>NC_139028.1:78762924-79129396 GCF_964662115.1 Mustela nivalis | reverse complement strand
GAGAGCCTGATGCGGGGCTGGATCCCAGGACCCTGGGATCATGACCTGAACTGAAGGCAGAGGCGTAACCCACTGAGCCACCCAGGTGCCCTTTGGTATTTATTTTTAAAGAAAGTTCTTTTTTTAAAAGATTTAATTAATTTATTTATTCATTTGACAGAGACAGCAAGAGAAGGAACACAAGCAGGGGGAGTAGGGAAGGGAGAAGCAGGCTTCCCACTCAGCAGGAAGCCAGTGTGGGGCTTGATCCAAGAACCCCAGGATCATGACCCAAGCTGAAGGCAGATGTCTAACAACTGAGCCAATCAGGCACCCCACAGTATTTGGTATTTAAATCACACAGAACTTCAGTGGAAAATGTAGTCTTAATCATTATTCCCATATAGCAACAGCATTTTAAATTAGAAAGAAACTATAACATTCCCTGTGATACAATTATTAGAAATTGGATAGACAGAAACCAATGTTGTAACATTCCTGCAAGAACTAGATCGGTGGCTCCACTGACATTTGCAAACCAGTATTGGCTAAAACAGGTTCCTTAGTGGTTGAGTTGTGTTTCTGCCTCCAGATCAGGTCATTTCTGCATGTACTAGGAAATGGCCTGTAATGGCCCCTGTATCTGGAAATATGTGGTATATGGGTAAAGGACACTTGTGTTAAGAAGAATAGAAAATGATACTATAATATTAACAGTTTTTTTTTGCTAGGCACTAACTTGATCTCTTAGCCAAAGCTATTTGGTATAACAAAGTTTAGTAGGTTTCTGTAAGGAAATTTAAGAAAATAAGAGGTGTCTGGGTGGTTCCGTTGGTTAAGCATCCAACTCTTGATTTTGACTCAGGTCATGATTTCAGGGTTGTGAGATCAGCCCCGAGTCAGACTCCATGCTGGGTGTGAAGTCTGCTTAAGAGTCTCTCACTCTCCCTCAGCCCCTCCTCCTCTGTGTGTGTGCTTTCTCTATCCCTTTTTCTCTAAGAAAAAAAAAAAAAAAAAGAAAATGGGAAAAGAAAGAAAATGAAACATACTGATAAAAATAACCAAAATGAAAAAATAGTTGACCTAAAACTTCCAACTGATGTGATCTCTCTAGAAATAATTAGGCCAGAGGAGGAAATAAATTTGTTTTAGAAATATCAAACACACAATTAAATGAGTCTGTCAATACATTTAATAAGGTACAGTGATAATAAATAAAAGTGGAAGGATTAACTAAGGATTACCAAAATACCAATGAGTGATTTTGGTTACCTGTTTTATAGATCCTGGTGGTTATAGGTATACCAGCTTGTCTTTTTTCTTATGTATAAAATATTGAAGACATGTTTGTCAAAGGAACTCTGAGGAATATATGATACAAAGAGGATCACCCAAGATCATGGAGAGGTATCATGGGTAGATGGTTAACAGTAGGTATGGATCCTTTCCAAAAAGGCAGGACTATCTAGGAAGATGACTTTGGGTATGCTTTTGCACGAAACAGTTTTCTAGATTAAAAAAAAAAAATTGGTTTAAGCACTGGACAATTCTGAAAAGATGATGAAGTAGGATGCACCAGGATTCTATCTCCTCACCTAGACAATAACTGTTTTGTCAAAATCTGTCTGATATAACTATTCTGGAACTGTGGAGTCTATTAAAGGCTTGAAACTTTCAGGGAAAGGTTCCAATGGTAATTTGTAGTTAATTTTGGCCAGTTTCCGCTCTTAGCACAGTAGAAGCTACTCATCCCCCAACTTCAGCAGGCAACTGTTCACATGTTCACCAAGCAGCTTGGGCACGGCCTGCAAGGAGGACACCGTCCTCTAAATATCAAGGATCTGTGCTCTAATGGCTGATGGGTTGCTTCTGATGACAGATGTGTAGAAAAAGAAAGGCAGCCATTGTTGTTGCAACTCCCCCCGATCATTGCAAAAAGACCTGTCAACAAAGGATCTTACAATTTATATTTGGCAAAACTGTCCTTCTAAAATGAGGGAGAAATTAAGATATCCCCAAAGAAACCACAGTTGAGGGAGTTATCACCATTAGACCTGACCTGTAAGAAATACTCAGTAGAGTTCTGTAGGGTAAAATGAACAGTAACTCAAAGCCATATAAAAGCAGAAAGGTCTCAATAAAGGAAAATGCATGGGCAATTATAAAAAGCAAGTAATATTATAGCAATGGTTATAATTCTACTTTTTAAAAAATAATTTAATAGACCAATACATTTTTTAAAAACAATCAAAAAGATAATATTATTGTTACTTTAGTTTGTAATTCTTGTTTTCAAAGCTAAAAGACTAATGCAGTTAAGAGTTATTAGCTTATTTGGAAGGCATACAATGTACAGACATGTACTTTTTTTATATCAATAATCAAAAAGGATGAGGATGGAGCTTTTGTATGTTACTGAAGTTAAGCTGGTATAAATTCAAATAAGTGTGTTATAATTTTAGGATGCTAAGTGTAATACCCATGGTAACCCAAAAGAAAATAACTGTAATAGTTACAGAATATATACAGAAGAAATTTAAATATATCATTACCAAAACAATCAACTGAACACAAAAGAAGACAATAATACAGGAAATGAGGAACAGAAAGCTCTAAGGCATACAGAAAGCAAATAGCACAATGACATACTTCCCCCTAATCAGTAATTACTTTAAATGTAAGTGGGTTAAAGTTTCTAATCAAAAGACACAGATTGACAGAATGGATAAAATTACATATCTAAGTATACACTGCCTATAAGAGACTCATTTGAGATCCAAGACAAATAGTTTGAAAGTAAAAGGATAGAAAAGATATTTTATGCAAATAGTAGCCAAAAGAAAGCAGAGGTGGTTGAATATCATACAAAATAGAAATCAAGAAAGTTTACAATAGCCAAAGAGGGACAGTATATATTCATAAAAGATTCAAAACAGCAAGAAAACATAACAATTATAAACATTTATGCATCAAATAATAGATCACTACAAAAACTGTATGCCAATGAATTAGATAACCTGGATGAAATGGATAGACAAGTTCTTAGAAACACAAACTTAAATCTAACCTAGCAAGACTAAATCATATATAAACAGAAGAACAGATTAAGACCTATATAAAATAAGAATGCTTGTCTGTAATAAAAAATCTCCCCAAAAAGAAAAGCCCTGGACCAATCCTTTTCAAACTTTTCCAAAAAAATTGAAGAGGAGGGAATTCTTCCTAACTGATTCAATGAAGCCAGCATCACCCTGATTCCACAGCCAGATGAAGTCACCATAAAAAAAGAAAACTTCAGATCAATGTTTCTTATGAATACTGATGCAAAACACCTCAACAAATTACTAGCAAGCCAAATTCGGGGCATTTTCAAAGAATTATACACTATAACCAAGTGAGATTTATTCCTGGAATGGAATGTAAGAATGGTTTGATACACCAAAATTCATCAACATAATTTGACACATTAACATAATGAGAAAAAAAAACACATTATCATCCCATTTGATACAAAAAAATCATCTGACAAAATTCAACACCTTTTCATAACAAGAACATTTAAGAAACCAGGAATTAAGGAAACTACTTCGACATAATAAAAGCCATATATGAAAAACCTACAGCGATCACAGTCAATGGTGAAAGACTGAAAGTTTTTCCTTTAAGATCAGGAACAAGGAAGGGGTGCCTGGGTGGCTCAGTCATTAAGCATCTGCCTTCAGCTCAGTTCTTGATCCCAGGGTCCTGGGATAGAGCCCTGCATTGGGCTCCCTGCTCAGCAGGAAGCCTGCTTCTCCCTCTCCTACTCTCCCTGCTTGTGTTCCTTCTCTCACTGTGTCTCTCTCTATCAAATAAATAAATAAGTAAAATCTTAGGGGGAAAAGAAGATCAGGAACAAGGCAAAAATGCCCAGTTTGCCACTTCTATTCAACACAGAATTGGAAAATCTATCCAGAGCAGTTAGACAAGAGAGAGAAATAAAGGACATTCAAATTGGAAAGAAGTAAAAAACTATCTCTGCTCAGACAATGTGATCTTATATATACATAACTCTAAAGATCACACTCTCTCACACACACAACACACACACACACACACACACATACTGTTAGAATAAATGAACTCAGCAAAGTAACAGGATATAAAGTCAACATACAAAAATTGCATTTATATACACTAACAATGAACAATATGAAAAGAAAATTAAAACAATTTCACTTAAAACAACATCAAAAAGAATACAATACTTAGGAATTAACAAAGAAAGTGAAAGAATTGTCCAAAAAAAACTACAAAATATTGTTGAAAGAAATTAAAGATGACATAAATAAACCTAAAGTGAAAATCTCAGGGAATTTCAGGGACCCTGAATAGCCAAAACAATCTTGAAAGGGAAGAACAAAACTGAAGGACTCAGTTTGCCTAATTTCCAAACTTACTACAAAGCTACAGTAAACAAAACAGTGTAGTACTGGCACCAAGATAAACATATAGGCCAATGAAATAGAACAGAGATCCAAAAATAGATTTCCATATCTATGGTCAATTGATTTTCAACAAGGGTGCCAAAACCACTGAATGGGGAAAGGACGGTCTTTTCAACAAAAGATGCTGAGAAAACTAGATATCCACATGAAGAAGAATGAAAACTAGATATCCACATGAAGAAGAATGAAGTTGGACCCTTACCTAAGACCAAATACAAAAATTAACTCAAGATGGATAGGATATAAATAAAAGACCTAAAACCATGACACTTTTTTACATGAAAACATAGGGGAAAAGCTTCACAACATTGCATTCGGCATTGCTTTCTTTGATATGATGACAAAAGCAACATAAGGAATAAAAAGGCAAATTGGATTTCATAAAAACTTTTTAATTTTTGTACATCAAAAGATACTATCAAGGGCCTGGGTGGTTTAGTCAGTTGAGCGTCCAACCGCCGGTTTCAGCTCAGGTCATGATTTGTGTCATGAGGTCAAGTGCCTACATAGGGCCCTGCACTAAGCAGGAAGTCTGGTTGAAGATTCTCTCCCTCTGTCCCTCCCCCCATACATCTAGATGTATTTTTTTGTAGGTTTAGTATTCCAGTTTTGAATACCCAACAGTGATTTCTAAGTTCTATAACTTCTACTCATATAATTGACTAAAGCATGAAGGAGAATCATGTGTGCTCTTAAAGTTGATGTATAGAGTTGGGACACTTATTTTACTTATAAATAAACCTAGTTAACTTCTGATCGTCTGATCAATTTCATATTTCTTTTCATCAAATCATTTGATGAACACTTAATAATTTCTAGGTACTATTCTAAGCATTTTACATGTACTAACTCATTTACTGTTCAAAATAACCTTCACAGGCTCTATTATTAGAGGAAAAGGATGTGCAGCATTATTTACAAGAGCCAAAATATGGAAACCACCCAAGTGCCTATCAATAGATGAATGGATAAAGATGATGTGGTGGAATATTACTCACCCATAGAAAAGAGTGAAATCTTACCATTTGCAACAAAATGGAAAACTTGGAGGGCATTATGCTAAGTGAAGTAAGACAGAGAAATACCAATACCATACAATTTCACTTATATGTGGAATATTTAAAAAAAAACAAAAACAAAAACAGACTCTTAAATACAGAAAAGAAATTAGTAGTTGCCAGAGGGATGGACAAAATAGATAAAAGGGATTAATAGATATAAATTTCCAGTTATGAAATAAATAAGTGATGGAGATGAAAAGTACAGCTTAAAGAATGTAGCCAATAATATTGTTATAATGTTGTATGATGACAGATGGTGAGGACACTTATTGTGGTGAGCACTGATTAATGTATAGAATTATATATCAATCAATATCCTATGTTGTATACCTGAAACTAGTATAACACCGTATGTTAATTATACTTCAATAGAAAAAAAGATGAAGAAACTGTACTTTTAATATTTTAAATAAGTTCTCAATATCATACCACTAGCAAATGGTGAGCAGGTTCAAGCCTCAGCAATCTGGTTCCGAAATCCATGATCATAATCACTATGCTATATAGCCTCCAAACACATATGAGTTCTTGTGAAAGTATAAGCAGATTTTCCTTTAAAAAATGACCCCCAAAGGGGTGTCTCGGTGGCTCAGTGGGTTAAGCCTCTGCCTTCAGCTCAGGTCATGATCTCAGGGTCCTGGGATCGAGCCCTGCATCAGGCTCTCTGCTCAGCGGGGAGCCTGCTTCCTCCTCCTCTCTCTCCCTCTCTGCTTGCCTCTCTGCCTACTTGTGATCTCTGTCTGTCAAATAAATTTTTTAAAAATGACCCCCAAAGAAAGCTATGCATAATATAATTCTGAATTTGGAGATTTTCAGAAGGTTAGAATTATTTATCACAAAAAAGGCAAAGATCAAGTGCATACTTTTTGTTTGTGAAACTAATTCTCAAGACTGATTATTAAGGCACTGAGACATTGAATAAGTACTGTTACCTTTCAACAACTTGTTTATGGATATTTTTCCACTGCTCTTTGTCTGAATCAGTTCCTAATTTAGGGTCTAGAGTCTTCAGAGCAACACCAGCAACATTCACCCCACTCCATAAAGGCACTGAAAGAAACACATCTCAGAATAAATTCTTCTTTCTAGTGCTGCATCAGTTCTTTGAGTTCAGTGGGTTTCTATTATAAAGTTAGGTAACTATCTTACACATATATAAAAATAAGTTTTAAATGGACAAAAGAAAGAAACAAAAACCAAAATTATAAAGTATTAGAAAAATATGTAGTAGAAGTCATTTGTAATTTTGTGGTATAGGAGGCATTTAAAGCAAGACGCATCTGCAGGATCCACAAAGAAAAGGATGAGATAAAACATCAGAAGGAGCTCGAGGGAAAAGAGCAGCAAACACTACACAACAGTAACGAAGAGCTGACGAGGAGTAACTGTCAACCCGGAACTCTCATTCAAGAATGAGGTGAGTCTTGGGATGCCTGGGTGGCTCAGTTGGTTAAGCGGCTGCCTTCGGCTCAGGTCATGATCCCAGCGTCCTGGGATCGAGTCCCACATCGGGCTCCTTGCTCCGCAGGGAGCCTGCTTCTCCCTCTGACTCTGCCTTCCACTCTGTCTGCCTGTGCTCGCTCTCACTCTCTCTCTCTGACAAATAAATAAAATCTTTAAAAAAAAAAAAAAAAAGAATGAGGTGAGTCTAAAACACTTCCACATGAACAAAACTGACAAGATATACTTCCTGAAGATATACTTCAGGAAGAAAGAACTGAATCCAGGGGAAGGAGACAGATACAGGAAATAAAGATAAGCAATACAAATGGCAAACAGGTACACAAATCCAGACAGGTGTTACACTTGAATAGTAATAACTACTTTGGAGAGATAAAAACAGAATGGAACCCCAAAAGTATTTAATACTGTTGTCCCTTGAACAACACAGGTAGAACTGTGTGAGTCTCCTTATACAAGAATTTTTTCTAGTAAGTATATTGGAAAATGTTTTGGAGACGTGCAACAATTTGAAAAAAAACTTGCAGATGAACAAGGTATTACTCTAAAGAAAAGAGCATATAATATGTATAACATACTTTGATTGAATTAACTGCTTATGTTACCACTAAGGCTTCCAGTCAATGGTAAGCTATCAGTAATTAAATCTGGGGGGAGTCAAAAGTTATATGCAGATTTTCAACTGTGTGGGGATTGGAACCCCTAACCTCCATGTTGTTCAAGGGTCAACTGTAATTACATATGTGAGAGAACAAGGTCAGTCAAACTTAATACATTGTAAGGTCTATTCCAAAGAAGAATAAACAGACTAATTATTTTGAGGACAAGTATGAATAAAGGTAACCACTTACAAACTGATTGTATAATCCAAAGTAGTAAAAGAAATTAAAGAAAGTTTAACTGATCAAGTAGAAAGCAGTAAAGAGAAAAGAAACAAAATCTCACTAAATTAAATAATAAATATATTCAAATCAATACTAATCAGAATATACTACTTTTTAAAAAATAAAATTATGGAATATTAAATGTGAGACATTAAAACATACCTAGGAAAATCAATTTTAAGGACTTTGAGGAGGAAGAACTGAGTTAAGAAAATAAGCAAAAAGGGTCAAATTAAGGCACTGGTGAAACAAATATTTATCTAAGTCAAATCAAAAACATTTGTTTTGGGGGCGCCTAGGTGGCTCAGTGGGTTAAAGCCTCTGCCTTCGGCTCAGGTCATGATCCCAGTGTCCTGAGATCGAGCCCCGCAACGGGCTCTCTGCTCAGCCCCTGCTGAGCCTGCTTCCTCCTCTCTCTCTGCCTGCCTCTCTGCCTACTTGTGATCTCTGTCTGTTAAATAAATAAAATCTTTAAAAACAAAAACAAAACAAAACAAAACCAAAAAAAACATTTGTTTTCTAAAGTAAAACACCATGGTATGAGAAGTTCAGCTTGGGAAAAGGAAGGACAGTAATTGAGAAAGGTCATGAAAGTGTTTTCTGGTGCATTTACCAGAATGGTAATTACACAGATATGTTCACTATTTGATGATTTATTGAGCTATAAATTTATATTCTGTACAATTTTTCAGCATGTTTTATATATACTTAAGTGAAAAAAGTTTTAAAGTATATGATAAATTTTATCATGATTTTAAGAATATCTATTATATTATGACCCTTGAAGTAAAAGGACAATAGAAAGGCTCACTAAATGTTTTGAATTAATGAATGATTGAATGAACAAATGCTCCCTATTCCCTATAAAATGGGTTTATTGACATTATGGAAAGATTTGCATGTATGCCAAATTAGAGAACATTGTAAGAAGTAGAAAGTTCTAACTGTGCAGCAGATATTAGATGTTTAAGTTCAGAAAAGAAAAAGGTCAGTGTGGCCTAAGTAATAGTTTAAACCACATATTATATAATATTACTTACATGAAAAATCTGAAATAAATGAATCAGAAAGTAGATTATTGGTTGCCTGAGGCTAGGTTTCGTGTGAGCACAGTAATGGGAGTTTCTTTTTGGGGTGATGAAAATGTACTGTAATTATCTTGTAGTAATGGTTGTACAACTCCTTGAATATACTAAAACCCATACACTTTAAATGGATGAATTTTATAATATGTGAATTATATCTTAATAATCTTGTTAAAAAATCAAAGTAAGGGATGCCTGGGTGGCTCAGTTGGTTAAGCAGCTGCCTTCGGCTCAGGTCATGATCCCAGCGTCCTGGGATCGAGTCCCGCATCGGGCTCCTTGCTCCGCGGGGAGCCTGCTTCTCCCTCTGACTCTGCCTTCCACTCTATCTGCCTGTGCTCACTCTCGCTCGCTCTCTCTCTGACAAATAAATTTAAAAAAATATATTAAAAAAAAAATCAAAGTAAGGTAAAGTTCTCCAGATATGAGAAACTCTCATAAAATAGCTATACGCTATGTGTACTATTTTATGAGAAGTAGCTAAATCCATGAACAGAAGACAAAATATAGGAATAGAAAAAGATAAACCAGGGCAGTACCAACAAAATGAAAGTTATGTAGCTATATTAAAATCGGGAAAAAAATGGACTTTAAAGAAAATAAGCATGATTAGAGATAAGTATGATTACGTAATGATAATAGGTTTATACTTACCACTAGAATCACCATGTTCTCCAATAATCCAACCATGGCAGCTTGCGGGATGGACACCCAACTTCTCTCCAATTAGGTAACGGAAACGGGCAGAGTCTAGATTACAACCACTTCCAATTATACGAGTTGCAGGTAAGCCACTTAGCTTCCAGACCACATATGTCAAAATATCCACTGGAAGAAACAATTTGTTAGAAAAAAATTAATGGTAACTTCCTTCTAAAATTTTCTTTTCTAAATAGATAAATTGTCTTTTTAACTTTTATTTTATTATTTTTCTTAAGTAGGCTCCATGCCTAGCATGGAATCTAACGTGGGGCTTGAACTCATGACCTTGAGGTCAAGACTTGAGCTGAGATCAAGAGTTGGATGCTTAACCAACTGAGCCTCCCAGGCACTCCTAGATAAACTGTCTTAAAATCAAATACAGATTCATTACAGAGTCTAAAGTGAAGCAAATCAACAAACAAATAAGGATTATCTCTCACAAAGGTGTTAAAAAGTTTAAATTATTCATGATGGGGCACCTAGGTGGCTCAGTCATTAAGTGTCTGCCTATGGTCAGGTCATGATCCCAGGGTCCAGGGATGGAGCCCCACGTTGAGCTCCCTGTTTGGTGGGAAGCCTGCTTCTCCCTCTCCCACTCCCCCTGCTTGTGTTCCTGCTCTTGCTGTCAAAAAAATAAAAGCTTTAAAAAAATTATTCATGATAAGAATTTTAAATTTAAAAAAAACTCTTTTGAGATGATGTATCTGTATTAAATAAGCAGTCAATTAATTCTACCTTCTTAAGCACACCTAGATTTCGCCTCTCCCTCACCACAATCTCATCTAATCTATCAGCATCTCCTACCTAAAATAAGGCCATATGCATGATCAGGGCCATATGCAGATGTGAATGACAAAATTCAACATTTGTTCATGAAAAAAAAAAAAACTTTCTGGGGTGCATAGGTGGCTCAGCCAGCTGAGTGCTGGACTCTTGATTTCGGCTCAGGTCTTGGTCTCAGGGCCCTGGGACTGAGTGCTGTGTTGAGCCCCACTTCAGGCTTCCTGCTGAGCAAGTCTGTTCAAGATTTTCTTTCTCCCTCTCCCTATGCCCCATCCCCTGCTTGAGTGGGCTCTCTCTCTCTAAATAAAATCTTTTTTGGGACGCCTGGGTGGCTCAGTTGGTTGGACGACTGCCTTCAGCTCAGGTCATGATCCTGGAGTCCCAGGATCAAGTCCCGCATCGGGCTCCTAGCTCCATGGGGAGTCTGCTTCTCTCTCTGACCTTCTCCTCGTTCATGCTCTCTCTCACTGTCTCTCTCTCAAGTAAATAAATAAAAAATCTTTAAAAAAAAATAAATAAAAAATAAAAAATAAAAAATAAATAAATAAAATAAAATCTTTAAAAAAAAAAACTTTCTACAACTGTAAAACGAAGGGAATTTCATAAGAAAACTCACATTAAACATCATACTCCATGATGAAAGACTGAATGCTTTCCCACAAGAAAAACAATCAGGGAGGTATGTTCCCTCTCGATATTTGGGCAAGGGTGACACAAGCCTCCAACACCAGAGGATGGAGATATAAATAGTATTTACTGGAGAAAATGTTAGAAGCAGAGAAATAAGGAATCACACAGTGTGCACTGAATTCCCATTATCCCACACCACAAGTTAGGCAGGGATCCTCTGTACACAATACAGCCAAGTGCAGAGGAGCCTCCTTTGGCTAGCAAGCTGGGTGTTCTCTAGAAACTCCTCCAAGAGCAAGAACAAGTCAAGTTCCACCACCACACTGTTACGTATCTATAAGTTAGCTTTGGAGTGGGGAAGGAATGCTCAGTTTCTTTAAGTAACACGAAATTTACCAAGGAGTATCTGGGTCTAGCAATAATAGGGAATATGTATTTCCAGGACCAAGGGACACAGATGCCAGTAATGCAGATTATCGGCTTAAGGCCTTGCTGTCTCTCCATAAGCCGGCTCAGTTCTCTGAGCTACCAACAGCTCTCTGATAAGCTACCAAAAGGAGGAAGGAAACAAGCCTCCAGAGTCAGCAGATTTATATCTGATTACTACTTACATTGACCTTCGTGCTGGGGGGTCCTAACCAGTAGAACGAGGCAAGGAAATAAATAGGTCTTTACATTGGAAAGAAAGAATTAAACTTAATAAAACTGTTTACAGATGACAAGGTAATATAGACAAAATATCTTAAGAATTTGAACAAAATTACTAGAATTAGTAAGTGATCTTAGCAATGTTTTGAAGATACAAAGTCAGTATGAAAAAAACAGTAGTATTTCTACATACTAGCAATAAGCAATGGGAAAATGAAATGTAGAGACGATTTTTTTATAATAGCATCAAAAATATGAAATGCTTAGGGATAATTTAATACAATTTGTTTAAGACCTATATGCTTAAAACTACAAAACACTGCTAAAAGAGAATAAAGAAGACATACATACATGAAGAGATATTCCATATTTGTGGACTGGGAAGACCCAACAGTGTTCAGATACAATCTCCAAATTAATCTATAGATTTAACAATCTCAATTAACATCCCAGCATGTGTTTTTTATAGAAATGGATGATCTAATTATAAAATTTATGTGAAAATGATAACAATATGTAATACCCAAAGTAATTTTAGAAAAGCATAAGAGGGGAAAAAAAAGAAGAGCAAAGACGATTTACATTAGCTGATTTGAAGATAGTGTGATAATAACAAAAAATATGAAGATCAATGAAAAAAATAGAGAATCTAGAAATAGACTCACATAAATGATAATTTTCAAAAAAGTTATCAAAGCAATTCAAATTAAAGAATTATTCTTAATAAATGTTGCTAGAAAAACTAGATATCATCTTTGAAAAAAATGAATGACACCTTACATCAAACACTAAAATTAATATGAAAAGAGCTTCAGTCCTAAATATAAAAGATAAAATGATAAAACTTATAGGAAATAATAAAGGAGAAAATCTTCAGATTTAGGGTGGGCTAAAGACTTCTTTTTTTTTTTTTTTTTAATATTTTGTTTATTGACAGAGAGAGAGAGATCACAAGTAGGCAGAGAGGCAAGCAGAGAGAGAGGAGAAAGCAGGAGGATGCGGGGCTTGATCCCAGGATCCTGAGATCATGACCTGAGCCGAAGGCAGAGGCTTAACCCACTGAGCCACCCAGGCGCCCCTGGGCTAAAGACTTCTTAAGTAAAAGTCAAAAGAGCACAGGGGCGCCTGGGTGTCTCAGTTGGCCAGCTCCTGATTTTGGCTCAGGTCACAATCTCAGAGCTGTGAGAGGGAGCCCTTCGTCGGGCTCTGTACTCAGTGCTGAGTTTGCTTGAGAGCTTTTCCTCTACACCCCTCTCCCTGCTCATTCTCACTCTCCCTCTCTCAAATAAATAAACAAATCTTTGAAAAATAATAATAAAAAAATTAAAGTCAAAAGAGCATAAAACATAGATAAGAAACTGATAAACTGGACTTCACCAAAAGACATACTCTACTCTTTGAAAAATACCATTAGGAACACAAAAAGGCAAACTCCAGACTGAAAGAAACTTATGTAATACCTATATCTGACAAAGGGACTTGTATACAATGTATATAAGAACTCTTATAATTCAACAATTAAAGGTTGAGTTATAGATCAAAAGAATTAAAAGTCAAAAGATATAATTTTTAAATATTAACAAAAGAGATGCACAGAGCATTCACAAAAGAAAATACACTAATAGCTAAGGAACACAAGAAAGATGCTCAACATCTTTGATCATGGAGGGAGTACAGTTAATTAAAACCATAATGATATTAGAATGACTAAAACTGAAAAGACTGATAATACCAAATGTTGTCAAGGACGTGGAGCAAGTAGAGCTCTCTTCTAGTGCTAATGGGAATGTAAAATGAACAATCACTTTGAAAAACTGTTTGGCAGCTTCTCACAGAGTTAAACATACACATACCATGTAAGCCATCCTGGTATTTACCCAGAGAAATAATGACATACACCCATGAAAATACTTGTTCACAAATGTTTATAGCAGCTTTATTCATAATAGCCAAAAACTGGAAATAACCTAGTATCTACCAATGGATAAATGGTTATGAATGGATAAACAAAGAAAATCTTAAATTATTTGAAAGATTAATTACTCTTCAGCAGTAAAAAAAAGGAATAGATCATTGATACACTGAGCAACATGGATGAATCCCAAAGTAATCATGCTAGGTGAAGGAAACCCAACAAAAAGGATTATATTCACTAATGAATGTATGATGCCATTATATGAGATTCCAAAAAACGGAGCCAGAGGTAGAATAAGCAACAGACTGCAAAAAGGTACAAGAAAAGTTTCAGAGGTAATGGAAATATACTTATCTTGATTATGGTGGTGGTTTCATGAGTGATTACATCTATCAATACCCACTGTGGAATGACATCAGCAACACAGCCAAATAAAACAAACCTTCTTACCACCCACTCCTCAAAACCAACAATCCGGCATCCACCCATGGACAAAAGTGCCTTTGTTAGATCAGTAGGATTCAGCACTATACGCCAAGGAACCCAGCAGGAGACTCACACACCCATGTGTCAGACATGTAATAGGCACAGAGGCTTCAGTCCCAGCTGTGGACTCTGCAATGGGCCATGAGCCAATTCCAGCCCCACTTTACTGCAGTCCAGGAGCCCCTGGAAAATACCATCTTAAGACAATCCACCCAGGGATAGGACAGCCTTTCTGGAAGTTCAGGTTTCCGGCAGAGAGGACCCAGCACACCACTGGGGCAAAACAATGAGCTTGGGTGCATTGTAGAGGGTGAGAGGAACAGTCTGACTTTACATACATCACTCCTCCCCCAAGGTGGTAGAGCTCAGTGCCAAGAGATGTTCTTAGCTCATGATTTCTCCCACAAAGGAAAGTATGAGTGTGTGAGTAAGCTACGCAAACTGCTGCCAAAGAAGCCCACTTCTTTCTCACCCCATCCAAAGAATTGAGTCCTGTGCTGCATGACTGGGGAATGAGGAGAAGCTAAGACAGTGGCAGACAGGACTCTCAAAGGGGCAATACGAGATACAGATCCTACTAAATGTGCTGTGGACTCCATCAAGAAGTGTGCCCTTAAGCCACTGGGGATGCCTTGGCAGTGGATCGGCTCCAAGTATGTACTACGTGGTCAGCTCCCGGTATGTACTACTCCAATGGCAAGAGGGGGCATTAGCAAATAGCTAGTGAACACAGGCAGAAAGCTGGACCAAAACTGTGGGTCAGAAAGAGACTGCAAACTACAACTTAAGCCACATCCTTGGGAAAGCAAAAGAGAGGCTGTCAGCATCTGGCCTACTGCAATGAGGGTCAAAATAAGGTGCAGAAGCTTAAGAATTCTGCCACAACAGGGTGTAAGATGTGTGAAGAGGCATACACATAGGTCTGATAAAGCCTCAGAATTCCTAGCAGGGCTGACAGAAGACATTTCTGCCCTGAACTAAGTTGGTAAAGACTAGAGGAGGTTACAACTACTTCAAGTGCAAAGACAGTGACACAGGACTTCAAGGAACAAAAAAATATCAGGGAAACATGACACTACCAAAGATCTCAATCATCTTCCAGGAACCAACCCCAAAGACATGGAGATCTGTGATTTAGCAAACAAAGAGTTCAAAATATCTGGTTTAAGGCAGTAAATGGGCTACAAGAAAACACAGAAATAGTTCAGGGAAATCAGGAAAACAAAAATGAGAAATTTAATGAAGAGATAGAAATCATTAAAAAAAGAACAAAATTCTAGATTTGAAGATTGTAATGAGTGAAATGAAAACTGCACTAGATAGCATCAACAACAGAATGGATTAAGAAGAAAGAATATGGGGCGCCTGGGTGGCTCAGATATTAAGCGTCTGCCTTCGGCTCAGGTCATGATCCCAGGGTCCTGCTTTTCCCTCTGCCTCTCTCTCTCTCTCTGTCTCTCATGAATAAATAAATAAAATTTAAAAAAAGAAAAGAAGAAGAAGAAGAAGAAGAAAGAATTTGGGTGCCTGGGTGTCTCAGTGTAAGTGCTACCTTTGGCTCAGGTCATTAGAGAAGAGGACCACCACACAGCACAGCTCCTAGAGGGTGTTATTCCTATCCCCACTTGGGCAGTGAACAGTTTTCTCATGGGACACCTGGGTGGCTCAGTCGGTTAAACATCTGCCTTGTGCTCAGGCCCTGATGGTAGGGTCATAGGATGGAGCTCCACATCGGGCTCCGTGCTCAGTAGGAAGCCTGTTTCTCCCTCTCTCTGCCTTGTATGCTTATGCTCTCACTCTCTCACTCTCTCACTCTCTCTGAATGTCAAATAAATAAAATATTTTTTTAAAAAAAGAAGAAAGACGGGGCAACTGGGTGGCTCAGTGGGTTAAAGCCTCTGCCTTTGGCTCGGGTCATGATCTCAGGGTCCTGGGATCGAGCCCCATGTCGGGCTCTCTGCTGTGCAAGGAGCCTGCTTCCTCCTCTCTCTCTCTCTCTGCCTGCCTCTCTGCCTACTTGTGATCTCTGTCAAATAAATAAATAAAATCTTAAAAAAAATAAAAATGAAAATAAAAAAATAAAAAAAGAAGAAAGAATCTGTTGAACTTAACAGATATTTTCAGAATATTCCACCCTCAAACATCAGAATACACATTCTTTTCAAGTGCACATGGAACATTCACCAGAATAGATCATATATCAGGTCAAAAACAAGCCTCAACAAATACAAAAAGACTGAAGTCAAGCCATGCACCTTTTCTGACCACAACACTGTGAAACTAAAGTCAACCACAAGAAAAAATTTGGAAAGACCACAAATACATGGAGGTTAAACAACATGCTACTAAACGATGAATGGGTCAACCAGGAAATCAAAGAAGAAATTTTAAAACATACATGGAAACAAATGAAAATGAAAACGCAATACCCAAAACCTTTGGGATGTAGTGAAAGTAGTCCTAAGAAGGAACTATATAGCAAGAGATGCCCACCTCAAGAAGCAAGGAAAATCTCAAATAAACCACCTCACCTTACACCTAAAGGATCCAGAAAAAGAAAAAGCATAAAGCCAGCAGAAGGAAGGAAATAATAAAGATTAGAGCAGAAATAAATGATATAGAAACTAAAAAAACAATAGAACAGATCAATGCAACCAGGAGCTGGTTCTTTGAAACGATTAATAAAACTGATAAATCTCTAGCCAAACATCAAAAAGAAAAGAGAAGGGATGCCTGGGTGGTCAGTTGGTTAAGCATCTGCCTTCTGCTCAGGTCGTGAGCCCAGGGTTCTGGGATCAAGTCCCACATGAGGCTCCCTACTCAGCAGGGAGCCTGTTTCTCCTTCTGCCTCCTGATCCCCCTGGTTGTGCTTTCTCCCTCCTTCCCTCTCTCCAACAAATTAAATAAAATCTTAAAAAAAAAGAAGAAAGGAAAGAGAAAAAAAAACAAGAAAATAAAATCAAATGAGAGAGGAAATAACAACCAACACCACAGAAATATAAACAATTACAACAGAATATTATGAAAAACTATATGCCAACAGATTGGACAACATAGAAGAAAAGGATAAATTCCTAGAAACATAGAAATTACCTAAACTGCAAGAAAAACTAGAAAACTTGAACAGATTGATAACCAGCAAAGAAACTGAATCACTAATCAAAAAACTCCCAGCAAACAAAAGTCCATGATCGTATGGCTTCACAAGAAAATTCTACCAAATATTTAAAGAGTTAATACCTATTCTTCTTAAATTATTCCAAAAAACAGAAAAGGAAGGAAAATTTCCAAATTCAGTCTGAGACCAGCATTACCCTCATAACAAAACCAGATAAAGACACCACTAAAAAGGAGAACTATAGGCCAATATCTCTGATGGACATAGATGCAAAAATTCTCAACAAAATCCTAGCAAACCAAATCCAACAATACATTAAAAAAATAATTCACCACAATCAAGTGGGATTTATTCCTGGGTTGCAAGAATGGTTTAATATTCTCAAATCAATCAATGTGACATACCACATTAATAAAAGAAAGGGTAGGAGCCATATGATTCTTTCAATAGATGCAGAAAAAGCATTTCACAAAGCATGACATCCATTCATGATAAAAACCCTCAACAATGTAGGTGTAGAAGGAACATACCTCAAGGTAATAAAGACCATATATGAAAAACCCCACAGCTACTATCACTGATGAAAGAAACGCAAGATGACACAGAGAAATGGAAAGACATACTCACAGACTGGAAAAGCAAACACTGCTAAAATGTCCGTGCTACCCAAAGCAATTTAAATATTTAATGCAATCCCTTTCAAAATACCAACAGCATTTTTCACAGAGCTAGAACAAATAATCCTGAAATTCGTATAGAACCACAAAGACCCCAAATAGCCAAAGCAACCTTGAAAAATAAAAGCAACCCTGGAAACCTCACAGTTCTGACTTCAAGTTATATTACAAAACCATAGTATTCAAAACAGTATGTTTTTTTGTTTTTTTGTTTTTAAAGATTTTATTTATTTGACACAGAGAGATCACAAGTAGGCAGAGAGGCAGGCAGAGAGAGAGAGAAGGAAGCAGGCTCCCCGCTCAGCAGAGCCCGATGCGGGACTCGATCCCAGGACCCCGAGATCATGACCCGAGCCAAAGGCAGTGGCTTAACCCACTGAGCCACCCAGGTGCCCAAAACAGTATGTTAATGGCACAAGAAAAAAACACATAGATCAATGGAATCAAATAGAAAACCCAGAGATAAACCCACAACTGTAAGAATTTCCAATGGGAAAAAGACAGTCTCTTCAATAATATGTGAAAACTGGACAGTCACATGCAAAAGAATGAACTGAACCACTTTCTTACACCACACACAAAAATAAATTCAAAATAGATGAAAGACCTAAATGTGAGACAGGAAACCATTGAAGTCCAAGAAGAGTACACAGGCAGTAACCTCTCTGACATGAGCCATAGCAACTTCTTTCTAGGTATGTCTCCTAAGGCAAAGGAAACCAAATCAAAAATAAATTATTGGGACTACATCTAAATAAAAAGCTTCTACACAGCAAAGGAAATTATCAACAAAACTAAAAGGCAACCTATGGAGTGTGAGAAGATATTTGCAAATGATGTATCTGATAAAGGGTTAGTATCCAAAATATACAAAGAACTTACAAAATTTAACCCTCTCCAAATGAATAACCCAATTAAAAAATGGGCAAAAGACATAAATAGACATTTTCCAAAGAAGATATACATGGCCAACAGATACATGGAAACATGCTCATTATTCATCATCATGGAAATGCAAATCAGAACCACAAGTTATCACCTCACACCTGTCAGAAAGGCTAAAATCAAAAACATAAGAAACATCAAGTGTTGGCAAAGATGTGGAGAAAAAAGAACATTTGTGCACTGTTGGTGAGAATATGATCTGTTGGGGCACCTGGGTGGCTCAGTTGGTTAAGCAACCACCTTTGGCTCAGGTCACGGTCCTGGAGTCCTGGGATCGAGTCCCGCACATCAGGCTCCCAGCTCCATGGGGAGTCTGCTTCTCCCTCTGACCTTCTCGCCTCTCATACTCTCTCTCACTGTCTCTCAAATAAATAAATAAAAATCTTAAAAAAAAAAAAAAAAAGAATGCGATCTGTTGCAGCCACTGTGGAAAACAGTATGAAGGTTCCTCAAACATTAAAAACAGAAATGCCATATGATTCAATTATTCTACTCCTGGGTATTTACCTGAAAAAAAAAACACACTAATTTAAAAAGATATGTGCACACCTGTATTTTTTGCAGCATTATTTACAATAGTCAAGATATGGAAGCAATGTAAGTGTCCATCAACAGACAAATGGATAAGGAAAATGTAGTACATAATGGAATATTATGCAACCATAAAAAATGAAATTGTGCCATTTGAGAAAACATGGATAGACCTAAAGGGTATTTATGCTAATTGAAATAAATCAGACTGAGAAAGAGAAATACCATATGACTCCACTCATGAGTGGAATCCAAAAAAAAAAAAAGAATAAACAAACAAAAAGCAGAATCAGACCTATAAATACAGAGAACAAACTGATGGTTGCCCAAGGGGAGTGGAGCGAAGAGGTTGGGCAAAATGGGTTCAGGGGGAGAAGGAGATTCAGACTTCTAGTTATGGAATGAATGTGTCATGGGAATAAAAGCTGCACAAGAAGAAAAAAACTGTAAGTTATATATATATATATATAGACATATGTATACAATTTAATATTGTATATATACAATTTAATATTCATCCATACATATTTATTATATAAATTATATAATTAAAATTTATATTGTATAAATTATATAACTACAATTTAATATTCAGCTATGAGAGAGAAGGAAATTCTGCCATTTGTTACAGCATGGACGAATTTGAAGGCATTATGTTAAGTGAAGTTAAGTCTGACAGAGAAAGACAAATACTGAATGATGTCACTTACATGTGGCTTCTAAAATGGTCAAACTCATAAAAACAAAGAGGTGGTGGCCAGGGGCTGGGGAAGGGGGGAAATGGAGAGATGTTTATAGTTACGGTTATAAAATGAGTAAGCTCTGAGTATCTAAGGTACAGCATGGTGACTATAGTTGACAATACTGTATTATATACCTAAAACCTGCAAAGAGAGTAAATCTTAAATGTTTTCACCATAAAAAGGAAATGGTAATTATGTGAGGTATTGGAAGTATTAACTAATCCTACTGTGGTAATCATTTTGCAATATACAAGTCTATCAAATCATTGTATTATACACCTTACCCATTATGTCAATTGTATCTCAATAAAGCTGGAAAAATCATTATATACTTTGAATGGGTACAGTTTATTGTACAGAAACATTACTTCAGTGAAGTTGTTTTTTAAAAATAGTATGGAAAGATCATCTTATTCAGTTAAAGGGAGGATAAAAGACTTACCTGGATTTGAAATAATAAGCATCTTACAGTCAGGACTATGCTGGACTATGGTAGGAATGATTGATTTCATGATGTTCACATTCCGTTGCACCAGGGCAAGGCGACTTTCTCCCTCCTGTTGCCGTGCACCTGCTGTCACAATAACTAATTTGGAGTTTGCAGATACTATGTAATCTAAAAAGAAACAGAAGGCAATACTTGGATCAAGAATGCCATAATTACTGTGCCTTACTTCTTTAAAAGTCTATTGTAAGACCTTGGTACTAAAGTACTCATCTATCAGGGTGCCTGGGTGGCTCAGTCGGTTAAGTGTCTGCAGCTCAGGTCATGATCCCAGGTCCCTAGGATTGAGCCCTGCTTCAGCTTCCTGCTCAGCAGGGAGTCTGTTTCACCCTTTCCTTCTGCCCTCCCCCACAGTCACACTCTCTTTGTCTCTCAAATAAATAAAAAATCTTAAAAAAATAAAGTACTCATCTATCATAAATAAATAAACAAATAAGGCACACGTCTACCTTTATACTGGCATTTACAGATGAAAGACTTTCCACGTAGCAATGTTACATCACATAACCTGAAGGAGGCCTTGTTACTATGACTTACCAGCTCTTTTATTTTTTTTAAGATTTTATTTATTTATTTGACAGAGATCACAAGTAGGCAGAGAGGCAGGCAGAGAGAGAGAGAGGAGGAAGCAGGCTCCCCGCCGAGCAGAGAGCCCGATGCGGGACTGATCCCAGGACCTTGAGATCATGACCCGAGCCGAAGGCAGCGGCCTAACCCACTGAGCCACCCAGGCGCCCACATTTTTTTTTTTTGAATAATAACATATCCTTTTAGCCCACATTCTCATTTCTTTTTAAGGCCTGAGGCAATGCAAGTCAGCATGCTCTGGCCTCTTAGAAACACCTTATGAAGCTTAGAACTCTGAGAATTTATGTCTGTTTCAAGATTCTAAGAATGAGCATGTATTTACTTCTATGATAAGGGACTAGATTTGAGATCATAAAGTAGTTCTTGATCCTCACAGGAAGGTATAAACTACTTTCTAAGTCTAATGACCAGTTATACAAGTGTTTCACCTATTAAATCCAATGATAATATGATATGATGCTCACTATCCCATAGCGGACTTTAAAAAAAGCATTATATACCTTGAATTCATGGTCCTGATGTCAATGTTGTATGCCCTTCAAACTGAGCCAGCCAGGTGTCCCCAGGCTCCTTTTAAAAAAGGAAATCTGCTGAATTTTAAAGACATTATTGTATCTCCGTTTATGGCCATTTCATATTTTTCTAATCCAAAATCCAAAACAGGAGATAAACATTTTAATGTTTTCCCTGTCTCAGCAAAGATTTTAACTAGAAAGATAAACTTAGAAAGATGGCATGTCTTAGCCTAACATGTTTCAAACATTCTCTAGGAAATTATCTCCCTTTTGTATCAAGTAAAAGACCCACAGGAGGAAGTCCTTTTCTCTCTGCACAGTTTACTAATTCTTTTTTTTTTTAAAGATTTTATTTATTTATTTGACAGAGAGAGAGATCACAAATACGCAGAGAGACAGACAGAGAGAGAGATGAGGAGAAGCAGGCTCCCTGCTGAGCAGAGAGCCCTATGCGGGACTCGATCCCAAGCCCCTGGGATCATGACCTGAGCCGAAGGCAGAGGCTTAACCCACTGAGCCACCCAGGCGCCCCAAGTTTACTAATTCTTGTTCAAAGACCTTGCTTGACATTCACCTTCTATAAAGTCTTATCTAACCATAGAAACCCAAAGTAATCTCTCAGTCTCTCTCTTTCCCCACCCCTCTTTCCCCTCCTCCTACCCCCTCAACTCTGCGGAGTCATTTCTCCGCAATTCAGATTATTTGAAATATTACAATGTCCAACAAATACAATTAAACTTTCTACCAAAGTAAAAGAAAAGTCTTTTCATCATCTGCCTCCAAATTATATTACTAGCTTTGTGTCTTAATTTTATGTTGGATTTTCCAGGTCCCATGATTCTGTTAATGCCATCATCTCTTCACCTGTTATTTTCCTTTGTAAATATAACTCAAACCTCCAACATACAGCAAACCATAATGATCTGGAGCAAAGGCTCTAAGGTCCAACTGCCTGACTCTGCCACTTCTTGCGGTGTGACTGACTCTGGACAAGTACTTTGCCTGCTCCTCTGATCCTTATATCTTCATCTGCCAGACTGAGCTAAAAACAGTTTTTCCTTTATATGGTTCTTAAAAAACGATTCAGCATTGCAGCGCCTGAGTGGCTTAGTCATTAAGCATCTACTTTTAGCTCAGGGCATGATCCCAGGGTCCTGAGATCGAGCCCCGAATCGGGCTCCCTGCTCAGCAGGAAGCCTGCTTCTCCCTCTTCCGCTCCCCCTTGCTTGTGTTCCCTCTCTTACTGCCTCTCTCTGTCAAATAAATAAATAAAATCTTAAAAAACAAAAAGGGGCACCTGGGTGGTTCAGTGGGTTAAGCCTCTGCCTTCAGCTCAGGTCATGATCTCCGGGTGCTGGAATCAAGCCCTGCATTGGGCTCTCTACTCAGTGGGGAGTCTGCTTCCCCCCACCCCTGCCTGCCTCTGCCTACTTATGATCTCTGTCAAATAAATAAATAAAATCTTTAAAAATAAATAAATAAATAAATAAAGAGGGGCGCCTGGGTGGTTCAGTAGTTAAGTGTCTGCCCTCAACTCAGGTCATGATCCTGAGATCCTAGGATCGAGTCCCACACGGGGGCTCCTTGCTCAGCGGGGAGCCTGATTCTCCCTCTGCCTCTCCTGCTTGTGCTTTCTCTCTCTCTCTTAAATACATTCTACTGGGCAATCAGGCCATCACCACGGTGAAGCTGAGCAAAGAGGCCAAGCAAACAGAGGCTGGGGCAGCTCCTCAAAGATGACCAATATGCCACCCACTGGGACTTTGGTCCTCCCATGATTTACCAGGGATTTTAGAGATGTACAAATCCTGGAAAGCCTGAACCAACTGCTTTGAACCTACTTTGGGGATAAAGGACTATTCAGTTATCTGGATTTGGAAGTAAGCAATAGACAGGAGCAACATGAAAGGCATGCACACTAGCTGGGATCAAAGATGGGACCTCATTCAGCCATTCACCAGTTGGATGGAACAGGCTTCTTACCACATAGATGCATCTGTGGCAGAGTGGAACTTCTACGGAATTATTTATGAAAGTCTGCATCAAATAGGTGTTTTTTTTTTTAAAGATTTTATTTATTTATTTGACAGATAGAGATCACAAGTAGGCAGAGAGGCAGGCAGAGAGGAGGAAGTAGGCTCCCCATGGAGCAGAGAGCCCGATGTGGGGCTCGATCCCAGGACTCTGGGATCATGACCTGAGCTGAAAGCAGGGGCTTTAACCCACGGAGCCACCCAGGCACCCCTCAAATAGGTGTTTTTAATAATCTTTAAAAATGTCTATTTTGGGACCTTTCAATTTCTAAACGAATTTTAGAATGAATTTAGTGTCTATAGAACATAAAGCATTTTGAGATTTTGACTATGGTTGCGTATCATCTATAATCAAGAGAAGAATGGACATCTTACAAATAGACTTCCATATGCAAGGTCTATCTATTTATGTATTTAATATCATTCAACGAGGTTGTCTTCTTTTCTGAATAAAAGCTCTATAGAGATCTTCTTAGATTTATTTCACGTACTTCCTATTTTTGATAATGTAAATAATAGGTTTAAATTCTTCTCCTTGTTTTTGACATATATACGTACAATTAAGTTTTTATTAATAACTTTATGTCAACCATCCTCACTAAACTTTTAGCTCTATATGGGGTCTCTTTTATTATTTTTTTTTCCTTTACCTTCTTTTTGATTCACTAGTTATGTTCTTCTAATTTTATTACTTCCCTCTTACTAATTTAGAGGTTATACTGTTTCTATTCTTTTAAAGATTATCACAGCAGTTACACTATGCATATTTAAGTTATCAAAGTCCAAAGGTAATCATCACTTTTCCATCTTCCAGAATGACTGAGGAACTCAGAACACTACTTCATTCCCCATTACCACATTTCACACCCAGATTTATATGCTGTATTTTAAAATTTTTTAATCCTAAATTATATGGTCTTATACAATTTGTATTTATTTAGATTTGTCCTCAATTTTACCATTTTCTGTGTTCTTCACATTTTTTTTTGCATTTCAGAACTTGTATCTAAGGTCACTCTTCTTTTGCCTTATGTATATATTTTTGCATTTTTAATTTTTTAAAATTTTAATTAAAAATTTTTTATTTAGGGCGCCTGGGTGGCTCAGTGGGTTAAAAGCCTCTGCCTTCGGCTCAGGTCATGATCCCAGGGTCCTGGGATCGAGCCCCGCATCGGGCTCTCTGCTCCGCAGGGAGCCTGCTTCTCTCTCTCTCTCTCTGCCTGCCTCTCTACTTGTGATCTCTCGGTCAAATAAATAAAATTTAAAAAAAATTTTTATTTAAGTTCAATTTAATTAATATATACTGTATTATCAGTTTCAGAGGCAAAATCTGGTGATTCATCAGTTGCATACAACACCCAGTGCTCATTACCTCAAGTGCCCTCCTTAATGCCCATCACCAAATTACCCCATTCCCCCACCCACCTCCCCTCCAGCAATCCTTAGTTTGTTTCCCATAATTACCGAGTCTCTTATGGTCTTGCCTCCCTTTCTGTTTTCGACTTATTTTATTTTTCCTTCCCTTCCCTTATGTTCATCTGTTTTGTTTCTTAAATCCCACATGAGTGAAATCATATGGTACTTGTTTTTCTCTGATCAACTATATTGCTTAGCATAATACCCTCTAGTTCCATCCATATCATTGCAAATGACAAGATTTAATTCTTTTTGATGGCTGAGTAATATTCCTATGTACATATATTTATCTCTCTTCTTTATCCACTCATCAGTAGATGGACATTTGTGGTCTTTCCATATTTTGGCTTTGCATTATTAGCAAGGGTCTGATTAGTCTGTCTGTATTATAACCTTATTCTCTCTTTTTAAAAAAAAATATATTTTATTTATTTATTTGACAGAGAGAGATCAAGAATAGGCAGAGAGGCAGGCAGAGAGAAAGGGAAGCTTGATCCCAGGACCCTGAGATCATGACCTGAGCTGAAGACAGAGGCTTAACACACTGAACCACTCACACGTCCTATAACCTTATTCTTAGAAGATATTTTTGCTGGGTAGAGATTCTGGATTGACATTTACTCTTTCTCAGCACATTAAAACGATATCAATTCATTATATTCTGGTTTCACTGTGCTGTTGATAAGTCAGTTATTCTTTCCTTTTTCTATAATTTGTCTAGTGACATTTTTTTTTCTCTTTGCCTTTAGTGTTTTTCTTTTTTTTAGATTTTATTTATTTACCAGAGAGAGAGAGGGAGAGAGAGCGAGCACAGGCAGACAGAATGGCAGGCAGAGGCAGAGGGAGAAGCAGGCTCCCCACCGAGCAAGGAGCCCGATGTGGGACTCGATCCCAGGACGCTGGGATCATGACCTGAGCCTAAGGCAGCTGCTTAACCTACTGAGCCACCCAGGCGTCCCAGTGTTCTGTAATTTCACAAGAATGTGTTAGATAGGATTTTGTATTTATCCTTGAGATTATTTGACTTGAGTATGTGTGTTATTTTTCATTAGTTCTCAAAAATGCTCAATTATAAATCGTCCAATATTTCGTCCTCTCCGTTCACTTTTCTAATTATATGTACATGACATCACTTTATCCTCTATGATTCTTAGCCTGTCCTATTTTCTACTTCTTGCAGTCTATTTTTTTTTTTAGGATTTTATTTATTTATTTATTTGACAGACAGAGATCACAAGTAGGCAGAGAGGCAGGCAAAGAGAAAGAGAGAGAGGAGGGGAAGCAGGGCTCCCTGCTGAGCAGGGAGCCAGAGGCGGGGCTTGATCCCAGGACCCTGGGATCATGACCTGAGCCAAAGGCAGAGGCTTTAACCCACTGAGCCACCCAGGTGCCCCTCTTACTGTCTTCTTTGTAATTGCCTTAGGTTCATCATTTCCCTCTTCAGTGTGTCTGCTCTATTATTAAATCCATTAATTTTTTTATTTCATTCTATTTATTTCATTCTATTTAGAAGTTATATTTGACTATTTTACTTTTATTTTTAAAGATTTTATTTATTTACTTATTTATTTGAGAAAGAAGGAGAGAGTTGGGGGGAAAGGCAGAGAGAGAGAATCTCAAGCAGATTCTGCACTGAGCACAAAGCCCAGCATAGGTCTCAATTCCATGACCCTGAGATCATGACCCAAGCTGAAATCAAGGGTTGGACACTTAACTGAGCCACCCAGGCACCCTTATATTTGGCTATTTTAAAAATATAGGTTTTCCTGTCTTATACTGATATTTTCAAGTTGGTCCTTTATTTCTTTATGTGGAATAATTATAGTTAATTTCTATTTGTGTTTCAGAATTTCAACATCTGAAATCTATGGTAGCCTTTTCTGTTACCTCGGCTGGCTCTTGCTCATGCATTTTCTTGGTAGATTTAATTAGTCCTACTGTGAGATGTTCATTTTTTTGGAATATTATTTGTGGAACTTCTTTGAGCCCTGAAATAAAGTGGGTTTCTTCTAGAGACTCCCTTAAGTCTTTTTTTTTTTTTTTTTTTTTTTTTTTTTTAAAGATTTTATTTATTTATTTGACAGAGATCACAAGTAGGCAGAGAGGCAGACAGAGAGAGAGAGGAGGAAGCAGGCTCCCTTCCGAGCAGAGAGCCCGATGCGGGACTCGATCCCAGGAACCCGAGATCATGACCTGAGCCGAAGGCAGCGGCTTAACCCACTGAGCCACCCAGGCGCCCCTTAAGTCTTTTTTTTAAAGATGTATTTATTGGGGTGCCTGGGTGGCTCAGTGGGTTCAAGCCTCTGCCTTCGGCTCAGGTCATGATCCCAGGGTCATGCGAATGGAGCCCCACATCGTGCTCTCTGCTCTGCAGGGAGCCTGCTTCCCCTCCCTGCCTCTCTGCCTACTTGTGATCTCTGTCTGTCAAATAAATAAATCTTTTTCTTAAAAAAAGACAATGCATTTATTTTATTTGAGGGAGGAAGAGAAAGTGGGGGAAAGGGCAAAGGGAGAAAACCTTCAAGCAGCCTCCCCACTGAACTCGGAGCCGCTTGACCCACCGACCCATGAATTCCTGACCTGAGCGGAAACCAAGAGTCAGACATTTAACCAACTAAGCCACCCAGGTGCCCCAAGATTATCTTAAGTCTTAAGACTGCTTGAGATTTTTGGGGGGATTTCAAATAAGGGCCAGCTGGTATCTACATTCTTGGCGACCATTTCCTTCCTTTACTCAAGCAGCTGAGACTCTTGATTTTACTGTCAGTCCCCAGAGATAGGGAGAAACGAATTACTTCAAGATCATCCTTACATTAAGGAATTGCCAAATGAGGGCCGGCAAGCCACATCTGGCCCACCGCCTGGTTTAGTTAATTAAAATCTCACTGGAAGGGGCGACTGGGTGGCTCAGTGGGTTAAGGCCTCTGCCTTCGGCTCAGGTCATGATTCCAGGGTCCTGGGATCGAGCCTGGCATCAGGCTCTCTGCTCAGCAGGGAGCCTGCTTCCTCCTCCTCTCTCTCTCTGCCTGCTTCTCTGCTTACTTGTGATTTCTGTCTGTCAAATAAATGAATGAAATCTTTAAAAAAAAAAATCTCACTGGAACATAGCCAGACCCATTTTATATACAGTTGATCACTGCTTTAGAACAAGAGGAGAGTTGAGTAGTTTTGACAGAGGCTATAGATCCCACAAAGCCTAACATATCTGACCCTTTACAAAACAGATTACTAACCCCATTGGAGTTCCAGCTTTATGAAGTTAACTCCTATAGAACTCCCCAAATTAAGCCCTGTCTCCAGTCTCCTAAATCCTGTGAGGCAGTGGAAACCAAAATTGAAGTTCACAAAGTCTGACTAATGCTAGCTAGTAAAAACGAGCTACAATGCTCTGCTTAACTCTCTAGTTTCCTGACTTCACTCAATGCCTATTCCGAAAATGTCTTTATTAAGAGCATATCAATTCTAAATGAATTCTTTAAGGATTGAGAAAATCTTTCTTTTATATTTTATGCAGGAGTTTTGTAATTTACAGCAAAAAGACTGATCGAGGTGTTTATCCTGCCACATTACCAGAAAGTAAATGCTGAATGATTTTTTTTTTAAGTATTTTAATACAGTAGGAGCTCTTTTAACCTGACTCCACTGAACTGATTCAGTACATTAAGGGATATAAAACATACTGATATCTAAGGCAACTGAATACTCCCAATTAGTAGACTTTCATAGGGAAGGTCTGTGTACTTTTTCTTCCCTTTTTTTTAGAGAGAAGCAGAGAGACACAAGCAGGGGGAGGGTCAGAGGGAGAAGGAGAAGGCGACTCCCCGCTGAGCAGGGAGACGGATGAGGCGGGGAATGCAAGCTGGTGCAGCCACTCTGGAAAACAGTATGGTGTGTCCTCAAAAAGCTGAAAATAGGGACGCCTGGGTGGCTCAGTTGGTTGAGCAGCTGCCTTCGGCTCAGGTCATGATCCCAGCGTCCTGGGATCGAGTCCCACATCGGGCTCCTTGCTCTGCAGGGAGCCTGCTTCTCCCTCTGACTCTGCCTGCCACTCTGTCTGCCTGTGCTTGCGCTCTCTCTCTCTCTCTGACAAATAAATAAATAAAATCTTAAAAAAAAAAAAAAAAGCTGAAAATAGAGCTACTCTATGACCCAGCAATCGCACTACTGGGTATTTACCCTAAAGATACAAATGTAGTGATCAGAAGGGGCACATGTACCTGAATGTTTATGGCAGCAATGTCCACGATAGCCAAACTATGGAAAGAGCCCAGATGTCCATAAACAGAGGAATGGGTGAAGATGTGGTACACACACACACACACACACACACACACACACAGGAATACTATATACACACACACAGCCAACAAAAAAATGAAATTTTGCCATTTCCAATGGTGTGGATGGAACTAGAGGGTATTATGCTAAGCGAAGTAAGTCAATCAGAGAAAGACAATTATTATATGATCCCTCTGATATGAGGAATTTGAGGCAGGGTGGGGAGTCATGGGGGTAGGGAGGGAAAAAAATGAAACAAGATGGGATCAAGAGGGAGACAAACCATACAGACTCATAATCTCACAAAACAAATTGAGGGTTTCTCGGGGTGGGGGATAGGGATACAGTGGCTGGTGATGGGCACTGGGGAGGATATGTGCTATGGTGAGTGCTGTGAAATGTGTAAGACTGATGATTCACAGACCTGTACCCCTGGGGCAAATAATACATTATTTGGTAATAAAAAAAAGATGTTTATCATGTTTAATCATGTTTATATCCAAATGTATTTATGCCAATTGTATCTATTAATTATATAATATGAGGCAAGTCACTAAAATACAAGTGTAAAAGAAATGCATGGTAAAGATAACCAGTATATTCAGGATTGAGACATGAATAGATGTAACACAGAACATATCAACTAAATTAGTAATGTTTTATTTTTTTTCCTGGGTGTTGGATACATTGATGTTTGTTATACTTAAACTCTTTCTATATGTCAAGCATTTCATAACTTTTTAATGATTGTTTCTTTTTTAAAAGATTTTATTTACGGGACGCCTGGGTGGCTCAGTAGGTTAAGCAGCTGCCTTTGGCTCAGGTCATGATCCCAGCGTCCTGGGATCGAGTCCCACATCGGGCTCCTTGCTCCGCAGGGAGCCTGCTTCTCCCTCTGCCTCTGCCTTCCACTCTGTCTACCTGTGCTCGCTCTCGCTCGCTCTCTCTCTCTCTGACAAAGAAATAAATAAAATCTTTAAAAAAAAAAAAAAGATTTTATTTACTCAAGAGAACATGAGCAGGGGGAGGGGCAGAGAAAAACAGAGAAGCAGACTCCCCACTGAGTGGGGAACCCAGTGTGCGGCTTGATCCCAGGACCTTGAGATTATGACCTCAGCCAAAGTCAGAAGCTTAACCAACTGAGCCACACAGGCACCCCTATTATCCCCCTGCTTGTGCTTGCTCACAAATAAATGAATAAAATCATTTTTAAAATGATTTTAGAATAAAAAATTAACCTTTTAAACTGTATGTCCTAATGAGATTGGTGATATTTTTAATTTATATTTACGGAGACCAGTTTGGTAAAGTTCATTACTCTTTTTTAAAACTCTGAAAAGAACTCTTTAAATTAAAATTAACCTTTTCCAGAGGTAATCTTTGAAGTATTAAAGAAAAGACTGCCATGCTGAAGATCCATCATTTCTCCCTTCAATTTGTCCACTGAGACATCAATGAGGGCGAGTTCATCGGCCAAATCCTAAAATACATGAAAGTTTTGAATAATATATTTTGAAGAATGTTCTTACTTCAGTATTTAAAAAATAAAAAAAATTGTGTGTGGCAACTTCATAATCGAAGTATAGTTATAAAAATTTTAATAGAAAAAATGCTATAAAAGTGAGTGTGTGAGTGTGTCTAGAGTGACCAGAAAGAAGTCAAAGTAAGCAACAGAATGTAGCAAAAATTACTAATTGCTTTGCCTTCAAAACTAATTGATAATTTTTTTTATAAGTGGCTTTTTTTCCACTTCAGATAATAGTTTAAGAATGATGAAAAGCTATTAAGTTCCTTCAAAGGATTTTATTACATTTAACCTTTATGCCCAATTTCTGTATTGGCTGAAGTTTTTAGTATGCATCCTTATGACTAAAATAAAAAGGTGGCCACCTCTGGGAACCCATTTCATGCACAGTACATTTAACATTGGATCTCCAACCTAGGGGTAGATGGGCATACAACCAGACCATAGCTCCCAGTCAGCCACACAATCATGAGGCAAACAATGGATACACTTAACAATTATTCTGTTTTTTACTTTCAGAACCAATATATTTCACAAGATATTCAATAATTGATTATAAAATAATCAATGTTATGGTTTTGCCCAACTCTAAGCTAATGTAATTAGCTTATAACATTATTTAGCTTACATTATTACATTTTATAATATTACATTACATACATTATTACATTACATTAGCTTAGAGTGTAGTTACATCCACAATAATGTAATGTAATTGTGTAATTGTTCTGAGCATGCTTAAGGCAGGCTAGGCTAAGATATGACAGGTGGAATAGGGTGTACTAAATACATTCTGAACTCATGATGAGTTTATTGAGATGTAACCTCATCATAAGTCCAGGAAAATCTGTATAGTCTCTTTTTTGCTTACTCTGATTTGAATTGAGTTTACCAAATGAAACAGAATACAGAACTACATAGAAGAAGAGGCTTCCCTCATATCCAGTGGCCAGATTCTAAAGATGAGAAGTAAGGACAAGGGATCAAAGTCCCTATTTGCTACCCTTTTTTCTCAGATCAGATGCCATCTGAACTTTCTGGAAAACTGTAGCTTCTAAAATGTACTAAATTATGTGTATATATCAGGAACATAAGGAAGATAAGGAGTTTCACCCAGAAGGATCACATATCACTTCTAAGCTAATTGGTAAGAAAACCAGATAATGTTTATAGATCCATTTTTCTATTAGTCTATGTCTTTGGATCTGTACAGGAAAACAGAAACCACTCTAAGCATTTCAACAGGAGGTAATTAATATAGGGAATTGGTGAGATAGCTGTTGGAGGGCTGAAAGGACAAAAAGGGAACATTTGAGGTAACCCAGAGATAGAAATCATAGTTTGAATTCACTACCCCGGGGCGCCTGGGTGGCTCAGTGGGTTAAAGCCTCTGCCTTCGGCTCAGGTCGTGATCCCAGCGTCCTGGGATCGAGCCCCGTGTCGGGCTCTCTGCTCAGTGGGGAGCCTGCTTTCTCCTCTCTCTCTGCCTCTCTCTCTCTGTGATCTCTGTCAAATAAATAAATAAAATCTTAAAAAAAAAAAAAAAAAACTCTTTGAATTCACAACCCCAAGACTGAGGGAAAAAAGAGAGAGACTAAAGGAGGGCTTCATGGAGCCAGGCTCAGACCTCTGGAAGAAGTAATACCTGGCTACCTGGCTACCACTGAATGGGCAAAATGAGGCTAGGAGCTCCAAAAGAAATTGGAAGCTAGGACCAACTGTTACCACTGAGGCAAGGGCTGCAGCTGAGATGAAAATGACCAAAACAATAAGCAAACAGGACGGAGGTAATTTCTCCACTCCTGCTCCTCTCCTCCAGTCCTCCACTCCTGTCTATTGGCAGAACCTGACAAGATGTTAACTGGTAAAGGAGAAAAAGATTATGCAAAGATCCAGCACCACAGAATACAGAAAACTGGGTTTGGAGCTGAGTAACAATAATAACCAACACAGCCTGCTTTTAAATTATGTTTCCAATTCGAATTCTATCTCTCCTTAACAAGTTACCAGACAATTCTCTTTTCAAGGGAATCTTCCCAGCTCTGTTTATCTTGATTGCCAAAGACAGAACTCAAATAATTCCTAAAAGTTCGTTTTTGTTTTTTTTAAAGAACTAACAATATCGGGGCGCCTGGGTGGCTCAGTGGGTTAAAGCCTCTGCCTTCAAGGCTCAGGTCATGATCCCAGGGTCCTGGGATTAAGCCCCACATCAGGCTCTCTGCTCAGCAGGGAGCCTGCTTCCTCCTCTCTCTCTGCCTGTCTCTCTGCTTGATTGTGATCTCTGTCAAATAAATAAATAAAATCTTAAAAAAAAAAAAAAAAAAGAAAGAGCTAACAATATCTATGTGAGTCATTTCTCAAATAGAATTCCAAATAGAGTGTTTGGGTTTGTTTAGCCTGTCAGAATCTTTTAAGAATAGTTATGAGTGGGGTACCTAGAGAGCACAGTCAGTTAAGTCTCTGGTTTGGGCTCAGGTTGTGATCTCAGGGTCATGGGATCATGCCCAGTGTTCGACTCCATGTACAGAATGGAGTGTGCTTAAGCTTCTCTGTCCCTCGCCTTCTGCATCCTCTACCCCACTCTCTCTCAAATATAAAATAGAGAGAGAGATAATAGTTATGATCGTTCCAGGGAGTCCTAGAATAACATGGTAAGGTAAGAGAATAGTAAAGTAAGAGATAAGTAAGAGAATTAAAATCAATCTAAGGAAAACTGCTAGGACCACTTTACTCTGTACAGCAGAAGGAAGTAGGACATACTGCTATGCTTTAAAGTCTGCCATTCAGTGATACATGCAGGTGTTATAGTACTCATTTACACTCTATATATTCCTTGAAGTCAATAAACTATATAAATATGCATATTTTAATATCTTTCATCACTTTCCATTTATCCCACAATGAACATCAATGTGAACTGGGTATTTACCAGTATACTATGGATTCTAGTAGGAAATAAATGGGCTCCAACAACTGGCCTTTAAAGTGGAGTTCCGAAATTTCACGATAACATGCCTTTGATATTGTACACCAATATGTAATATATACAAATTTCATGATAATATGCCTTTGATTCATTGTGCTGAGCACTCAATTTTTTTTTTTAAGATTTTATTTTTTAAGGGGTGTCTGGGTGGCTCAGATGGTTAAGCATCTGCCTTAACCATGATCATGATCTGGTCATGATCTCCGGTTTCTGGGATGAGTTCTGGATCAGGATCCCTGCTCAGTGGGGGGTCTGTTTCTCCCTCCCCCTCTGCTGTTCCTCCTGCTTGTGCTCTCACTCTCTGTCAAATAAATAAAAGTTTTTTTTTTTAAAGATGTTATTTTTAAGTAATATCCACACTCAATGTGGGACTCAAACTCACAAGCTCCACTGACTGAGCCAGCCAGCTGCCCTATTCAATAAATTCTTTTTTTTTTCCCCCAATAAATTCTTTATATCTGCAAACTCATTTTAGTTTTAGACTTTTTCTTTTATTTCTTGAATAATTTTCTTCCCTTTCTTTTTTCTTACTGAAATATCAATGAGTAATGGGACCTCCTGACTGGTTCTCTAATTTCATCTCTTTTCTATATTCCATCTTTGACAATCTGCTTTCTAGAAACCCAGTGGAAGTCACAGGGTTCCTGCTTCAATGTGCCTTCAACTAATCCTACTGCTTTCAATAAGATGCCTGTCTTTACTGTCTCGAGGAGAAGAACCTGATTCAATTTCTCCAAAGAATATACTCCTTCCCCTTGCCTGCTGATATGTGAGAGGTGATTGCTTGTTTGAGTAAGCTCCAGAAGAGAATCTGGTAGTTTTATTTTGATCATATAAACTTTGAACCAATTCTCCTATGTTTGTCCCATCCCTTACCTCAACTCTGTGAGGCAGTTGGTACTTCCAATTCCTCAGCTTCTCTTGAGGTTTTGGAATTTAACTGGCTTTTCACCTTCCTCTGCCAGTTTTTTTAAATTATCTAAATAATCCAGTAAAGTTTTTAAGAACACAACAGGACCTGTGTCCACATCGCCAAGGTTTGAATTCTAGCCCACTCACCTATATTAGCCACTTGACCATTGGCAATATTACTTAATATCTATGTTTCAGTATTCTCATTTATAAATGGAGATGATAACAATACCTATCTTGTAAGGTTGTCATGAAAATTAAATAATATCTTTGAAAACATTTTTTTAAAGATTTTATTTATTTATTTCACAGAGAGACAGATATCACAAGTAGGTAAAGAGGCAGGCAGACGGAGAGGGGGAAACAGGCTCCCTGTTGAGCAGAGAGCCCAATTTGAGGCTTGATCCCAGAACCCTGGGATCATGACCTGAGCTGAAGGCAGAGGTTTTAACCCACTGAGCCACTTAGGTGCCCCTGAAAACATTTTAAAAAGCAAAGGGTTTGTGTTTTTTGTTTATTTTTTGTTTTAGATTTTATTTATTTCAGAGAGAGACAGCGAGAGAGAGCATGAGCAGAGGGGCAGAGGGAGAGGGAGAAGCAGACTCCCCGGTGAGCAGAGAGCCCAACATGCAGCTCAATCCCAGGACCCTGTTATCATAACATGAACCAAAGGCAGACACCTAACTGACTGAGCTACCCAGGTGTCCTGAGAAGCTACCCAGATGTCCTTGTGAAGCTACCCAGGCTGTACACTGAAAACTACAAACATTGCTGAAACAAATTAAAGAAGACGCAAATAAGTGGAAAGACATCACATGATCCTAGATTAGAACACCTAATACTGTTAAGTTATCAACATACTCAAAATCATCTACAGATTTAATACAAACCCCTACAGAATCCCACTGACATTTTTTAAAGGAACAGAACAAAATCCATTCTAAAGGATCTTAAGGGACTCTAAATGGCAAAATAATCTTGAAAAAGAATAAATTTTGAAGTCTAATGCTTCCTGAATTCAAAACTTATTACAAAGCTATATCAAAATAGCATGGTATTGTCATAAAGACACATAAATCAATGGAATAGAGAGCCCAGAAATAAACTCTCACATTTATGGCAAATGGTATTTTCAAAATCTTTTGGACTCTACTTTTTTTTTTCTTAAGACTTTATTTATTTACTCAACAGAAAGAGAGAACACAAGCAAGGGGAGGTGCAGACAGAGGGTGAGGGAAAAGTAGGATCCCTGCTGAGCAAGGAGTCCTATGTGGAACTTGATCCCAGGACCCAGGGATCATGACCTGAGCTGCAGGCAGACGCTTAACTGACTGAGCCGCCCAGGTGCCCTATAACCAAATGATTTTTGACAGGAATGCCAAGGCCATTTAATGGGGGAAAAGAGAGTCTTTTCAACAAATCATACTGGGGTAAGTGGATACTTACAAGCAAAAAAATGAAGTTAGACTTATACCTTACATCATGTAAATAATTAAAAATGGATCAAAGATCTAAATATAAGACCTAAAACTGTATGAAACTCTTGGGAGAAAATATAAAAGATTCATGACATTGGACTTGACAGTGGTTTTTGGATATGACACCAAAACACATAAAAATAGATTAATTGAGGGGCACCTGGGTGGCTCAGCTGGTTAAGCATCTAACTCTTGATTTCAGCTCAGGTCATGATCTCACGATCATGAGACTGAACCCCATGTCAGAGTCTGCAATAGGCATGGAGCCTGTTTCTCTCTCTCTCTCTCACTCTCCACCCTCCAGGGCATCACCTCCCAATTGCTCACTTGCTCTTTTAAAACTTAAACTGAATTACATTAACATTAAAAATGTCTGTGAATCAAAAACAACACAACAAAAACAGCAGAGTGAAAAGAAAACCATGGAATGGGATAAAATACTCAAATACACAAATTTGGTAAGAGATTAATATCTAGACTATAGGGACACCTGGGTGGCTCACTTGGCTAAGCTGCTGCCTTTGGCTCAGGTCCTGATCCCAGCATCCTGGGATCAAGTCCCACATCGGGCTCCTTGCTCAGCAGGAGCCTGCTTCTCCATCTGCCTCTGCCTGCCACTCTGTCTGCCTGTGCTTACTCTGACAAATAAATAAATATCTAGACTATAAAAAGAACCCCTACAAGTCAACAACAAATAACCCAATTTAAAAACAAAGGGTATCTGGGTGGTTCAGTTGTTTAAGTGCCTCACTCTTCATTCCAGCTCAGGTCATGATCTCAAGACCCTGGGGTCAAGCACTGCACTGGGCTCTGCACTCAGCATGGAGTCTGCTTGAGAATCTCTCTCCCTCTCTTTTTGTTCTTCCCCACCCTCCCCACCCCCATCCACTCTCCCTCTCTCTAAAAATAAATAAAATCTTAAGAAAAAAAAAAATCCTTGGGGCACCTGGGTGTCTCAGCTGGTTAAGCAGGAGACTCCTGATTTCAGTTCAGGTCATGATCTCAGGGTCCTGGAATTGATGACAGGCTCCACGCTCAGCAGGGAGTCACATTGAAAATTTGTATCCCTCTCCCTCTGCCCCTCCCCCACTCACACACTGTGTATCTGAAATAAATAAACAAGTCTTTTTAAAAAATAAAGGGGTGGGGCTCCTGGGTGGCTCAGGGGGTTGGGCCACTGCCTTCTGCTCAAGTCATGATCTCAGGGTTCTGGGATGGAGCCCCATATCAGGCTCTTTGCTCAGCAGGGAGCCTGCTTCTCTCTCTCTCTCTGCCTGCCTCTTTGCCTCTCTGTGATCTTTCTCTGTCAAATAAATAAATAAAATCTTAAAACAAAAAAAGGGGGTGCCGGGGTGGCTCAGTTGGTTAAGCCTCTACCTTCAGTTCAGGTCATGATCCCAGGGCCCTGGGATGGAGCCTTACAATTGGGCTCCCTGCTCAGTGGGGAATCTGCTTCTCCCTCTTCATCTGCCCCTCCCCGCCATTCACGCTTGCTCTCTCTCTTTTGTGTTCTCTCTCTCTCAAATAAATTAAATAAAATCTTTTAAAATTAATTAATTAAAATTAAAATTGAAAAAAATTTCTCTCACTCTCCTCCCTCTCCCCACCTCCACATGTGTGCTCTCTCTAAATATATAGGTATTTAGAAGGCAGTAAAAAAAAAAAAGAAAGAAAGAAAGAAAGAAAGAAATATATGGCAAAGTATTTGAACAGAGACTTTTCCAAAGAAGATATACAAATTGCCAAAAGCCACATTAAAAGATGCTGTAGAAACAAAAAGTAAAATTAAAGAACTTCCACTGTTACTTTATCAACTTTGGTACTTTTTGTTTTATAATGAGTGTGTAATACTTATAGTTTAAAAAAAAATTAAAGTTTTTTTTGTTTTTAAGTAATCTCTATACCCATGTGGGTTTTGAACTCACAACTTTGAGATCAAGAGTCTCATACTCTTCTGACTGAACCAGCCAGGTGCCCCTAAAAAAATTCTTTTTAAGTATAAGCTTCTAGGAAGTATGACTTTCACCCATTATTCTTCCAGGAAAGCAAGGTATGGGATCATTTAAACAGAATATTAACAAATTAATGCCATCAATGTGCCTCCTATGAATCAGCTTAAATAGTCCAGCAATACCAGACTCAAGATAAATTCCAAATAAACGTTTCTTAAATTAGGTCAAAATCAGATAAGTGAACACATATTTGCTGTCAGAAGGTTGGCCCCACAACCCTGAACTCATCAACATCTACAAGACCTCAAAGTTCTTGATTTTCAGCTACCGGATAGGCTTCTAACTTACCTTCAATAAGATACAAATAGCACAAGCCATGCCTACAGCACCAGTGCCAACAATGGTGATCTTACTCTGGGAGGCTTCATCTTCCTCAATTAGACTCTCAATAAGCTTTTCCTTGATAGTTGACATTTTGAGAACCTGATAGGGATAATGAAATTTCAGTGGAATCAAATTCCCTAAATTGATCACGCTCACAGGTATCAACATACTAGCCACACTGAACATCTAGGGGGGCTTACCTACTGAGTTTGCAGAATGTTGGAGCCGCGTGTGGCGGGAAAGCGAAAAAAGGGGCGTGGAGAGGCAGAGGAGAACCAGTCTGCCTAGGTGTTGGGGCACCAATGAGCTTTTTATTTCTCCCAGCCCTCAAGCTATCATTTTCACCCCAGTACTAGACACTCAGAAGTGCTTTGCCTGCCCCAACTCAGTACAGACAGCCGGAACACAGAACTCACTGTCTTTAAGGAAGATTAAAAAGAAGAAGAAGAAGAAAAAAGTTACACCAAAAGGAAGCCACCAACGGCACTTAAGTGCGAAGCCCTGCGACAGTTGCTCTACCAACTGCAACGTCAAGAATGCTCCCACGCAAGACTCTTTCGTCAGTACGCAAGCCCCGCCCACCGCTAGCCCAGGCGCAGGCACATTCGCAGGCATTCAGCGGCCCTTCGTTCTGGAAGCGGGGCGGTGTCGGAGTGAGTGCATTGGCGTCCTCGGTGCCCCTGTGAAGAGTTCTAGGCTATCTTTAAGAACTTGGAAACAGGGATTTGGGGAGTATAGTTTCATTTCCCTCAACAAGCCTAAGCCTGGGACTGATTTTAGTGCTGAATTTTTGGAAACCGTCATGACTACAGGCTGATGAGGGTCAGGCTCCAGTGGGAGAAAGTTCTCCTTCGAGCATCTCCTGTTCTTCCAGATAACTTGCCTCTTTCTGAGAGGACATGCTGGAGGGACCTGAGCCCCAGCGATGATTTCAGTAAAGGGTGGGCATGGGAATGACCAACCTGAATTTGAGGAATGTACTTTTCAATGTACTTACCATACCCTTGTCTACACATTTATCTGCCGGAATTTAAAACATTATTATTGAGCTCTCTAACTTCAGAATGGAGTGCTGAAATAGAGATTGAATTAAAGCAGCAATTGTGAGGAACTATTTAGCTAGAGGCTTCCATCAAAGTTAAAACAATAACAGTTGTTTAATCCTTAAACTATCCCTGCTCCCCTTCCCCCAGGGGATTTACTTAAAAACAAATCCTAGAAACCAGCTCCAGGTAACAAAGCTCAAATATAAGGGTGGGTCAGGCCACGTGGAGACATCCTATTAGGGGGATGCATACTGTCTCCTTAGCTACCAAGGAGTATGGGCCCCGCCCTTTGGGCACATTTTGGGCGCCAGTTCTGACCAAGGTGATAGGCTGGTTCAGATGTCTACTAGGGTAAATTGTAATTCAATTGGTCACGTAGCAGGACAGTGCCGCTTTCTCTGTGTGTTACAATCTCATTGGCCACCTGTGCATGGCCAGTCCCAACCGCATGGCCTTTGCCCTTAAAAGCTATTCTGGGAAATAGAGAAGAGTCGCTCTCTCTTGTAAGAGGCGCGGTCTGAACGTTTGGTTAGATTCTTGATGCTTGGCACAAAATAAAGCTTTGCTTGACCTTTGCTTTATGTCAGTCTTGCTCCTTTAATCACAGACCCACTGTGGGGGAGGGGGGCGCATAACAACAATGAAAAGGAAAGGCCACATCTAGTTCTCTAAGGGTGGTTTTAACTTTATACCAAGAATTTATGACCCACAGAGGTGGGCACAACCTCCTCAAGTCATCTTTTTTTGAGTATTTGCATTTTAATCCTTTTCCATTTTCTGTTTCGAAGCCTGTGTGATGAGGGAGCAGGAGGCTGGCTGAAGACAGCAAAAGCTGGCGCCTTGCACCCCCCTCCATCCACTACCCCTCGGTAATGTGTAGCATCCCTCAGGCAGCCCTGACTGCCATGAACAATAAGCAAATAGTTAACTTGCAAAGATCACAATCCTGCAAGACAGGAATCTCCCAACTATCTTGATGTTAATGGCTCTGCTAAAAGACTACCTTGGTCTTCCTTTAGCATATGAAAATTCCATTGAAACCTACCTTCCCCTCACCTTCCCCTAATGGCAGGGTACATAACCTGCCATTGTACCCTGCCATTCCTCACAACCCAGGGCAGCAGCTCTTCCTGCCCACGGGTCCTGTCCCCGTGCTTTAATAAACCACCATTTTGCACCAAAGATGTCTCAAGAATTCTGGGACGCCTGGGTGGCTCAGTTGGTTAAGCAGCTGCCTTCGGTTCAGGTCATGATCCCAGCGTCCTGGGATCGAGTCCCACATCGGGCTCCTTGCTCCGCAGGGAGCCTGCTTCTCCCTCTGACTCTGCCTGCCACTCTGCCTGTGCTCGCTCTTGCTCTCTCTCTCTCTCTCTCTCTGACAAATAAATAAATAAAATCTTTAAAAAAAAAAAAAAAAAGAATTCTTTCTTGGACATCAGCTCCAGACCTCAGCCCACCGAACCTCACCTAGGTTCTAGAACTTCATCACGTGGTTTGGGGTGCCTGGGTGGCTCAGTCATTTAGCTTCTACCTTCAGCTCAGGTCATGATCCCAGGGTCCTGGGATCCAGCCCTGCATCAGGCTCCCTGCTTGGGGTAGGGGTGGGTGGCCTATTTCTCTCTCTCCCACTCCCCCTGCTTGTGTTCCCTCTCTCACTGTATCTCTGCCAAATAAGTAAATAAATAAAAATCTTAAAAAAAAAATAAAAATTACAAAGCCTATGATTTGGTTTTAATGTAGTGCACACCATGCAGTCACCCTGCTTAAAACCAGACCACAATTTTTCATTACACTTAACCAATTTTTTAAGTTAATTTTTTAATTAATTTCAGAGGTAAAATTTAGTGATTCATCAGTAAAATAACTAATTTTTACCACAACCTAAAAGACATTCATGATCCAGCCTCCTTCTAGCCCTCCAACTTCATCTCAAGACACTCTCACCTCACTCCACTCCAGCTTTTCAATAGCTTTTACTTGGCTCAGGACTTTTTGCTGTTCCCTATTTCTGGAAAGTTCTCCAACCATTCTCAAAGTTGATTCCTCATTTGCAGTCTTGAGTATACATGGTACTTCCTCTAGCTTTCCTGGAGCAATGTCAATTACCACCACCTCCCCACATCTGTCCTATTTCTCTTAGGGCACTTTTCACAAACTATCAGCTTGTAAGGGCCTATTCAGCCAGAGGAGCCCCACCTCAGTTGAACTGCCATTTTGTTATAAAACTTAAATTGACTTTGCCCCCCTCCCCAGGGGAACTTACTTAGAAACAAGTCCCAGAAACCAGTCCCAGGTAACAAAGTCCAAGTCCAAGGGTGGGTCAGGCCAGGTGGAGGTATTCAGTCAGTGGGGGCTCAGAACTGTCTCCTAGCTACCAAGGTGATAGGCTAGTCTCCATGGCTACTGTGGGGTGAATTGTAATTCAATTAGCCACCTGGGTGTGGCCTTTGCTCTATAAAAATTAGTCTGGAAAGCAGGGAGGGGTTGTCCTCTGTAAGGGGCGACCCTGACCGGTCTGTTTGACCATCGGTTTGATTCTTATGTTTGGCGCGGAATAAAGCTTTGCTTGACTTTCGCATTGTATCAGTCTCGCTCCTTTAATCACGGACCCATTATTGGGGTACCCTATTTTGGGGGGACCCAACAAGCTCCGAGAAACAGGTCACTTATAGCAGACAGGAGCGGCAGTCACTGTTGGTCTTGTACTACCACTTGCTTGTGTGCTTACTTCCACAGCAACTCTGGTACTTGCACCTCATTTACCACTCAGTTGAGAGGTCAGCCCTGCTGGCCAGGATGACCAAGAGGTCTCTGGTAGCAAAAGGAGGTGTCATCTTGGTAGTGACCAAACTCTGGATCTAGGTGAAGAAAAAGGCTCTTCATTCATACCTACCATAGTTGCAGGACAGGCCACTGAGGTCTACTGCCTGAGTGGGCTCTCTGGGTGGCTACAATCCAAGCTAACTTAATCATTTTGCTTGATGGCAGCAATCTAAATACAGGAGGGCCAAGATGTATACATCCCAACAACTGCCAAAGTGCAGTAGGAATGCAGTAAAGAATTCTAAAAGAACAGGCTTTGAAGTCCTGATGCTTTGACAACATGGGCTTTAGTGGAAAAAAATGTTCATCCATCTACATGCATATATATGGAGATATATATATATATATATATATATATATATATATGAACTATATTCTGAACATTCCATTTGCTTCCCCCACTAAGGCATATTTAATCCACTTCCCAAGGTTAAGACTAAAACGAGATCATATTTACTTTGAGGCACAGCAAGAGAGGAACACAAGGAGGTGGGGGGGAGAGGAAGAAGCAGGCTTCCTGCCAAGCAGGGAGCCGGATACAGGGCTCCATCCCAGGACTTTGGGATCATGACCTGAGCAGAAGACAGATGCTTAACTGACTGAGCATAAAATGAGATATTAATTTCAAAGAATCAGGGCTTCTTTGCAGAGCTGGTCTATTCCTTGCCTGGGGCAAGAAGATTCAAGGTGATCTTGGAAGACTTTGTGTGAGGAAGTGAGGAAGTTGAGGAAAGTGAGGAAGCTTTACAAGATTAAATCTAAAGAATTCACGAAAGATTAGGTTAATAAATCTTTAAGTATTATTTCCAGTCATGTTGGTACTAATTTATTGGATCAGATATGAAATTAATAAGTGTAAATCGGGCGCCTGGGTGGCTCAGTGGGTTAAGCCGCTGCCTTCGGCTCAGGTCATGATCTCAGGGTTCTGGTCGTCCCACATCGGGCTCTCTGCTCAGCAGGGAGCCTGCTTCCTCCTCTCTCTCTCTCTGCCTGCCTCTCTGCCTACTTGTGATCTGTCAAATAAATAAATAAAATCTTAAAAAAAAAAAGTGTAAATAATTTTTTTTAAAAAACAAGTTGCCTCAAAGTTTACTAGAGGCCAGGCATAAGTACAGGTTTCTACTTGGAATAATTAAGAAGTTCAAAGATTTGATAGTGGTGAAGGTTGTACAACTATGAAAATCCACAGAATTAAACTTCAAAAGGTGAATTTTAGGGGCTCCTGGGTAGCTCAGTCATGGGAAAGATTGAGCCCCGCTTCCTGCTTGTAATCCCTCTCTCCATGTCTGTCGAATAAATACAATCTTTAAAAAATAAAAGGAGAACTTTATGTGTAAATTATATCCTAAGGCTTAAAAAAAAAAAAACCTATAGAAAAGCAAATCCTATTATACTCCTTGTCAAGACTACATAATTTGCAGGGGTGACTGGTTCCCTCAGTCAGTTAAGCCTCCAACTTGGTTTTGTCTCAGGTCGTGATTGCCTAGGTCGTGGTGACAGAGGTCCGTAGTTGGGGCTCAAGTCATGATCTAATGGGTCCTGAGATCTAGCTGTGCGTCTGGTTCCACGCTGGGCACGGAGTCTGCTTGAAGATCCTCTCTGTTTCTCGCCTCCCTCTCTCAATTAAGTCTTTTTTTTTTTTTAAGATTTTATTTATTTATTTGACAGAGAGAAATCACAAGTAGATGGAGAGGCAGGCGGGGGGAGAGAGAGAGAGAGAGAGAGAGAAGCAGGCTCCCTGCCGAGCAGAGAGCCCGATGCGGGACTCGATCCCAGGACCCTGAGATCATGACCTGAGCCGAAGGCAGCGGCTTAACCCACTGAGCCACCCAGGTGCCCTGAAGATGATTTTTGAGTGGACAACCATCAGGACTATTTGGTCTGAAATTGTTAAGTGCCATTGTGTTACTGGCCTCTGGAGAGCAAATGTTCTTAAAAATGTTTCCCAAGATGCCTGAGAGGCTTTGGTTAAGCTTCTGCCTTCAGCTCAGGTCATAATCTCAAGGTCCGGAGACCCAGTTCTACATCTGACAGAGGGCGGAGCCAGCGGTGGGCAGGCTCAGCAGTGAACCTGCTTCTCCCTCTGCCTACAGCTCTCCTTGCTTGTGCTTTTTCTCTGACAAATAAAACCTTTAAACAAATATTTAAAAAAAAAACAAAACTGCATTTTTTTTTAAGTACCACTGCTTATGCTGTGGCAAATATTTTTACATTCATGTATATATCATCTACAACTGTAGGGTACCAATTATGATTAGCACTATTATCAGATAGTTACCTCCTAATACTTTGTAGCTTAGTATATTAAAACGATTATAATGAAAATGGTACCAAAACGTAACCTAGCCACACCCTTGATTTATTAAGTCACACTGATGTTTGATCATTAGTAAATAATACACCATAAAAAAAATCATTGTATGTGTACCTGGGTGGTTCAGTTTCTTACTGTCTGCCATTGGCTCAGGTCAGCAGCCCCCACGGGGCTCCCTGCTCAGCAGAAAGCCTGCTTCTTCCTCTCCCTCTGTGTTCCCTCTCTCAGTGTCTGTCAAATAAATAAAATCTTTAAAATAAAAAAGTCACCGCAGAAACAACTGTGTGGCTCCCTCCATTAAGTGTCTGCCTTTGGCTCAGGTCATGATCCCAGGCTCCTGGGATGAAGTCCCGCATCAGGCTGCTTGCTCAATGGGGAGCCTACCTCTCCCCCTGCTTCTGCTCTGACAGGTGAATAAATAAAATCTTAAAAAATAATAATAATAATAAATTTCATCACAGTGTTGCCTAAGAATACCCTAATGGGTCCCTATAATAAGAGTAAGTAGCAGCTTCACCTAATGTAATGAATGGACAGTCACTGTTCAAAAAAAAGTTACTGTTCAAATTTTATTTGGTATTTTAGTTGGTACAACAACACTTAGTTGGTTGTATGGTCTTTTTACATTATATGGCAATGTACACTATATGCTGACAAACATGGTACACGAAGTAAGATCCTTTCGAACAGTTACGCACGATACATGCAATAATGAATTTATACGTTGGAGCCCAGGATGTGACTGACTGGAAAAGATGGACTAGGCATGTTGGGTGAAGGAACCTGAAGTCCTAGAACACACAGGAAATACTCATCTGGTTTGAAGAGCACCTGCTGCATATGCAATATTGGCAGTGGTGCCTCTGAGATGAACCCATTTAGGACTATAAAGGCAGGTATCATCCAGCATCAGGGTATAGCTGCAGGGTTTACTGAACCATTCGTATTTAGAAATTTAGGAAACTGATGTTTTTTCTTTATGCCATTTTGATGTTATTTAAGTAACAGATCAGATAATAAGGACAATGTACACAACCTCCAACTAAAACCCTGTCGTAGTCTAGACAGGGAAGTGGTACATTAGAAAACTTTAAAACTGCAGCTCCTTTTGGATCCCCCAGAGTGTATCTGCACTCTTCTTCAAACGGGCCTCTTCCTCAGTAGTTAGAGTCACCTTCACAACATCTGAAATTCCATTCTGTCCCAAGATGCAAGGAACACTAAGGAAGACATCATCTTTAATTCCATAAAGACCCTGAAGACAAAAGGAAAAGTATTTTATGTTTTGAGCACACATTCTGGGGTCTCCCAAGACTTTCATTCTTTACAATTATGAAGCTTATTTAATACAACTTGAGAAGTAGGAACTCCTGTCCACGTTTTCGGTTAGGATGTTATGAACAGTGCAAGTCATCAAAATACCAGCAAGATTTCTGTTATAAAAGACAATCTAAATTATTGCCATTATCCATATTACTGTTCAATTTTTAATGACAACATTTTGGCAACTCTACTTTGAGTGACTTCTTTTTTCCTTCAAAGGAAAAAGCTTTTCTTTTATGGTCTTCCACTCATCTCAACTTATTGTAAGTTATCAAGTTATCTATGTGAACATAGTACCACTAAACATTAATCCCAAAGTTCAACGATTTCTCTCCAAGAAAGTTGTGACTGCATTTATTATGTCACTTAAATCAAATTTATGTCACTTAGATTTATGTCATTTAAATCAAAGACTGATGACTAAGTCTGTTTTCACAAAAAAATTTTTTAATTTTTAATTTTTTATAAACTATGTAATGTATTTTTATCCCCCGGGATACAGGTATGTGAATGGCCAGGTTTACATACTTCACAGCACTCACCATAGCACATACCCTTCCCAATGTCCGTAACCCCACCCCCCTTCTCCCAAACCCCCTCCCCCCAGCAACCCTCTGTTTGTTTTGTGAGATTAAGAGTCACTTACGGTTTGTCTCCCTCCCAATCCCATCTTGTTTCATTTATTCCAGAAGAATCTTTCTTAAAAACCAGAAAATAACCACATTCAAATACAATGTACCACTACATACACCTACCTTAATCATGGTGGAAATTGGATGCACCCGCCTAAGATTCTTCATTATACTTTCTGCCAAATCTGCCACAGACAGTCCAATGGCCCAGGAAGTGTAGCCTTTCAGTTTGATCACCTCATAGGCACTGTAGGGTAGGGAAGGACAGAGAAAGTTAGGAAAAAGTAGGGTAAGAGAAAGCAAAGAACAAACACATGCTTTACAGCAAATAATGCCATGAAGTTACATTACAGACCTCAGGTAATGCTTGCATGCATACCAAGATATTATGTATAGGGATGTTCACAACAGTACAATGTATATTCAATACCACTGAATATTACAACTGTCAAAACAAGTAACTACATGTACATGCAACAAAATAAAGGATTAAGACGTAATACTGAATTTTAAAAAATAACTCCAAGATTAGATTACATCTTTGACTCAAAGCAAGGGATGGGCAGTAGGACAGAAAATGAGTGGGAGGAGGAGCTCAGAACTCCTATTCAAGTACCAGCAGACTAGTAATTCTAACCCAACAAAACACTACATTTAGTTGACAGCAATTATCAATGTTTCTTGGGTTGGGTGGTGGGTTCACAGGTTTTTGTTTTTGTTTGTTTGTTTTTTTTGAAGTTTTTATTTATTTATTTGACAGACAAGAGTTCACAAGTAGGCAGACGGCAGGCAGAGAGAGGGGGGGAAGCAGGCTCCCCACCGAGCAGAGAGCCCAACGCGGGGCTCGATCCCAGGACCCTGCGATCATGACCGGAGCCAAAGGCAGAGGCTTTAACCCACTGAGCCACCCAGGTGTCCCAGTTCACAGGTTTTTTAAAAAGGGTCTTGCCTAAATCAATCCTGATTCATTACTCAGTTCTACAGACTGAGGCCCACACATGGTTTGTAGTAAGTAAGTAACGGGATGGTAAGCATCTGCCTTCAGCTCAGGTCATGATCCCAGGGTGCTGGATCAAGTCCCATACCTGGTTCCTTGCTCAGTGGGGAGCCTGCTTCTCCCTTTGCCTGCTGCTCCCAGTGCCTATGCATGCACTCTCTCAGTGATAAAAATCTTTATCATACACACACACACACACACACACACACACGAAATAATAAGACCAAGCTGAAAACTCCCATATTTACATAATTTCATACAATATTCACATTTTTAGTACAATTATGAATCTACACATTGCCTGAAACTTTATAATCATCTGAATAAACAAGTTTGCTATTTCTAATCATAAAGCCTATAACAGGAAATTGGATTTAAAAATTCTTGGGGCTCCTGAGTGGTTCAGTCAGTTGAGAATGTGACTCTTGTTTTTGGCTCAGATCGTCATCTCTGGGTCATGGGATTGGCCCCATGTCAAGCACCATGCTCAGCAGGGGGAGGTCTGCTTAAGATTCTCTCCCCTCTCCCCTACCCCTGCACGCACGCACATGCTCCCTCTCAAATAAATAAATCAATCTTTTCTTAAAAAATAAAGAAATAAAAGTTCTTATTTCTGCGGCACCTGGCTGGCTCAGTCCATGCAGGATGTGACTCTTGATCTCCAGGGGGTTCTGAGTTCAAGTCCCACACAGGGTGTAAAGGTAACTTGAATAAATAAAACTCTTATCAATAAATCAATAAAAATTCTTATTCCTAACTGAATGACCCATATATGCTATTGAAATAAAGACTTAATCTGAAATACAACTTCCAAGCACTAAAAGATTTATACTACTATAGAGTAATACAGCAAAGACTGTTGCATTAACCATTTTTAGTTCTTTACTTCTGTTTTATAGAATGTTCTTTAACAAAACATCAGGAAAAATCTTTTTTTTTTTTTTTATTTTTAAGTAATCTCTACACCCAACACGGGACTCGAACTCACAAGCCTGAGATCAGGAGTCACATGCTCTACCAACTGAGCCAGCTATAGCCAGGCGTCCTTAGAAAAATGCTTTCCGTCAAGTACTCAAATGCTATTAAACTTTCAAACTTCAAAATAAAAATATAGGGGCACCTGGGTGGCTCAGTGGGTTCAAGCCTCTGCCTTCGGCTCAGGTCATGATCCCAAGGTCCTGGGATCGAGGCCTGCATCGGGCTCTCTGCTCAGCAGAGAACCTGCTTCCTCCTCTCTCTCCCTGCCTGCCTCTCTGACTAGTTGCAATCTCTATCAAATAAAATAAATAAAATCTTTAAAAAAAATAAAATAAAGTAAAAATATAAGTCTTATGGGTGCCTGGGTGGTTCAGTAGGTTAAAGCACCTGCCTTCGACTCGGGTCATGATCTCAGGGTCCTGGGATCAAGCCCTGCATCAAGCTCTCTGCTCAGCAGGGAGCCTGCTTCCCTTCCTCTTTCTCTCTGCCTACTTGTGATGTCTTGCTCTCTGTCAAATAAATAAATAAATCTTTAAAAAATAAAATAAAATAAAAATATAAGTTTTAATCTTCTGTATTGCCAAATTATGGGATCCATTACCTGTCAACCACCTGTTTGTGAACCTCTTTCCACTGTTCCTTATCTGCATCAGTGCCTAAGTCAGGGTGCAGATTCTTCAGAGACACACCAGCAATGTTTACTCCACTCCATACAGGCACTAGAAGAAACAGTACAGAATACATTTACTTCCACATGTCATCCAGCAGACCACAGAGCACCCTAACCAGTCTTCCGGGCTAATCTGCTTTAAGTCAACATACTCCTTGCTTGTTGCCTTAAGACCCTTGATCTGTAACAGAAATAAATCACTTTCTCTGAGATTTGTAGACCACTGGTCTGGGGGAATAAAGAACCAAAACGTTCCCAGGCCACAGAGGCCAGCAAGTCTGTTCGAAGCTGCCTCACCTTTCTGATTAGCCCAGCCATCTTTCAGCAAAATGTTTTCTTTTCTTAAGGTCACATGAATAATTTTACTGACCTCCCTTTGAGTATCTGTAAACCTTGCCCTCCTTCACAGAACAGAGTACTTTTGCACAACTCCTTGGTACTAAGGAACCAGACCTTCTTGCACACTAGAAGAACTAGAACTTCTTGCACAATCTCTGAGCACTGAGTAACTGGCATCATCAAATCTGCATGCAATCAAGAAATGTTACAGACCACTGTGTTCCCTTAACTAATTAAACCCCTTCAAAAGTCTCTGGGTTAGGGGCACCTGGGTGGCTCAGTGGGTTGAGTGTCTGCCTTTGGTTCAGGTCATGATCCGGGATCAAGCCCCCCATCGGGCTCCCAGGTCAGCAGAAAGCCTGCTTCTCCCTCTCCCTCTGCTTGCTGCTCTGCCTTCTTGTGTTCTCTTTGTATCTGTCAAATAAGTAAATGAAATCTTTTTTTTGAAGATTTTATTAATTTATTTGAGAGAGACAGATAGTTAAGAGAGGAACACAAGCAGGGGGAGTGGGAAAGGGAGAAGCAGGCTTCCTGCTGAGCAGGGAGCCCAATATGGGGCTCAATCCCGGGACCCTGGGATCGTGACCTGAGCTGAAGGCCGACGTTTAACAACTGAGACACCCAGGTGCCCCAATTAATAAAATCTTTAAAAAAATCTATCTCTGGGCCAGGAAGAAACTTCAGAGTTGGACTTTTGGACAAGGGTCTGCCTTCTTCCCCAAGTTGCCAGCCTCTTGAATAAAGCTCATATTCCCTTCCAGTCAAAACTTGCCTCTTGACTACTGGCCTTTTGAGCAATGGGGAGCCAAACTTGGGTTCTGGAAACAAGAATAGTAATTTTTTTTTTTTTTTTTACAGATTTTATTTATTTATTTGACAGAGATCACAAGTAGGCAGAGAGGCAGGCAGAGAGAGGAGGAAGCAGGCTCCCTGCTGAGCAGAGAGCCCAATGTGGGACTCGATCCCAGGACCCTGGGATCATGACCCGAGCTGAAGGCAGAGGCCTAACCCACTGAGCCACCCAGGTGCCCCAAGACTAGTAATTTTGACCCTTTTTCTTTCTTTCTTTTTTTTTTTTTTGAAGAGTTTATTTATTTATCTGACAGAGATCACAAGTAGGCAGAGAAGCAGGCAGAGAGAGAGGAGGAAGCAGGCTCCCTGCTGAGCAGAGAGCCCGATTCGAGGCTCGATCCCAGGACCCTGGGATCATGAGACCTGAGCCGAAGGCAGAGGCTTAACCCACTGAGCCACCCAGGCGCCCTTGACCCTTTTTTCTAATTCTCACTTCTTATCTGGGGAGGATTACCTGCTGTTGGTAGATGGTCAAGACTACAACCACCCTTACTCTTAAACTTTCATTGACTGATTTATGTAAGACTAAGAATTTTCACCATATTCTAACTTGTTTTCCTACTCTACCGCGATGTTTAATCCGTGTGTATTTGAAATCATAAAAGGAATTTTCTTGGCATAAGTAACTGAGAACTCTGCACAAAATTAAAACCTCTCTTAGCTGTGATAGACTTTTTCATCTCCTTCATTTGGATTGGCTGACCTTATCTGAGCCACAAAGTTCAAGTCTAGACACAGCTGTGATATCAAATGACTGAGGTCATCCTTAGAACTATTCTCTTATTTTAATATGTCCACTGTATTAAGTAATTTCATTCCCCATCCATGATATAGGGATGCCATAAAATGTTACATAAAAGTTAAAATCTTAACCATTCTTAACATAAAAATTATGTCAAAAGATAGATTTCTAGAAACCATTCCTACTCCAATGAATGGGTATCTCATTTCAGCTCTGGTTTAATAATGAAACTTCTGTAAATATTTTACAACAATTTTTTTTTAAAACAAAAAGAGAAAATAGTTATGCTTACCACTGGAGTCTCCATGCTCCCCAAGGATCCACCCGTGACAGCTTAACGGGTGAACTCCCAACCTTTCCCCCATTAGGTAACGGAACCGGGCTGAATCCAGATTGCAACCACTTCCAATAACACGGTTTTTGGGAAAGCCACTTATCTTCCAAGCCACATAGGTCAAGATATCCACTATGAAGAAAACATTTAGGCAAAGATACTAGGTCAATTATTAGATAATGTTTAGCTAGTCAAGATACATGGCTCTGTATGAATCTTGATCGTGCTTATGACCCAACATTTTTGTTAAATTTTTAAACCTTTATTCGTAAAATGGCAAATTCACGAAGTCCTCAAGAAGTGTAGTTTAATGAAAATAAATTGTGCATTAACAACATCTTATTCATAATTTACCTAAGCTCTTCTTGGGCAAGTAACTAATTTCTAAGTTCTAACTACATTTAGGGGCACTGTATCCCCCTTACTATTTTAAACTTAATGATTTTAGCAAATCCGTTCACAAGAGGAAAATGAAAAATATGAGCAACAGATGTGTGTATACAGAACATGACATATACCATCAGTTTCACTCGAGTTCATCTATTTGTACAATTAAAGGTCTCACCTGGATTGGAAACAACAAGCAACTTGCAGTTTGGACTGTATTTCACAACATTAGGAATGATGAACTTAAAGATGTTCACGTTACGCTGGACCAAATTAAGACGGCTTTCTCCCTCTTGCTGACGTGCCCCAGCTGTGATAATAACCAACTTGGAGTTTGCGGTCACATTATAGTCTAGACAAAAGGGAACAAAAACCAGATTACAGCCTTTAAGAGAACTCTAATACCTAGCCGGCAGAAAGTTGTTCTGTAACCTTCTCTAATGGACAGTTTGAACAACTGTGTTACCTCCCCTACTTCCTTTCATATATAGGGAAATACAGATAAATGCTTGTACTGCTACCTTCCCACCCCCATCTTCTCCTTTAGTTTTTGGCCACTTAACGGGAAGAAAAGTAAATCACTACCTTCCTTGTATTCTGGTTTTAGACTGTGACTTTAGTGACAGCTCAGAGGAGCTGGAAACAATCAAATGAGGTGGTCATCCCTCAATTTTTTTGCCACCTAAGCTCATGCTCACACTCTCCCACACTCTTTCTTTTTTTCTTTTTTAAAGATTTACTTATTTGAGAGAGATGGAGGGTGAGAGAGCACAAGTGGGGTGAGGGGCAGAGGGAGAAGCAGGCTCCTGGCTAGGCAGGGAGCCCAAAGTGGGATCAATCCCAGGACCCCGGGATCATGACCTGAGCTGAAGGCAGATGTCCAACTGAGTCACCCAGGCACCCCGATACTCCTGTTTCTACTTAACTACTTCACTATGATCACACCAGTCCAGAGACAGGCTGTTTTGTTTTTTAAGCAAAAGCCACATACTTATCAAGTATGTCTTGCTTCTAGATACCCTATGGTACAGGATAGTCAACCCAGCCCATAGGTAAGTGGTCACTGATTTTCAAATGTCAAAAGAAACACCATTTGTACACATGTCCAGGTTTCTTGATCAGGGCTCTTAAGTGTAAAAGGCCCAAGAATATCCGAACAGGCTCATTTATCCTATTCTCAACCGTTAGGTGTGAAAGGAAGTAGGGCAAGTATATTAAATTTAAATATTAGAAACAATTTGGTTACATACAAACCTGAGGAGCTTTACTAATTACATGCTAACTCAGATGCTTTCACATTACAGACATACTGGATTTCCATTTAAAACCATTTACTAGAGGGGTGCCTGGGTGGCTCAGTGGGTTAAGCCTCTGCCTTTGGCTCAGATCAGTCATGATCTCAGGGTCCTGGGATTGAGCCCCGCATTGGGCCTGCTTCCCCGTTCTCTCTGCCTGCTGCTCTGCCTACTTGTGATCCATCAAATGAATAAATAAAATGTTTAAAAAAAAAAAAAAAACATACTTACTAGAAATTGCAACTTTCATAAAAAAGGTTACCAATGCAAAATTGGTCAAAGGCTCTCTGATCCTATATAAAAAGCCAATCTTTAAAACAGAATTTCAAGCCTGATAGAGAATTAAGTTTAGCATAGACCACAATGTAAGTTTGTTGTAATTCACCTTTGCCAGAGACAATTTTTGGTGTTCTAAGGAAAAGGCTTCCATGCTGGAGATCCATCATCTCTCCCTTCAGTTTGTCTTCCATGACATCAACAAGAGCAAGTTCATCTGCCAAGTCCTAAGAGATGTCAACAATTGTAGTCAAATGGAAAGCATACATTATTTAGTCAAATAGAAAGGCATGCAAAAATTTCTGTATTTCTAGGACAGAAAGAGTTCTGCTACTTTATTAGTATCGGGATATACCTCAAAATAAAGGTAGGCCACCATTTAAAAACTGACTCTCAGATGACCCTTCCATAGGAAGAAGTACTGATCTTCTCTCTTCATTAGAGCAAGCTTTGCAAGGGCTCCACCACGCCACTGTATGGAGGCAGAACCCTGGACTGGCAATGGATGGGATATCACCCAATTACATAAAGCTGCTCTATTTATACTCTCAAATTCAGTTTTTTAAATTGATTTTAGGTCATTATTCATTACATAAGTGAGTCTGACTAGTATCACGACTTGGAAGTTAAAAAAAGTGGTATTCTGGATCATTCTTTGTCTATATATTAACCAATACTAACAGTGTCACATGTAGATAGATTTGTGCACTGCAATATAGTGTTGGTGAAAAATATCCTTTCAACTGAAGCAGCAAATGTTCACTGGTGCCATCTCAGACCAGGAGCATCAGTAACAGATTTAACAGACATGAGTTGTGAACTGTTATAACCAAGTTAAGTTATACTAGCTGAGCTACAGAACTACCCCAAGTCACCTATGATAACCTTGCACTATGCTTATACACACCCAAGTTAGAGAGCATCATAGGAAAAGACCACAGGTGATTCACAGGTGTAAGAAAACAGATGGCATCAATTTCTGATCCAACGGGAAAGCAGTAAGAATTGGTACAGGCACCCCCTCGTTTTCAGAAGTCTGCATTATGCCAATTCATTTTTATACAAGACCTAACATTGTACCTGTTTTTACAGAAAGAAATCCAAAGAGGATTTGTGCTTTTATGAAAAAGGCAAAAAGCAATAATGGCATTCAGTTGTTTGTTCTGCAGTGAGCCCTTAGAGTAGTAGTACACATCCCAAGTACCAACAAGCTCCTTCCCTAGGAAACTTTATGCATCTCAGTATCAAGCTGTCATCGCTTTGAACTGCGTGAACATCTGTACTTCACCTCTATTTTGGGTATCTGTCAGCAAGATGTGTCCTAAGGTTCAGAAAGCCCAAGGTTATTTCTTGGGTCTGGGAATGCTCAAAAAAAATTTCCGTATTAATCAATCGGACTGTCTTCACTTTACACCATTTTGGCTTTGGAAGGGTTTCACAGCAATGGTCTCCTGTAGGATGGTGGGGGAAACCTTTACACTATGTGGCTCCTCATAAGTACACATATGAAGCAACATGCTGTAACCATACATAGCTCATAGCTCATTTCTGCCTTCAGTTCCTTATTTCAATCCTTTCCTGTTCAAAAGCCAGAATTAATCATTTCACTCTCTTATTTGAACTCCAAATCTAAATTTAAGATATTTTATGGTAAGTTGCAATTATTTTTATATATAAACCGGGCCTGACTACTTAAAATGTGTTTATTCATTCACAAATTCTAACTAAGTGTTCGCTCCATAACTGATACCAAAATTTACTATTCAACGTGGCAATTTTTGTGGAAGAAATGCTTAGGATTTCCCACATTTAGCGTGATTTTAATTTTACCAATGTATGATTTTCAATTCAAAAATTATTTTAAAATAACTTTAGCTTGTTTAAAGGCATGGGCTCTTTTTCACTTGTAGGCAATTCATCCATGTTAATAGGGCAAAGTGAATTTAAGGAAGGGTCACCCTAGGGTGCCTGGGTGGCTCAGTCCTTAAGTGTTAGCCTTCGGGTCAGGTCCTGGAATTGAGCCCCTCACCTCCCTGTTCAGCGGGAAGCCCTCCTCTGCCTCTGCCAGCCCCCCTGCTTGTGTTCCCTTTCTTGCTGTGTGTCAAATAAATTTTTAGAATCTCTTTAAAAAAAAAAAAAAAAAAAGGAGGAACTGTGTCACCACTTGCCTGACAACTTTTTTTTTAGTTCAGATACGCTTTTGGTATGGCATCACATTTCTTTTTTTTTTTTTTTAAATAAGATTTTATTTATTTATTTGACAGACAGAGATCACAAGTAGGCAGAGAGGCAGGCAGAGAGAGAGGGGGAAGCAGGCTCCCTGCAGAGCAGAGCCCGCTGTGGGGCTCGATCCCAGGACCCTGGGATCATGACCTGAGCCGAAGGCAGAGGCTTTAACCCACTGAGCCACCCAGGCGCCCCTGGCATCACATTTCTAAAGTTTGTTCCATAAAACGCTCTCTGAGTGCATGAACCTGAATCTTTGTATATACAATGTGATAATCCAATTCTTGGAGGAGTGGGGGGATGGGGGTCTCCCAGAAAGATGGGCTCTCACTTACCTTCATTAAGATACTGATGGCACAAGCCATGCCAACAGCACCAACCCCAACAACTGTAATCTTATTTTGGGGGACATGTTCTTCCTTAAGAAGATTCTGTATCAGCTGGTCTTTGAGAGTTGCCATTTTGGACTTAGAACCAAAAGGAATCTAAAGGGGAAAAAAAACACGCACAGTCACTGCATCTTCTTTGAATGAACGCTATTAACCTAAAGCTGTTCCAAAGGAGTTCGTTTTACTTCTTTTGGGGGTACTTGCCACTAAAAAGGGGGAAGGAAAAAACCTAAAGCTGGCCACAGGAATGCTGAAAGACCGAATGCCAGGGTCTGGTCTCTCTAGGATCTTGGTGTAAAGGATCTCACCTTGGCGTGGAAGAATAGCATTGACGTTTGAGTGTAAGTATAGCTTCCTGAGGCCTCCCTCATCTTGACGTATTAACCCCAAGCGGGGCCGCCTTTCCTCACACAAAATCGCTATGAGCTGCCTGCCCACTCTACTCCAGTCACCCGGGTTCCCGCCAAACCCTCACGTAAGGACCCGAGGAATGTGGAAAAATCTGTTAACTGCCTCCTGAAACGACCCAGTCGTCTTAGGGCATGCAAAAAGCTCTGCTCATGCGCAATCACTCCCTCCTCCAGCCCCAGAAGAATGCCAACGGTCCAGCCAGAGCTCGTGGGGTTTACCGCCCCTCCCCCACCCTCCCCTGCGCGAGACTCGCGCGCATGCTCATTTCCAAGCAGTGGGCGGGGACAAGAGTAGAGTAGGAACCCCAAGCTTTCCAGAGTTGGGCACTGCCCCCAACGGCGGCGGCCGGGGTAGCCCCGCCCACGGGCGGAAATGACTGGAAATTACCGTGCTCTTCGGGTCAGACGGTGAGCGAGCACGCGGCGGACTTTAGACCTAAGTAGTGCCCCAGCTGGCTGCCTCCCTGGCCACGCGCGCGGCCACGGCCAGACTTTAAATCTTAAATACTTGGTTGCTGTTAACAAACAGGAGGGAGGCGCCTCCTGTGGCTTCTGCTGCGATCCATGTTGCAAAGGCGTGAGGCCCGGTAGGAGGAAATTGTCAGTACAGGAAGTGCAAAAATAGCTGTAGAGGCCCAAGGCCCTGAAGTTAACATGATACTTGGTGTAATCCTCCATTTCCAGAGCCGGGGAGGAGGCCTTCGCTCTGCTAATGCAACCCCGCACTGCATTCACTGGGAAGATTATCACAGGCTGCATCCCAAAGCCCCACGTCTAGTCTTGAGTTCCAAATGGGCAAAAATATCCGAGGACTTCCAGGCAGGCTGCCCAGAGTCACCAAGCTGGAATCGGATCTCTCCTTACAAATCACTGCTATTTCTAGACCTGGCTTCACCGAAAACCTAAGGATCCAGCGTTCCCTTTAATGTGGGGATGGGTGACGGAGGAGCCCTGCAGAAAGAGGGTCTATTCCCCAAATCTGCCACCCACTTTGTTACCTCAGAGTTGCCCTAACCTTCTCACAGCTTTAGGTCCCCCCCCCCCCCATTTTTCAAAAGGAGTAGATGGTACCAGATATTCTACTCGCAAAATACCATCTGCGACGCAGGAGAGCTGAATTCTCTTCCGGCTTCATCTTTGCATGCACCGTGCCTAGGGCAGCACCTGATACATCAGCAGTCGCTTATTAAGTGTTAATTTGCGCAGAGACCGCCCTGTAACAGGGACAGCAGCAGCTCCGTGGAGTCCACCTCTCGCGAGCCCCAGGGTTAAAAAGCGACCCGAGCAGCGCTCCCCGGCTTTCATACCTCCTCCCCCAACCCCACCGCCCGACTGCTGAGGCTTTTTCGGCTCTCTGGGTTCTGGAAACCGGACCTCGAGTTCTGTGTCGTTTGCCTCTTTTAAGCCCGGAGGTATGCCCCACCCTTCGTTATCTGTCCTATTCTTGTCCTTCTGCATCCACTTGGCCTTTCCACCACAGGATTTCCCAGCCCGACCGGAGATCGCGGTGCCCGCTTAGAGCAAAAGCAGAGTGCGGCGGGCTCCCGAGCCCACGCAGGGCGTGGGCCACCGCCCAGGTATGGTCTGCGAACTCTGCCTCCACCCCGCCACCCCCACGCCCCGGAAGCGGAGACCCCTTTGCGGGCAGCGTCGAGTTAGCAAACCAGAAGCTGCTCGCTCTCCTGACCCTCCAGCTCCGTGCACTTGGGGCCAAGACCGTACCGGGAGTGCACGTCGGGAGGGCGAGCGTCAGCGGCGCGCGAGACTGAATCCGGACTTGGCGGCAGCGGCTCCGACACTCGGTGCTGAGCGCGGGAGGGGCCTTAAATGGAACCGCGAGGCTGACGTCAAGGGGGAGCCGGGCGGACGTGCGGGAACCCACGTGTGGGTCGGACTAGGGGCGGGCTCCGAGCCGGGCGGGGCAGTGGAGCAGCTTAGGCGGCGCGCGCAGCGGGACCGCCAACCTGCCGACAGACCCATGTGCGTCCGGAGATCTAAGGGGCTGCTAGAGCCACGCTACCGCCCGCCACAAAAGCCCAAGCCAGTCAAGCGGACCCTCAGGAAAAGCTTAATAGGAATCTTCACCGCTGTTTCTCATTGCCCAGAACAGCTTCTGGCACGTAGATTTTCAATAGCTTGTTGGAAAGGAGGGAATGCCTAGCATAGCATCATTCTGACCCTACCCAGGTCGTGTGATCGCCAAAACTCGCTGTCCTCCACCTGCTGCTAAACATTCCAAATCCCCCAGCTCGTAGTGAGGCCTCAGCTCTAGCCTTCGTTGGTGCTGGTTTCCTTTGCCTGGCCTGCCTTCCTTCCCGATATCTTCTTTAAACCTTACCCATCTAGTAACACACACGCGCGTGGGGGGGTGGGCGGGGGCGCGCGAAAAATTGGTGTCTCTCTTGTTTCTGCATCTGCGAAGCTGTGTCTCCTTCAGACCGGTTTGCCTTGGTGATGTGTGTCACTCTGCTCTTCCCTGTCCGTGATTCTCTCAAGGCCATGGGTCAGTCTACTTCCTCCTTTGCACTGGGGACCAACTTAGAGTCCAGTTGGGAGAAAGATCCGTAATTACGGGTTTCTTAGTTTTGAAGAGAACATGCTAATCTCAGTTCCAGAAAAACAGGGCATCTCTCTAGCATGTCCTAATAGTTTTCTCTTCACTCTAGGAGGCCCAGCCACCTAGGCTCTCACCTCAAACACGCAGCTGGACCAGCTGAAGGCCAACCACAGATTATCGGTTGTTTCTCAGGGCAGGGCCTATCTATGCAATACTGCCTGTGGTTACTCACTTTTTGCAACAATGTCCTTGTTCAGTCAGGGCTGGGCGCCTGCCTATTTGTCAGATGTGACCACAACTGCTGGCAGGAGGGCAGAGCTCAGAAAATAGAAGGTAGGCTGGGAAGACAGGTAAGAACTCTCACCAGGACTCTGGAATTACCTCTAAAGGTAATCTAGGCAAAAGTTTTCAGCCCCCTAAATCAAGGCACCTACCTCCCTCTAAGCACAGCTTCCTTCTTTGAAGAACAGTAGTCTCTACTCAACCTTACAAATATGAATTAAAACAAGTACCAAATTTACTGAGCACCTCCTATGTGCCAGGCAGCAAGCTAGGTAATATCTATACTCATCTTCACGGTAATTCTTTGGAGTAGGCATAATTATCCCCATTTTGTGGAAAAGAAGCCAAGGCTCAGAGAGATTCGTGACTTTGCCAAGGTCATACAACTAGTAAATGATTGCAGCTGATTCTTCAGGACTGCCTTCAAAGCCCATGATTTTTTTCCTGTATAGGACGTTGTCCCATCTCCACCCTTCACCCTCAACTCCACAAAAGTGAAATTATGGAGGGAGCCCAGCCAGTCCTAGGCTCAGAAAGTTGCATTTTCAGTGACAGATAGTAGATGTCACTGGAAGTCCCCACCTGTTGGTTGAGCTGAGACATCAGTCTTCTCTGGCCCTCAGACTGGTATTTATTCCATTCATGCTCCCGCTTTTCAAGCCTTTAGTCTTGGACCAGAGTTTACACCACCTGCTGTCCTGGGTCTCCAGCTTACAAATGGCTGATCTTGGGATTTCTCAGACTCCATAACTGCCTGAGCCAATTCCTTGTAATAGATCTCATTATAATTCCTATTGGTTCTGTTTTTCTGGAGAACCCTAATACAGTCCAATAGAGAAGAATTTCTGTACTCAAGTCCAGGCAGAATGTGGGACCCATGAGATGGGCTAGAAAAACACTGTTTCAGAGGGCAGACCAGACTTCTCCAAACCTAACCAAGCATTCTTCAAGGATGGCCCCTTTAAAAGGGAACATTTCATAAAGAGGTGGCTTGACCAGGGGACAGGCTGGCCTCAGAGAATGGGTGGTGCTAAGCAACCCATATAAGATTTTCCTAAAATGAGAAAAAAAAAGAAAAATGATTTTTCTAAAAAGGACCTGGCCAAAGGATGGTGTCCACCCAAAACACAGGGCTGAGTCACTCCTTCATTCAGTATTTGTTACTCCTCAAGAAAGTTCAATGGCTCCTCACTCGAGGGCCTCAAGAATGAAATCCAGGGGCGCCTGGGTGGCTCATTTGGTGGAGCATCTGCCTTCTGCTTGCTGTGATCCCGGGAGTCCTGGTATCAAGCCCCGCACTGGGCTCCCTGTTCAGCAGGGAGCCTGCTTCTCCCTCTACCTACCCCTACTCTGCTCGTGCTTTATCTCTCTCTCTCTCAAATAAATAAATAAAATCTTCTAAAAAAAAATCCAAGTAATAAAATCCAAATTCCTTGGCAGTCACTCTAGGCCTTCTATGATGCAGTGCCCACATCCCCACTGAGCCACCCAGGCGCCCCAAACTAATCCTTATTGCTGCTCCTCTCTTTTTCTCACTAGCCTGTGAGCTCCTCCTGGGCAGAAACTTTCTCCCTTATCTCCATACTCCCAGCATATATGTTAATTTGTTTTACAAATATATTTTGAATTATATGCTCACTATGCAAAGGGCACTGTGCTAGGTGCTGGAGATATAACGATGAATGAGACAGATGCATAAGTCTTCAAAGACTATACCATTTAATGGGGGAGACCAACAGCCTTCTCCCCTATGGCGAAAATGTAAGATAGAATATAACACTACCTCAAAAGAGGTACAAAAAAATTGCTCTAGCATTCAGAAGAGAGAAATTTCCTTTGGGTACAGGAGTATCAGAGAAGGCTTCCTGGCAGAGGCAGCATCTGAGCTTAACCTGGAAAAAGACTTCAGTTGCTGAAGATCAGGTGTTGAGAAACAGAGAATGCAGTGTGAGCAAACGCATGGAGGCAGGAAACGCAAAATGTGTCTTGTGAATCTTAAGCTTTAAATGCTTAAGCTTTGAAAGCTATGAAATATGGGTGTTTTTGCCTTTTTATTTTTGGTGGTGGTCAGTGGGAGTCATAAATGTTTTGGGAGAATGAGAGAGTTAGAGGGAAAGCAAGCAAGGTAGTTGCAAGGTCATGGAAAGCGGGGCAGGGTGGAGCAACACACCTTGTTTTGTAATAATACACAAGAAGCTCAGAACTCATACAGCTCCAACCTGCAACTGTACAGAACATTTGCTTCCCTGACACACCCTACACAGCCCCTTTTTTTCACCGTTTCCATATTTGCAAAGCTGATGGCTTTCCTGAGTTGCAGGGCCCCAGACACAGAGGGTCTAATCGGTTTCTGTCTGTGACAGGCCAGGCCCTCCTGAGGATGAGCCAAAGCAGAGGCTCCTCTCTCTGGCAAGAGAGCAGGTGCCTGCCCCTGGAAGACTGCTTCCTGTCGTCCTCCCAACCCCATCCACCTCTCACATGGTGGGAGTGGAAGCCAAAGACTCCACCCTGATTACTCCATCCTGGGTGCCTCCCCCCAGCACCCTTCCAGGTTGCCCTCATCGTCAGGTACTAGAAGTTGCCTCTGTTTCTCTTTTTGACTTGGATAGTTGTTCCCTCCGGAGTTCATTCCTCACATGATCACCTAATAAAATTCACCTCAAAAACTCTGGATTCTTGGGGTGCCTGGGTGGCTCAGTGGGTTAAAGCCTCTGCTTTCAGCTCAGGTCATGATCCCAGGGTCCTGGGATCGAGCCCCGCATCAGTCTTTCTGTTCAGCAGGGAGCCTGCTTCCTCCTCTCTCTCTGCCTGCCTCTCTGCCTATTTGTGATCTCTGTCAAATAAGTAAATAAAATCTTAAAAAAAAAAAAACAAAACAAAAAACCTCTGGATTCTTTTTTCTGTGGACTGAATGTTTGTGATCACCACCGCCCCCCCCAACCGCCATGTCCCCCAGTCATATGTTGAAACCTAATTCCTAATGTGATAGTATTGGGAGGTGGAGCCATTAGGAAGAGATTAGATCATGAGGGTGAAGCCTTCATGAACAGGATTAGTGCCCTTAAAAAAGAGGGGCTTCCTTGTCCTTTCTATCATGTGAAGACACCGTGAAAAGACAGCTGTCTATGAACCTGGAAGTGGGCCCTCACCAGACACCTGCTATAGCCTGGATCTTGGACTTCCTAGACTCCAGAACTGTAAAAAATAAGTTTCTGTTGTTGGGAAGTCACACAGTCTGTGGTGTTTTGTTACAGCAGCCTGAATGGACTAAAGCACCTTCCAGCCACTTCCCACCCTAGCAAAAGAAATGAGATCTGTGCCCTTTCCTATCCGTCTTACCCTGGCAGAGAGTGAGGCCTCACGCTTTCCATCACATTGACAGGTTCCAAGGAAAAGACTGTCACCAGAATATAAGGGCTTCCAAATTGAGAGGCCTCAAAATCAGTGCTAAGAGGGTGTCCTAAGCCTCTCCAAGCTAGACAATCCCCAGCATATAGAGTGTCCCTTATCTAATCACCACAGGGGAGGACTGTGGGAAGTTGTGACAGCCTTTCCCTCTGACATCTTGGGTAGCAAGGACAGTGATGGGCATGGCTTATCAAAGAAGAGTGGGCAGCCTGGTGGAGAAGTGACATTGACCTGAGGGGACAGGAGACCTGGGTTCTTGTCTGGCTTGGTCATGGACCTCTGAGTGACATTGTGGCAGTCCCATTCCTTCAGTAGCCTCAACATCCCTGTGTAAACCTAAGAGGATCTCTTCCAGTTCTAACACCCAGGTAGGATCTGAGTTCATGAATCAAGCCTCCATGCACACCTTCATTTTTAGGATTGCTCAGAACGCAGAGGCAAAGCTGTCCTCCGTTTTGGGAAGTGATTTGGGCTGCTCCTGGGGTGGAGTCAGACATTCGAGGCGCCTGGCTGCATCCATGGCAACAAGAATCCCACGCTTAGCATTCTCTTATCCCCAATATTACTTCCAAAACTGGGTCCAAAATTCCCAAAAACTGGTTGGGTGTCGAATATGTGAATGAAAAATCTCACTGGGCTTTGGAACCAAATTACCAAATTACTGTTAACAGGAACCCATCTCTCTCTGATTCTTCAAGGAATTCTTGAAACCTTACCAAATGAGGAATTACATTCCAAGCTCTAGTGTAAAGAAGAAGTCTATAAAATTCCAAGAGGATCAAAGCAAGTATAGTTGTGAATAAAGCTCGACTACTCTATTTATAATTTCCTGGGGCTACGGTGTGGGGAAGGAATGGGGGTCTCCTTATTTGTGTAGCCGCTGACTGGCAGAGCCCCCTCACTGAAATTTGGGCCTGTGGGCCCTGGGATTTTGTTTAAACTGCTGTTCACAGCCATTCATCTACTGTACCCCATTCATCTGCCTGTACTTTGAGCCTGTTCAAAGGGCCGCCCTGGCCTGAAAAGGCTGTCCCACCTCATATTTTTTGGATACTAGAAGAGGTTCTGACCTGGGAGTCTGTTAAGCAAAGGAGAGCTTCCTAGGTACCTCAGGAAGTATCCCAGGCTGTGGTGGGTCTGGTGCAGAGGAGGAGAAGGCTTCCCCTGCAGCTAGATAAAACTCACTGGGTCCCTCACACGTGCATAGCCTAGGGTGGCTGTCACGTTCATTGCTACTTTCACTTCAGTCAGGAGAAGAAAGCAGAGCAGGAATTTTTTTACCTCCATTTTACTGGTTAGACTGTGGAAACCTCAAAAAATGGAATTGCCCCAGGCCACACAGCTGGAAAACAGCCAGGCAGATGCACACTCCCAGACTAGCTTTCTTTCCCAGGGCCCACTCTGCCCCTCTGCCTTTTCCCATGGTGCTCCACGGCCTGGAAAGCGCTTAGCCAGCCCCCTGCTCCCGGGATCTCAAAGGGCAAATGTGACAGGGCTGCAGAAAGGTCCAGGCGGCTCATCTGTCCACAGGGCTGCTCCAGGACTTTATCTAATCAGCCTCCCTCCCCCTGGCACTCCATTACCTTGCACGGCGTGCCTGTGTGCAGGGCCAAACTCTGCCCTTTGTACAAACACACTTGCCATGTCAGGCCCCGTCAAAGGACATTCCAACTTAGCTCATCCTCCAGTTTTAGCCACAGAAGGGAGGAAAGCCTAAGGGAGGCCTTCCCAGCCTTGGCCATTCTTTTTTTTTTTTTTTTTAAGATTTTATTTATTTATTTGACAGACAGAGATCACAAGTAGGCAGAGAGGCAGGCAGAGAGAGAGAGAGAGAGAGGGAAGCAGGCTTCCTGTGGAGCAGAGAGCCCGATGCGGGGCTCGATCCCAGGACCCTGAGATCATGACCCGAGCCGAAGGCAGCAGCCCAAACCACTGAGCCACCCAGGCGCCCCAGCCTTGGCCATTCTTTAGCCACTGAATCAGAATGAGACCAGCCCCTCAGCATTGCTGACACTGCGGGGGCCCCTCCACTATCTCTTCAGGCCCACAGAGCAAGCACTCACTGTGGTACACGAGGGCTCAGGACTCAGGGCTCAGGGAAGGGAAGGGAAGGGAAGTGCTCTTGGCTCCCATAGCGTTTCAGTGTTGGTGACCAAGGTGCTGGAGCCTCCCAACGAGTCTAGTACTTTCTCACTGCACCAGACATGTGGTCTTCTCAACCAGCCTGGGCTCCAGCCTGGCACTGTGGGTGTGGCTCTCACTCCAGTCTCCGAATCCTGGTTTTTTTCCACTGTCCCGGAGCCTCTTCCAACAGCCCCTACTGAGGTTGGCAGCTTGGCAAAGAGGCCTCACTGTGCAGGCGGCCACACCCAGCCATTAAAGCTACAGTATTGGCACGAGGCCACCTCAGCCTCAGCCAGCTCTCCAGGCCCCTGAGCAGCAGGTTCATGATGTCACAGGTCCTCCCCTGAGTCTCAGCTCCTTCTGCAGCAACCACATTTCTCCTCCTTCTTCATCAGCCACAGATGGGCACAGGCTGTGCCGGCATCACCATAGTAACCGGGGCCTTCAGCTTCCTGCCTTGGGCCACAATCCAGAGCCAGCACCATTGGCAGAACTCCTCTGCAGATGCCAGGAAGGCTGACTGTCGCTGAAGGCCCATCACCCCTTAGTGTCAGCCCTGGGAACAACAGCCTAGGGAGGTAGCCGGGCTAGGCATCCCTTTAAACCCATTAGTTTTTTGAGAAAGGCCCTGAAATGGGGGCAGGCTGGGAAGCCCACTCCCTCTCCCCCAAGTGGAATTGATTCTTCAAGGCAGGTAGTGGGGCACTGGGGTTAAACCCTTTTCAGGGTAATGGGTGAAAGTTAAAAATTCCACAACATGTTGGTTGGCTTTAGACTTTGCTCTTCCTGGCAGAGGGGGCAGTGGCAGTACAGGAGAGAAAGTGCAATGGATTAGGCAATGATCCCGGGTCCTGGCCATCTCCCACCCCACAAGATGGCTCCTGGAGCAGTTGAGGCGCTGGCAGACTCCCAATCGGGGAAGGGGGTTATGGATGAGAAGTTAAAGACTCCATTTTACTGGTGAGACTGTGGAAACCTCTGTCCTGGTGAGAATGAGAGGATGGGCAGACCTGCCCCCTTGTCAGCTCTCCTGATGCAGAGGGGGGGGGGTGCTCGCGGGGCACCCAGGGGCAGGGACGGCGCTGACCTCACTGGCAGGATCCCCAGGACTGGGGAGGTGTCTTCACAGAGGTTCTGTTCCCAGGGGAAAAAGAAATCGGAATGCCAAGTGGAACTGCATCTGGTTGCCATGCTTCTCTTCTCAGCTCAGAGATACGCACTTCTCTGCTTTCAATGACAGCACTCCTGGTAGGGGAGAGGAGCGGGCCTGAAATTTGGCTATATGTATACAGCACCAGACCAGTGTTCACAGCCTTCCCTGCTCCCTGGAGCACCCCCCTTTACACACACACACACACACACCCGTCTTAGAGGGGAGTCCATCTTTGCATGCGTTCTTCGAGCTTTTGTGATGCAGAATCAAGAACCTCAGTTGGCCTAAGACTATATAGGATGGTAGAGGGGAGCTTTGGGTCTAGGGCTGTTAATACACATGATAAAGAAGCAGAGAAAACATCTCAAGGTAATTGTGGAGGGGAGTGTGGGGGGAGGTTTAAGAAGATATGCCCTAACTCAGCGGCTGGCTGGAGGTGGGCTGCAGAGGAAGGCGGATTCTCACTTTGTGCAACTGCAGTCCTCACCGTGAGCCGCACTCCCGCTTTGCTGAAGGACCAGCCAAGCATCTGAGCTATTTTGAAATTCCCTGTGACCACAAAAGGGGGCTTCTTAGTGTCAGGAGCTCAAACCCCGTGTGTCCAGACTTTGAGAGAATTGCCAGAATAATCACTCCCATGTTTCCCGAACATTTAATATGTCCCTAGCCCTCCTACCAAGTGCTTTAGGTGCGTTCTCTGATTTAATCCTCACGACTGCCCCGAAGAGTAGGGAACATCATCGAGTTCATTTTAGAAACAGAAACTGAAGGGCGCCTGGGTGGCTCAGTGGGTTGAGACTCTCTGCCTTTGGCTCAGGTCATGATCTCAGGATTCTGGGATCAACCCCCCGCAGCGGGCTCTCTGCTTAGCAGGGAGCCTGTTTCCTCCTCTCTCTCTGCCTGCCTCTCTGCCTACTTGTGATCTCTCTGTCAAATAAATAAATAAATAAATAAATCTTAAAAAAAAAAAAAAATAGAAACAGAAACTGAGTCTGAACCAGGTGAAGGAGCTTGCCCCCAGTCCCATGGCCAGATGTGCAGCAGCTGGGCTGCAGAGGCCTGCAATCTGAGATGCGTGGGGCAGCCTCCAGCGTGGAGATCAGGAGCCCCCGCCTCTAGCAGCAGGAACAATGAAGAGGTCCACTCAGCAGCCTCCCAAGGGCATTGCCAGGCCATCCTGAAGAGGACTCTCTCCAGAGCGGCAGACTCTCACTGAGCTAATGAAGCAGAAAATGGATGAGGTTTCCATGAGGCATTGCTGCCTAGAGGTTGCTCCCTCACTGATGTGAGCAGCAGGAATGCACTGAGCTGCAAAGTGATTTTCCCTGGGGCAGCTCCCGCCAACCTGTTTGTGGATCATTTTGCTAAGACCTGAAGGTGGAGGGGCTGGGGAACTCACAGCCCAAGTGGGCCCCTCGGAGGAGGCCCTGTGTGTCTCTCTGTCCTGGCCATTCAGAACCCAGGCGTCTCCCTCCTGCCCCTGCCACACAGAGAGATGTTTTCTCCTCTCCAGGAGAGGGATGCACAGCAGGGCCTCCATCTATGTGGGGCTCCTCTAGGCTGCATCAAACTCCTTACCCTTCAGAAAGACGGTCTCAGCCTCTGCTTTGGGTGCCAGACAAGTCTTAGGTTCTAGCCCTACTCTGCTTCTACTGCCTGTATGTTTCTGGGCAAGTCACTTCACCCCTCTGAGCCTTATGCAGCTGTGAGAGAGAAAAAAATAACAGAACCCATCTGATAGTTTTAATGCAAGAAGGACTTGGCACAAGGCACTTGCTCAATAAGCCATTTCCTTATCTCAGGAAATGAGCTGAGGAGAGGGTTGGGTTTGTGGTCTCTGTTCTGACAGTTTGTCATTTATTTTGGTTCACAGACTTATTCTTGGCCCTGCACTGAGACCTGGCCTAACCTCCTCCTCAGGTGAGGGCTGCCCCAGGACCTGCATATAATGCCTCCCTTATTCAAGTTTCTTCTGGTTGGTTTTCTTGGGGGAGGTGGTGTTTTGGCTTTTTTTTTTTTTTTTTTTTTTTAAAGATAGACACCTTGGGGTGCCTGGGAGGCTCAGTTGGTTAAGTGTCTGTCTTTGGCTCAAGTCATGATCCCAGAGTCCTGGGATAGAGCCCCACATCGGGCTCCTAGCTCAGCAGGGAGTCTGCTTCTCCCTCTCCCTCTGCCTCTCCCCCTGCTAATGGTCTCTTTATATCTGTCTCAGTAAATAAATAAAATCCTTTAAAAAATTGTTAAGAAATAAAAATAATCTTTTTTTAAAAAGATTTTATTTATTTATTTGACAGACAGAGATCACAAGTAGGCAAAGAGGCAGGCAGAGAGAGAAGGGGAAGCAGGCTCCCTGCTGAGCAGAGAGCCAGATGGGGGGGTTGATTCCAGGACCCTGAGATCATGACCTGAGCCAAAGCCAGAGGCTTAACCCACTGAGCCACCCAGGTACACCCCCCAAAATAAAAATAATGTTTAAAAAAAAAAGAGGAACGCCTTATTACTTAGTATTATAATTACTTATATATCTATATAGTTATATCTCTATAGTTATATATATAGTTAGTTTTATATATATATATATGAGCTGGGCTGGCCAGGGAGGGGCTACCTGTTCCTAGTTTCTTATGGTGCCTCTAGTCCAGGGTATAAAATACATGGGTGTTCCTCGCCACCCTAAGCTGGCCATGCTGCCTGGCCATTGCCAAACTCAGGCCAGTTTCTGCCTCTTGCATGGATTCAGAAAGGCAGCCTCTGCCTGGGAGGGCCAGCTTTCCTCAGTTTTTTTCTCATCGGTTAAAAAGACAAACAGCCATGCAATGTCCAGACAGCCACTAAGGGCGGCCCACATCTCCAGGAGACAGGTTCTGCTCAGTGTCTTTCCCCAAATATGGCTCTTTGCTTTGGCCTCATACTACTCTGGGTTTGACTCCTAGCTCTGCCACTTACCGTGAGAACATGGGCAAGTTATTTGACCTCATGGAGCCTCTGTAGAATGGAGATAATACCATTTTCACAGATTGTTGTGAGGTTTAAATGCAAAGCTCTGGGCATAATAAATGGTGCTCAAGGGATGCCTAGATGGCACAGTTGGTTAAGTGTCTGCCTTGGGCTCAGGTCATGGTCCTGGGGTCCTGGGATCAAGTCCCTCATCGGGCTCCCTGCTCAGCGGGGAGCCCGCTTCTCCCTCTGTTTGTGTGCTCTCGCTCTCTTTCTCGGACAAATAAATAAATAAAATCTTTAAAAATAAATAAATAAATAAATAAATAAAGGGTGCCTGGGTGGCTCAGTTGGTTGGTTAAGCGACTGCCTTCGGCTCAGGACAAGATCCTGGAGTCTCATGATCAAGTCCCGCATGGGGTTCCCAGCTCAGCAGGGAGTCTGCTTCTCCCTCTGAGTCTCCCCCTTCTTGTGTTCTCTCTCTCTCAAATAAATAAAATCTTAAAAAAAAAAACTAATAAAACAAAATAAATAAAATAAAATATGATAAAATAAATGATGCTCAAGAAATATTAGTTCCCTTTTCTCTTCCTTTGGGGAGATCTGGAATGTTGCACTCTGGGACACTTTCTGGGAAGCTCTCAAGAGCTCCATCTAATAAGGGGGACAACCCGCAGGAGCCAGGAAAGATCTCTGATACCACATGCTTCCCAACTGGCACTGTCTTGTTGGGCTGGAGATATGCCAGGGGCAGTTCTAAGACAGTCACCGAGCCAGTTGCCTTCCCTGGGGCTAAGAACTAAACACACCAGAAAACTGTCAATTACAATTCTTCCCATATGCTCACCTGGAAGCTCAGGGCAGCAGGAGCAAAGGTGCAAAGGAAGGGAGGTTCCTGGCAGCAGAAATACAGCCCTAAGATGGAGGCAGTTTCTAGAAGGTCTACTTTGCTATTCTGGCTCTGACCCCCTGCTGATAGCCTCTGGCCATTCAGAATCAGCTAACTCAAACCAGGGCAGAAGCATTTCTAACACTCATTCCACAGAAACAAATTGATTTTGGTTTGGCCCCTCCCTGGCCAACCCAGCCCAGCTCATATATATATATATATAAAACGAACTATATATATAACTATAGAGATATAACTATATAGATATATAACTAACTATAGTACTAAGTAATAAGGCATTCCTCTTTTATTTTAAGATTATTTTTGGTTCCTCTAAGGGCAGTCCTTAGTTTCTACTCCAGTTTGTGGACCAGCAGTAGGAGAAGAGCATACATCCAGGGCTATTTTGGAAAGCGATGTGCATAAGTCTCCTTTCTGGATCATGCAACACTAGCTCGTTGCAACTCAGGATTAGTGTTTACCAAATTTTAGTCATCTTCACGATGCTTACCATGCCTGAATAGCACCTATACTAAAATTTATTCAACAATTTCCCCCTTCCATCCTCCCTCCCTCTTTTCTTTTCTTTTTCTTTCAAGTAGGCTCCGTGCCCCAAGCTGGGCTCAAACTCAGGACCCTGAGATCAAGACCTGTGCTGAGGGGCGCCTGGGTGGCTCAGTGGGTTAAAGCCTCTGCCTTCAGCTCAGGTCATGGTCCCAGGGTCCTGGGATCGAGCCCCACATCGGGCTCTCTGCTCAGCAGGGAGCCTGCTTCCTCCTCTCTCTCTCTGCCTACTTGTGATCACTATCTGTCAAATAAATAAATAAAAATCTTAAAAAAAAGAAAAAAAGACCTGTGCTGAGATCAAGAGTCACATGCTTAACTGACTGAGCCACCCAGGTGCCCCTGAACACTTTCCTTTAAATCAATTCACTGTTTTTTAATTCATTCTTAGCAAAATATGGGCCTGATATACTAGTTATATACACACACAGAGTAAAATACACAGCTATTACAATTGTGAAGTGCTCTTTCATCTGATACTTAATCAAGCCCTTGGAGGTATGCTAACCATGACTTAGAAAACACTGGGCTAGTGAAGAACTTAGTAAGAGAATACTTAGGAACATGTTAAGAACTTTGACCTAGGGGTGCCTGGGTGGCTCAGTTATTGGACGTCTGCCTTAGGCTCAGGTCATGATCCCAGGGTCCTGGGATCGGGCCCCGCATTGGGCTCCCTGCTCCATGGGGAGCCTGCTTCTCCCTCTTGCATTCCCCCCTGCTTGTGTTCCCTTTCTCGCTGTGTCTCTCTCTGTCAAATAAATAAAATCTTAAAAAAAAAAAAAAAAAAAGAAGAACTTTGGCCTACTGTATCACAAGGAACTGAGGCCAGCTAATAGCGGTGTGGGTAATACTGATTTAGAGCAATCACCTTATGGGGCCTCTAGTCATGAACTGATGACCATTCACCTAGACCTACTAAATAAAGTAAAACATCTTCGAAATTCATCACTAGTGGATCTTTGGTTAAACATGGTGGATTGAATTCATATGTTTATCTTAGCTAAACTGTACTGATGGGAAAAGAACACACAAAGGTATAATCACACGAAGATGGAAGAGATTGGGAAAGGAGACCACCACAGGTGATGTTTGCTGACATGGTTTTACAAAGTTGAAATCAGCATGACTCATGCCAGAATGAAAGCCAAGCCTCCCCAGGACATGGTAAAGAGGTAGAAGCTGATTTCCCCTGCAACTAGGAATTGGAGGTAGCAGCTCCTGTGGAAGGTAGAAGTAAAGTGTGGGGCTGGAACAAGGGATACAAGGGACTGTTGGGACTCCTACATGCCTATCGCCACCCTGTGAAATGGAAGAACTCTTTCCAGGGTCTACCCTCACTGAAAATGGGAGGTTTAGTCTTTGGGAAGATGAATCAGGACCCAGGCACAGTGAGAGGTATGGTGAGTGGCCCTAAATACAGGAACAGAAAAGAATGTCTATATGCTGAACAGAATTCCTGAGGCAATTCCCAGAAAGCATCTAGGCTAAAACATTCCCAGGTAGATACATGGAGGCACCTTCCCCAGAGAGACTAAAGGGCCCCAGAGAGAAGTCCCCCAATACCGACATTTGAAGAGTCATGGGTGGAAAGCAGGCTTCCCTCTACAGTGACCCCCAGGAAGCCCTCTACCTGACAGGCTTGCCTCTGCACATTGAGCTTTGAAGCTGCTTTCAAGTATCTCACTCAAATACAAGAGCTAGCTGAGAGGTTTTATAGTTTTTTCACTGTTTGGAGAAGTAGCCACAGCAGTGTCAGAAGATCAACCAAGCTGCAGACTCTGATGAGGTTTTCCCAGGAAAGACAAAAATGTTGGTCAATGCTAAGCGAAGTCAGTCAGAGAAAGACAAATACCATATGATTTCACTCACATATGGAATTAAAAAAAAAAAAAAAACAAGCAAAGGGGAAAAAGAAAGAGGAAAACCAAGAGCAGACTCTTAACTATAGAAAGCAAACTGATGGTCACCAGAGGGGAAGAGGGTGTGGGGGGGATGGGGAGATGGGGGAAGTAGATGATGGGGATTAAGGAGCGTACTTGTGGTGAGCACAGGGTGACAGAACTGTTGCATCACTATACTGGACATCTGAAACTAATCTAGCACTGTATGCCAACTAATTAAAAACTTAAAAAAAAAAAAAAAAAAGAAAACACAGGTTGGATCTAGCCCCCTGCCTGGCTGCAATGTTGGTCTTCTGTTTGCCCTGCCGAGTCACTCTCCTCTTCCCCAACCCTGCTCTGGGCCCTGGGAACGGACCTGAATGAACCACACAGCAGCAGTGCCCCATGCCCTCTGCCTCTGCCTTCCCTGGAGGAGACTGGGAGAAAGGGAGAGGCAGACCTTCTCCCCATGGGACCATGGGTGGCCTATGTCGCTCTACTCCTGTCTTCTCTTCTGGGAACCACTCCTTTCCATCACTGCATCAGGCCTAGGCCTGGTAGGTTGGGGTACTACCCTATTCCTACAGTTTCTCCATACTCTGCCCACACCTTTGTAAACAGTCCCTTCATTAACCTTCGCAAATTCCCCAATTTGAGGGTGCCCTTTGTTTCCTGCCAGGACCATGACTGTGGCATGGAACAATATTTACATAATCAAAATGTAAACCCTGACTATTGATTATCAAAAAGCTGTGAAATAGGGGGAGCCTGGGTGGCTCAGTCAGTTAGGTGTCTGCCTTCGGCTCAGGTCATGATCTGAGAGTCCTGGGATCCAGCCCCACAATGGGCTCCCTTCTCAGCCCGGGAGTCTGCTTCTCCCTTTTTCCTTCTCCCCCTGCTCTCTCTCTCCCACTCTCTCTTTCAAATAAATACATAAAATCTTAAAAAAAAAAAAAGGCTGTGAAATAATTATATTGGGGTGGAGAGAGGGAAATGGGAATAATGATACAAGAACACTAAATCCTCTACTACCAAAATAGAAAGTCAGCAGATAATAACAAAATTGATACATTAAGAAAAAATTGTATGTAAGTGAAAGGAGTTGAAAGTGATTGGTTCTGTGAAGAGGGAATACAGAGCAGGGAGCAGTGGGTTGGTAGACATGTTTTGGTATGTGCCTTGTAGTGCTTCTTTTTTTTAAAGATTTTATTTATTTATTTGACAGACAGAGATCACAAGTAGGCAGAGAGGCAGGCAGAGAGAGAGGGGGAAGCAGGCTCCCTACTGAGCAGACCCTGGGATCATGACCTGAGCCGAAGGCAGAGGCTTTAACCCACTGAGCCATCCAGGCGCCCCTACTTCTGACTTTTTAAATTCACAAGTAGGTTGGGGCCCCTGGCTGGCTCAATTGGAAGAGTACATGACTCTTGATCTCAGGATTGTGAGTTTTTTTGTTTTTTGTTTTTTTAAGATTTTATTTATTTATTTGTCAGCGAGAGAGAGGGAGAGAGAGAGAGAGAGCGAGCACAGGCAGACAGAGTGGCAGGCAGAGGCAGAGGGAGAGGCAGGCTCCCTGCCGAGCAAGGAGCCCGATGTGGGACTCTTCCCAGGACGCTGGGATCATGACCTGAGCCGAAGGCAGCTGCTTAACCAACTGAGCCACCCAGGCGTCCCAGGATTGTGAGTTTGAGCCCCACATGGGGTATAGAGATTAAATTACAAAAAAACCCCACAAACTTAAAAAAATAAAATTATGAACAGGTATATATATCTTTGCTAGAGAACACAATTTTTTTTTAAGATTTTATTTATTTGACAGAGAGAGATCACAAGCAGGCAAAGAGAGAAGAGGAAGCAGGCTCCCTGCTGAGCAGAGAGCCCGATTCGGGGCTTGATCCCAGGACTCTGAGCTCGATCCCAGGACTCTGAGATCATGACCTGAGCCGAAGGCAGCAGCTTAACCCACTGAGCCACCCAGGTGCCTCTAGAGAACACAATTTTTAAAAGGTCTAATGTCTGGAGAAAACAGGACAGTGAAGGTCCTTTTATTCTTTTGAGGACCTAGTATATAATGGATGCTTAGTGGCATCCATTATATGCAACAGAAGAGTTTAAGCCTGTGTGGCTCTCCCTACCAGCTTTATTATTTATTATTATTATTATTTTTAAAGATTTTATTTATTTGACACAAAGAGAAAGACATTGAGAGAGGGACTATAAGCAGGGGGAGTGGGAGAGGGAGAAGCAGGTTTCCTGCTGAGCAGGGAGCCCAACGTGGGGCTCGATCCCAGAACCCTGAGATCATGTCCTGAGCCGAAGGCAGACGCTTAACAACTGAGCCACCCAGGCACCCCTCCCTTTAAAAAAAAAGTTTATTTAATTATTTGAGAGAGAGAAAAAGCGCACAAGCAGGAGGAGCAGCAGGCCGAGAGAGTGAAAAGCAGGCTCTCCGCTGAGCAGGGAGCCCGATGTGGACCTAATGCAGGACTTGATGCAGGACTCGATCCCAGGACCCTGGGATCATGACCCAAGCTGAAGGCAGACACTTAGCACAGTGAGCCACCCAGGCGCCCCTCCCTGGCAGCTTCAGCTCCAAGAATCTGTCCCCTTCATTGCACATCAGGAGAATGAAGCAGTCTGTCGGCTTCAGAGCCATCTGTGCTTGTCAGTGTGTGGCCTGACAGAAATAAAATAGCTCTCCCTCGCTCCATTATTTATAGCAGGTAGGAGAGAAAGTTCCAGCCTGCCTGAGCAGGGTGGGGAGACAGGGCCCAATCGTTTGCAGCTGCACAGATCTTACATTCAAGAGCGGCATTCGAGTCAGCTCTCTGCTCCCAAGTTCGGAGTCAGGGGCTTTAGGAGAGTTGTTTGACCTTCTCAAGCCTCGCTTTATTCTTAAGTGAGCCTGATGAGGGCACAGTCGATTTCACCCATCATCTAGGACAGTGCCTTTTCACAACTGGAGACTTTATAAGGTGGGCACTGCGGACTGACCCATAGTAGGGGCTTGGTAAATCACTGCTGAAAGAATCCTGAGCATTAAATAAGAATATACTTATGCATGGCATATATCTGGCAAATAGACCTAACAGATATCAATATCTTTCTTTCATTCTCTGCCTCAGATATTATATACTCGCCGGAGTTAATAAGATTTGAGCTGAAAATGATGATGATGATGAAGATGATGATAATAAATGACAGGCAGAGCATTTATTGCTTAATTTGTGCCAAGCAGTATTCTAAGCACTTACATTTATTAGGTCATTTAACTACAATAAATCTACAAGTATTATTAGTATGCCCATTTTACAGATGAGAAAACAGGCATGAAGACACTAAGTACTCACACCACTAGTAAGTGGCAGGGCTGAAATTTGAACCCAGGCAGCTAAACTGTAGCGCTTGACTGCTTAATCACATTAGGTTTTTTACCAGTCTATTCATGTAACACAGAAAATGGATCACTCTCATGTTTTTAAAGAAATTCCTTCTTGCGGGGTCCCTGGGTGGCTCAGTCGGTTAAGCATCTGCCTTTGGCTCAGATCGTGATCCCGGAGTCCTGGAATGGAGGCCCGCATGAGGCTCCCTGCTCAGTGGGCCGTCTGCTTCTCCCTCTGCCCCCCACCCCATTCATGCTCTCTCTCTTGCTCACTCTCTCAATTATATAAATCTTTAAAGGAAATTAAAAAAGAAATTCCTTCTTGCCTAAGCTACAATTGTAGATATCAAATCACCATACTGAGGTCTGTGGACATGTTCACTGAAGCCTGTTCATGACCTTGTTTTGAAAAGAAACCCTTTGCACCTATTGAATTAAGTTTCAGGGTTGCTCTCCAGGCAACTTTTTCCTTTCCCTCAAGTTTGGGCCCAACCTCTATCTTTTTATCTTCATTTTATGATTGTTAGTATGTATTGTTAAGGAGTCCACTTATATCACTGTCACGAAGCCCAGGCTGGGTCCTAGTGGGTCCTAGAGGCAGGTACACCCTGCTCTGGGCTTTCTGGTTATACCACTGTCTGCTCTCCATCTCAGCTGAAAACCCAGGCTCAGGGGCACCTGGGTGGCTCAGCTGTTAAGCATCTGCTTTCGGCTCAGGTCACGATCCGAGGGTCCTGGGATCGAGCACTGCACTGGGCTCTCTGCTCAGCAGGAAGCCTGCTTTTCCCTCTCACACTCCCCCCCCCCCTTGTGTTCCCTCTCTGTCAAATAAATAAAACCTAAAAAAAAAAAGAAAAAGAAGAGAAAACCCAGGCTCATGAGGCCTCAAATTCTGACTCCCTACTCCTGGAAGATGCCAAAATCAACTATGTAGGAGGCTTTTTCAGTGGAGAAGACGACTTTGTCTTCCTAGCAGACAAACCCTCTACTTTAAGAGGCAAATGGCAATCCCAAACCACGGACAGGTTGGGACCTGCCCATGCCTCAATCCCACTATTATTTTAAAGAAAGTCTCAGCAAGTAGTTAAAAGATAATAGTATCGGGGTGCCTGGGTGGCTCAGTGGGTTAAAGCCTGTCTTTAGCTCAGGTCATGATCTCAGGGTCCTGGGATCGAGCCCCACATCGGGCTCTCTGCTTAGCAGGGAGCCCCACTTCCCCTTCTCTCTCTGCCTGCCTCTCTGCCTACTTGTGTTCTCTGCAAAAAAATAAAATCTTAAAAAAAAAATAATAGTATGTGCTAGTATGTGCTTTCCTAACACTCATAAATGCAAATCTTTTTTCCTCTAAATATCAAGCAGTATGAAGTGCAACATTAATTTGGAATGCATTTTGGATTCTAGTTTATAGTATCCTTTGGTTTGCAGCTGTTCTTTGACTTGTATTTACATGTTACACCTCAGGCAAGAACACAGAAGTCTCTTTGTTTCCCAACAAAAAGAGTTTATTTTATAAATACTGCGACTGAGGTGTGAAATAAGTCATAAGCAATTTATACATAAAAAAGTTCCTGGGGCACCTGGGTGGCTCAGTGGGTTAAGCCTCTGCCTTTGGCTCAGGTCATGATCCCAGGGTCCTGGGATCGAGCCCCACAAGAGGCTCTCTGCTCAGCAGGGAGCCTGATTCTCCTTCTCTGCCTGCCTCTCTGCCTACTTCTGCCTACTTGTGATTTCCCTCTCTGTCAAATAAATTAATTAATAATCTTAAAAAAAAAAAAAGTTCCTAATTTGGAGAATGCAGGATACCACACAAAATGACTTTGGAAGGTGAGCCATGAAACTAAGACTCAGGCAGTACTTTGGGGGATTAAAGTACAGAAGAAAGCACTTTTACTGTTCTTTGGGGAAATTTTCTTCCTTTTAGGTTTTCAACAATGAAGTCAAGCCACTGTGAGGCTCAGTGAAAATTGGTATCAGCTTTTTTTTTTTTTTTTAAAGATTTTATTTATTTGACAGACAGAGGTCACAAGTAGGCAGAGGGGCAGGCAGAGAGAGAGGAGGAAGCAGGCTCCCTGCTGAGCAGAGAGCCTGATGTGGGGCTCCATCCCAGGACCCTGGGATCATGACCTGAGCCAAAGGTAGAGGCTTTAACCCACTGAGCTACACAGGCGCCCCAAAAACCAGTATCAACTTTAAGCACAGCAAATACTCACACAGCTCTCACATGTGCTGGACTCTGCTCCAAGTGCCTTAAAGGCTTGTGATAAACATTGTGATAAATGTTATGATATTCTATCACAACCACCTTATCAATAAAGTACTATTAAAATGCCTATTTTATAGATGAAAAAAATGGAGGCACAGATTAAATTGTCTAAGGTCACATAGCTAGTGAGCTATGGAGTTGCAATTCGAATCCAAACAGCACTGCTAGAACATGTCTCTACTGCTCATGAGGATGCAACCACTCCCAACTGGGCACACTGTTTTTCTCTACTCCTTATATCTGTGGATGCAAATGTTCTTGGTGATAGGATCTGATTGTACATGTAAGGCCAAGCAATTTTTGTATTCAGGCCAGGAAGAGCCTGTTCTTATGGATAACCAGGTGCCAGAACAGTACACTACTGGATAGGACCAAAATTTACAAAAATTTGGCTTGCAGAAGTAAGACCCTAAATGGATTCTCTAAAGAGACCCATTATCAAGGTTTATCTTAAAGATCATGAATGTATGCACAGACATCTCTTGCCAGAAAAATCTCAGGTTGTAAACTAGAAAAATGTTTTTTTAGATTTATTTATTTGAGAGAGAGTACACACATGCACACGAGAGGGGAAGGGGCAGAAGAAGGAGAGATAGACTCTCAAGCAGATTCTGCATTGCGTATGGAGCTCGAATGGGGCTTGATCTCACGACCCTGAGATCATGACCTGAGCTGAAATCACAAGTCAGATGCTTAACCAACTGAGCCACTCAGGTACCCCAGAAAAAAAAGTTAATTTTGAGTGGAGAGAAAAATATCCATGAGAAAATGCACTGAGGGGCGCCTGGGTGGCTCAGTTGGTTAAGTGTGACTTTAGCTCAGGTCATGATCTCAGGGTTCTGGGATCAAGCCCTGTATCAGGCTCCCTGCTCAGTGTGGAGTCTTTCTTGTTCCTCTGTCTCTCCCCACCCTGACCCTGCCCATGCTCTCTATTAAAAAAATAAAATCTGAAAATTAAGAAAGAGGGGTGCTGGGTGGTTCAGTCGGTTAAGTGTCTGCCTTCAGCTGAGGTCAGGATCCCAAGGTCTTGGGATCAAGCCCCACATCGGATTCCCTGATCATTGGGAAGTCTGCTTCTTCCTCTCCCCCTGCTCATGCTGCCAAATAAATAAATAAAATCTGCAAAGAAAAAAAAAAGAAAAGAAAATGCACAGAAGATTATCTCAGCACAGGGGCGCTTAAGCCACTGCCTTCGGCTCAGGTCATGATCTCAGGGTCCTGGGATCGAGTCCTGCATCGGGCTCTCTTCTCAGCAGGGAACCTGCTTCCCTCTCTCTCTCTCTCTCTCTGCCTGCCTCTCTGCCTACTTGTGATCTCTCTCTGTCAAATAAATAAAATCTTAAAAAAAAATTGTACTTTCATAATAATTTTTAAAATGACACCAATGGTAATGATCGTGTAAGTCATTCATTTTCACAGATCTGTTCATTACAGTTAGCTACTAGAATGAGAAAAATAAATCTGAGTAATAAAGAACTTTGAGCTCTAACACCTAGTGAACTTGAACTTGACACCTGATGGGAGGGCAAGTCCAGTGAGGTAAATGTGGACATTTTTGTAATTATAACTAGTGTATAACTAAGTGTTATTTTTTAATCTGACCAAATTTTGTTTTTTGAAGTGTTCAGTGTGTTTACATTTAATATAATTGTTAACAGGTTGGGTTTAAGTACCATTATGTTATTTATTTCTATGACTACAGAAAAGTATAATTTAAATTTAAGCCAGAATTTATCTTTGACTTCAGTCTATTTCTAATATCAGCCATCACAATACACAGACCAAGCTGCTAGGCAGCCAGAGAGAGTCTGTTTCTCAGGTTGTATTCTCAGTGCATTGTTGGAATGGGGTGGGGGAACAGTGAGAGGAATTGGAATGAGTCTCTACCTCAACAGGTCCAAATCTACATTCGTCGTATGTATTAGGAACTCTATAAAAGATGATGGAAACTGGATTCTGTGGTTCCAAAGCTGCAATTCTAAAGTCCTTTCAGTGACTTGAATACCCTCAAGCAAGAACACAGACTGCAAACTGAGGGCTGACCACCCCTGAACCCGGTTCTAGACAATGCTCTAACTCTGGACAGTTTAAGCACTGAAAATAACTGAGATTCCCCTGGCCTCAGGAACTGGGAGAACAGCTGAGTCTTCAAGAAGCTAAACTGGGAAAGGGCAGAGGTAACACACTGAGGAATCCCGTGCAAGTCCTGAAACTGGAGACAGCAAATCTAAGTTTAAAACGGGCAGCTTTCCATCCCAGGGCCGCTGTTGGCTCCAGATGGTATATATACCAACTGGACATCAATTTTTGCATTAAACTGCACCCCCCAGAAGAGTAGGTTACCTATCTATTTCTAGGTACAGGTGTAAAAGAATTCTTTAGTTTTCCAGACTGAAGTGGGCATCACAACACAGCTATTCATTTTGTAGTGTAAGTCCAAAGCAGACTAGCACTACGGACTTTCTTCTTTCCAGGGGAAACTCATTCTCCTAAGGCAGGATGCACTTCCATTATATTCTGCAGCCCACTGGGCTAATGGGACCCATTAGGCAGACTAACTCTATACTGTGACTTGATATAAAAGCAATACAGGGGGCACCTGGATGGCTCAGTGGGTTGAGCTATTGCCTTTGGCTCTGGTCATGATCTCAGGGTCCTGGGATCGAGCCCCGAGTTGGGCTCTCTGCTCAGTGGGGAGCCTGCTTTCCCATGCCCCTCCCTGCCTGCCTCTCTGCCTACTTGTGAGCTCTCTAAAAGAAAGCAATACAGAATAGAATTAGAGGTAGTAATAAAAGGGCAGTCAAAAGAAAAACTAGCCAAAGGAGGCATGAGTTGGGGAATCAAAGCTTCCAACTACACAAGGATCTTATTCCTAAGGGACTGCACAGCTTAGAAGTTCAGGGTAAATCCTAGCTCTGGTACTTACTGGGTCTGTGAATCCGGGTAAATCACTTAACATCTAAATCATTTCTTGGGTTCCTGGGTGGCTCAGTCATTAAGCGTCTGCCTTCAGCTCAGGTCATGTTCCCAGGGTCCCGGGATGCAGCCCCGCATATCAGGCTCTCTGCTCTGTGGGAAGCTGCTTCTTCCTCTCCCTCTCCCCCTGCTTGTGTTCCCTCTCTCACTGTCTCTCTCTCCCTGTCAAATAAATAAAGTCCTTAGGGGGAAAAAAATTCTAATTTGTAAAATAATGTTTAACCTACCCATTTCACTGTTATTGTGAGAATGAAGTTGACATACAGCCAGAAAAGCGCTATCATTTTCCACAGTGGAAAGGTAGGAAAAGTAATAGGTCTAAATGGCACCAACGTTCACTTTAAAAAGACACCAAGGATCAAATACTTTAAACACAAGCTAGACATGAAATTGAGAGCTATTTCCGGTGAAATCACCCTTAAATCCTTCATTTCCTATGAGAGTTGGTCACATACCTTAAGAATGTCTTTACTCATCCCCTCCTAATTTCTAGAACTCCACTTTAATTTGGACCTAGTTTCCAGTCTGATCCAAAAGCCTTTTAGGGGTTTGGCCTTCCTAACTGTCAGACTTTTAATCTACAACCAACCATCCCATCCTCATAAAAACAACTTACTCAAAATTTTCACTGACATAACCCATGCCTAAAGGATAAGGTCTGAATTTCCTACTTTGGCATGCAAAACCATTCACAACCTGAATTACACTGATTTTCCCAGTCATTTACTTGTCATTCCCAATCCTCCAATCTAACACATTAAGGTCTTTTTCCAAGCTCTCCTACCTTCATCATGCTTTGCCCTCTTCAACCTGCAAGGCTTAGCTAAAATATTACCTCTTTAGTAAAGAGGTAACCCAGTTCCCCAAAATGGTTTCTTTTTTCGGTCTCCATTACATTGATCACTTAATCTTTAACAGAGCACTCAACAGAGCATTTGTTTACAACTGCCTTTCCCAACAAACAAACTCTTCTATTTCCAACATTCTTCTACCTGCCCCATTGCTATTGCTTAGAGTAACTGTCGAGATAAGACAGTTACTCTAAGCATTTGAAAAGCTCTAAGCATGTCTTAGACATGCTACTCTAAGCATGTCTTATCTCGACAGTTACTCTAAGCATTTGAAAAGCACCCTGTAAAACTGTAAGGTGTAAGAGATTACCGCTACTCTACGGATCTGAAGGAGAAATGGGAAGACTGAAGCCAAAAGGGAGGTTGTCCCTTTTCTTTTACCACTTCCAAGTCCAGCTTTTCAGCCTGTTGTAGCCATTATATGAAAGATGATCAGGGTTTCCAGTTATGGAATCAGTCACAAGGATGGAAGGTACAGCATACAGAATATAGTCAATGGTACTGCAATAAATGGTGACAGATGGTTGCTACGCTTGTGAACACAGAGCATAACATGGAGAGTTGCTGAATTACTATGTGATACACCTGAAACCCAGATAACACTGTATGTCAACCATACTCCAATAAAACAAAAAAAATTTTTAAAAAGAAAAAAAAAAGGAAAGATAACCAGCTTGTACAATGGCTTTAAAAAAGAATGAGTGGACCACCCAAGTAAATATAACACATGAGAAACCACAAGATGTCTTAACTGCTAAAAGAGTTAAGTTAGTTTTACTTTTAAAATGTAAGACATCTATACAGTCTTAAACAGGGAGTTGATCCTTTTAGGAACAAAATATGGCATAATTCCAGAAACAAGATTTTTTTTTTTTGCATTTAGTCTTTTCAATCACTATGCAATGATTATCGGTTCGCCAAGGACAGTAACAGATACTGGAGAAAAGGAGATATGAGAAACATCTTTTATTTTTTTCTAAAGAGGTGAAAATAAGTAAGATTTCTTATATTTCTCACTCATAAGATTTTTAAACTCTTAAAAATGCAATTTCCTCTTTTCAAAGCACATGCCATCTTAAAAAAAAATCTTAGCAATGTACATTTGCACTCAAAGAAAAACATGCAGCGCCATTGTCTTCTGACAAAATTCTGCATAAAAACCCCCCACGCAACTTTCTGCAAATATGTTCCCTCTTAATCATTTAGGGACTCCAAACCACAAACATTCAGTGCAACATTTATTGTTTCTTATTTCCGTAGGAAACACAGGACCAATGATGTCTTCTGACTATAACTGTTTCCTGATGGTTGAGCAACAGTCTCCTTCTGCTTTACTTGAAAGTACTCTCTTAACCTGCTGATGTAAGGGACAACTAGAATTCAGTACAGCTTGAGGATCCAAGTGGAGGATGGAGGAGAAATACTTAAGGTGTACCCTGTGCCATAAACTTAGGAAAAAAATTTACAAAGGAAAAAAAAAAAACACCTCAGATTTTATCAATGCACCCTTTTAAAAAGTTCTTTTTTTTTTTAAATTTCTGAAAGCAGCTTAATGTGAATCAAAAGCAGTTCCTGAGTAACTGCAGTAAACAGTGTCTCTTTAAGATAAACGTGTGTGTGTGTGTGTGTGTGTGTACACACACACACACACACACGTATGTATCTGCAACTTAGCTCATTTTGGTTCTGCCTTAATTTACCTCCCCAGCTTTGAGTTTAGTCACAGTTCCTTTCCTTTCAGGTCACAATGTGCAAGTACAACAACATCAGCTCCAAGAGTTGGCGTGGTTCAGACGTTCGTCACTTCTGTGTGATCACTGGCATGTCTCAGGCCAGGTTTCCAGAGTCACTGCAGGTCACAGTTCTCTCAATTTCACAAAAACTTGCAAGAGCCACAGATCCTTCACGTTTTCTTCAGGAGACGCCGTGACTGCCACTTGTGGAGCTTGTTGTAGGCGGTCTGCAGCATCTCTTCTATGTGACTTACCAACTGAAAAACACAGCAAGATACTTAAGCAAGAACTGGGCAAAGGCTGGGGAAGTGAATGCCTCTGATCCAGATCTGGCACATACTTCGGAGTGTAGTTTCCAAGCTCATTTATATTACCCCAATGAGGCAACTTGCAAGCCCTCGGTGAGGGTATAAAAGGTTAAGAGATGGTGGGATAGAGGCTGGAGTTCACACTGGATTGCAGTGTCTGGCTTGTCATTAACCGACTATAAGACAACACGGAAGTTGCAACTGGGCTCTAGGCTCAGTTTCTTCTGTCAAGTGAAGGAGGTGTACTAATATGATGATTTCTAGATTAAACACTAGTCTGTGGGCTAAAGCCAGGATGGTGGCATCAACATTATTTTATAGAACAGGTGAAAAAAATGCCTTACTCTCCTGAAGATTCTGATGTAGCAGGTGTGGGATGAGATCTTTGATGTTCAAAAGCTCCTGTAGCTAATTTTGCTACACAGCCAATCTTGTGAAGCACTTTTCCAAGTTTTTAATGGTCTTTTCCAGCTCCAATGTTACAGAATTTCAATATAACTCAGTAGATTAAAGAAAATATAAATGGTGTCAATGCTTCACTAGGTACTATTGTCATACCTTAGGTCAGGACTATGTATCTTAAGTAGAAAAGGATTTTACCCTTGTCATGGATATAACTAGCAGTCAGTCAATAGGACCACACTGATCTAAGCTGTTAAAGACTCCTGAAGGAAAATGTCTTCAGAACATTTCTTTGTGGAGATGGACAGTGTTTATGTGGTTGGAAGTTAACAGTCTTATAAAACCTGTAAATCAGTTCTGGCAGTATGTGGATAGGGACAGGAAGTCCTAAATCCTTGTAGTATGGCAATGAATTAGATTCAGTCTGAGGCAGAATTAAAAAAACAAGAGGTGGGCGCCTGGGTGGCTCAGTGGGTTAAGCCGCTGCCTTCGGCTCGGGTCATGATCTCAGGGTCCTGGGATCGAGTCCCGCATCAGGCTCTTTGCTCGGCAGGGAGCCTGCTTCCTCCTCTCTCTTTCTCTGCCTGCCTCTCTGTCTACTTGTGATCTCTCTCTGTCAAATAAATAAATAAAATCTTAAAAAAAAAAAAAAAAAAAAAAACAAAAAACAAAAAACAAAAACAAAAACAAGGGGCACCTGGGTGGCTCAGTGGGTTAAAGCCTCTGCCTTCTGCTCAGGTCGTGATCCCAGGGTCCTGGGATCAAGCCCTACATCAGATTCTCTGCTCAGCAGGGAGCCTGCTTCCTCCTCTCTCTCTGCCTGCCTCTCAACCTACTTGTAATCTCTGTCTAATAAATAAATAAAATCTTTGGTGAAAAAAAAGAATTAACAAAACAAAACACTCTTATTTACCCCATCTGCTATCATTATGGTGGGGGAGGCGATGAGGTATTAGGCTATTTAGTTCTGTCTGGAAAATACATAAAAATAATTTAATTTGCTTGATGGGCACCAGTGGTTCCACAATGCCAATTAGGAGATGAATGCCATACCCTCATGTAAGGCTGTACAGGCAAACCTTATTATGCAACATTTTATGCTTATGTACTTTTTTTTTTTTTTTTTTATAAACTGAAGGTCTGCAACAGCACTGCACTGATTAAGTCTATCAGTACCATCTTATCAGCAGCATTTGCTCACTCAATGTCTCTCAATTTTGGTAGTTCTAGCAACATTTCAAAGTTTTTCATCATTATATTGTTATGGTAATCTGTAGCCAGTGTGACTTTGATGTTTGTGCAATTGTTTGGGGGCACCTTGAACGATGCATATAAGATGACAAACTTAATAGTTAAATGTTGTGTTCTGACTTCCACTGAATGGCTGTTCCCTACCCCAACCCAGGACTCCCTATTCACTAACACGTAATACTGAAATGAAGCCAATTAATAACCCTATAATGGCCTCCAAGTGTTCAAGTGAAAGGAAGAGTCACACATTGCCCACTTTAAAATCAAAACGTAGAAATGATTTAGGTTAGTGAGGAAGGTGTGTTGAAAGCTGAGACAGGCTGAAAGCTAAGCCTCACTGTGCCTGTTAGCCAAGTTGTGAATGCAAAGGAAAAGTTCTTCAAAAAAATTAAGTGTTATTCCAGTGAACATATGAATGGATGGTAAGAAAGCAAAACAGCCTTATTGCTGATATGAAGTTTTAGTGATCTGGTAATGAAGAGGAAGGCCCTAATTCTCTTCAGTTCTATGAAGGCTGAGAGAAGTGAAGAAGCTGCAGAAGGAAAGTCTGAAGCCAGCAGAAGCTGAGTCATGAATTTAAAGAAAAAAGCAGACTCTGTAACAGGAAAGTGCAAGGTGAAGCGGCAAGTGCTGATGCAGAAGCTGCAGAGTTCTCCAGAAGATCGAGCTAAGTTAACTAATGAAGGTAGCTACACTAACCAATAGATTTTGAATAGAGACAAAACAGCCTTCTACTGGAAGATGCCATCTAGGACTTTCAAAGCTAGAGAGAAGTCAATGCCAGGCTTCAAAAGTTCCAAGGACAGGCTGATCCCCTTATTAGGAACTAATGCAGTTGGTGACTTTAAGTTTTAGCCAATGCTCACTTACCATTCGATTACCCTAAGGCTGTTAAGAATTATAATAAATCTCTTCTGCCTGTGCTCTATACACAGAACAAAGCCTGGATGATAGCACATCTATTTATAACATGGCTTAGTGAATATTAAGTCCACTGTTGAGACCTACTCAGAAAAAGATTCCTTTTGAAATATTACTGTTCATTGACAATGTACCTGGTCACCCTGGAGCTCTGATGGAGATGTACAAATGAATGTTGCTTTCATACCTGCTAACCCAACATAATTCTGTAGCCCATGAATTTGAGTAGTAATTTTGACTTCTAAGTCTTACTATTTAAGAAATACAATTCATAAGGCTTTAGATGCCATACATAGGGATTCCTGAGGGATCTATCAAAGTAAAATGAAAACCTTCTGGAAAGGATTCACATTTCTATTGGCACCTGGGTGGCTCAAGTGGTTAAGTGACTGCCTTCAGCTCAGGTCATGATCCCGGAGTTGAGGGGCTCCCTGCTCAGCGGGGAGTCTGCTTCTCTCCCTCCCTCTGCCTCTCCCCCTGCTTTTGTGTACTCTCTCTCCCTCTCTCAAATAAATAAATAAATAAATAAAATTAAAAAAAGAAAAAAGAAAAATTAAGGATTCACCATTCTAGATGCCATTAAGAATGGTCGTGATTCATGGTAAGAGGTCAAATATCAACATTAACAGGAATTTGAAAGAAACTGATTCCAACCCTCATGGTTAATTCTGAATGGTTCAAGACTTCAATGGAGGAAGGAACTGCAAGGTGGTGGAAACAGTAAGAGAACTAGAATTAGAAGAGGAGCCTGAACATGTGACTGAATGACGGGCATCAAAGGAGTTGCTTCTCAGGGATGAGCAAAGAAAGTGGTTTCTTGAGATGGAATCTACTTCTGGTGAAGATGTTGTGAAATGACAACAGGGGGTTTAGAATATTACATAAACTTAATTGATAAAGCAGCGGCAAGATTTGAGAGGACTGACTCTGAAGAAGCTCTAATATGGGTGAAATGCTCACACACAGCACCCCATGCTACAGAGAAACTGTTTGTGGAAGGAATAGCCCATTGATGCAGCATATTTCACTGCTGTCTTATTTTAAGAAATTGCCACAGCCACCCCAACCTTCAGCAGCCACCAACACAGAGGTAAGACCCTCCACCAGCAAAAAGATTATGACTCTCTGAAAGTTGAGGAGGATAGAAGTTTTAGCCATTTTTAATTAAGGGATGTACTGCAGTGACTCAGTTGGTTGTGCGTCTGCCTTTGGCTCAGGTTGTGATCTCGAGGTCCTGGGATCAAGCCCCATATGAGGCTCCCTGCTTCTCTCTCTCCTCCCTGCTTGTGCTCTCTCAAGTAAGTAAATAAAATTTTAAGGAAAAAAAAGGGATATAAAATGTTTTTTTTAAAGATGTAATGTTACTGCACACTTAATAGACTACAGGAAAGTGTAAACCTAACTTTTACATGCGCTGGAAAACAGAAAAAGTAATTTACATCACTTTATTGCAGTGGTCTGGAACCAAATCTGCAACGTCTTTGAGGTAATACATGTACATGGTCTCAGAGTCCTTTTTACCACAGTATTCCAGGCAGTTACAATCAAGAAGGGCACGTGAACTGAAACTTATGTGTTGTCCTTGCTCTCTTGTAGGAAGGTATTTCAAACTTCTTTCCTGATTGTAAGTAGTACTATCATTTTGAGAAAAACCACTTAGAACATTTAGGGAATAAACACCAAAAACTTTACTGATGAAGAATTTTCAGCTTTCAATTGTAAAACACCTTTTGATTAACCTACTTATTGAAATACTCTTTGTATATACTCTTCCTTCCCCTTTATCTCAGAGAAGACAGCATAACAGATACAAAAAATTGTCTCCTGCAGGTTGCTCTAGCCTTGCAGTAAAAACAATGTTAAGGGGCGCCTGGGTGGCTCAGTGGGTTAAAGCCTCTGCCTTCGGCTCGGGTCATGATCCCAGGGTCCTGGGATCGAGCCCCACATCGAACTCTCTGCTCCGCGGGGAGCCTGCTTCCTCCTCTCTCTCTCTGCCTGCCTCTCTGCCTACTTGTGATCTCTGTCAAATGAATAAATAAAATCTTAAAACACTTTGCACTTGCTCCCTCACCCACAGCCCCACCCTACTGTAAGCAATCAGGGAAGCTGAAGGCAGACCATAAGGCAGCCACTCTAAGGTCTCCTGTTAAAGAGTAGCAATTCTGTCCTTCTTTTGCAGGGTTAGATTTGTGCTTGCTCCTCAGGTTTTCAAAATAATAATTTTTTAGGGACATACACATAGGTTCTAAATCTACAGAACAAAATGTAGAGACGATTGGGGCATTTGGCAGGCTCAGCTGGTAGAGGATGCAACTCTTGACGTGGGGTTGAGTTCAAGCCCCACCATGGAGACAGAGTGTTTTTTTTTTTTTAAATTTTTAAAAATTTTTATTTATTTATTTAAAGATTCTATTTATTTATTTGACAGATAGAGATCACAAGTAGGCAGAGGCAGGCAGAGAGAGGAGGAAGCAGGCTCCCTGCTGAGCAGAGAGCCCGATGTGGGACTCTATCCCAGGACCCTGACATCATGACCTGAGCTGAAGGCAGAGGCTTAACCCACTGAGCCACCCAGGCACCCCGAGACAGAGTGTTTTAAGTAAACCAACCAACCAACCAACCAACCTCATGGAGTTATTACAAATGCTGGGGTTAGTGGTGGCCTTGGAAGACTGAAGAGGGAGGGGTAGGCAACTAGATAGGGAATATCTATGGGTATTGGCATTGCTTCATTTCTTATGATGGTTTGTGGGTAAATACTTGTTTTATTGTTTTAAAAAGTATTAGGTATTTTATACACTCTTCTGAATGTATGATACATTTTGTATTTAAAAACTAGTAATCATGGGGCACCTGGGTGGCTCAGTGGGTTGAACCTCTGCCTTCGGCTCAGGTCATGATCTCGGGGTCCTGGGATTGAGCCCCGAGTCGGGCTCTTTGCTCAGCGGGGACCCTGCTTCCCCCCTCCCCCCGCCTGCCTCTCTGCCTACTGTGATCTCTCTGTCAAATAGGTGAATGAAATCTTTATTTAAATAAGAAAAAAAAAGGGGCGTCTAGGTGGCTCAGTGGGTTAAAGCCTCTGCTGCCTTCAGCTCAGGTCATGATCTCAGGGTCCTGGGATTGAGCCCCGCATCGGGCTCTCTGCTCAGCCGGAAGCCTGCCTCCTCCTCTCTCTCTGCCTACTTGTGATCTCTGTCTGTCGAATAAATAAATAAAATCTTAAAAAACAAAAACAAAACAAAACAAAACTAGTACTCAAGAGGGGCACCTGGCTGGCTCAGTTGGAAAAGCATGCCACTCTTAAGAACCCCACACTGGGTACAAAGATTACCAAAAAAAAAAAAAAAAAGGCAAAAAACCCCCAACAACAAAAAAACACACTCTGAGCAACAGGAAAAAAAAAAAAAGAAACCCCAAATGTATCTACTCATTCACATGAAAACAAAGTTAATTTCACCTTTTTGCAACACAGAGAAAGAAAATCAGGCCAAAACCATATTGTTGCCTTACATTTGTGCTTAAATACTGTCTCCGAATTTTTTCTTGGAATGGGCAGAGTTTCGTAACTTGAAATCGTTCCAAATTACTTTTCATTTTTACTACCTACAAAAGATGACAAAAATAATAAATTATACAGAAATCTCAAAGAACCTATAGGGAGCAAGAGAAAAACACACATAGGAAGATTGCTTATTTATTTTTTTAAAACTAGATTAACTGGCTTCAGGCAAAGAAACAGTATCTACCACCACTCAGTAGTTCATAAACACTGTGGTTTATAATTCATACCCCTTCTCAATATTTTTTATGTATGTGTAAAAACACATTTATTATACTGTTTTAAAATTTTACTTAACATGAACATCTTTCAGTCATTAAATACTCACTTAAGTCATCATTTAAAATGGATGCATTGTATTTCAAAGTATGCACAGCAAATGCTTCTTAATTAAACCCCTTCTGGTAGCTAATTAGGCCACTTCCACATTTGCTTCAGAGACAGTGGTAGAGGAACATCTCTACTGATAAATATTCTTAATTATTTCCTTACCTTAAATTCCTAACATTGAATTTCTGGGTCAAAGCAATTTTTAAAAAGGTAGTATGAGTAATGGAAGAAAGGACTCTTAGCAAATGGGCCATCACTGATAATTTTAAATTTTTTGTTATTTTTAAAACCACAGATTAAAAAAACGCTCTTTCACTGTAGCTTCAAAGATAATTTATTTGACTACTAATGAATATGAAAATTTCTTTCTTCATCTCATTCTTTAGTGAGATGCCTGCTGAAAGTCTCTTGCCTAATATATTTTTTTTAATTTTTTATTTTTTATAAACATGTATTTTTATCCTCAGACCTGCCTATTATTTTTAATGGTGTATTTAACCTTTTCTCTTAAGAGTTGTTTAAAAGAGTAATCTATATAGTTAAACTATTAATATTAATACTATAAATATTTTCCCATTTGTCAACTGTCCTTTAATTGGTTAAAGGGTATTAGTGTTAAATAGCTAGTGCTATATTTGTTGTCAATCTCAGTCTGAATTTCAAAATATACCAAATAAGTAATTTTATTGATGTAACTTGTTTGGGTCTCCATTCTTTATTTGCTCCCAGTGGCTTATAGCTTGACACAAGTTTTAAGATGTACAATCGTAAGTTATAAGCTTGTCTGAATCTCAAGTTTCTTCATCTATAAAATGGGTCTGAATACCTACTCCATTAAGATGCTGCAGGCTTAAATTAACATATGCAAGTAGCTATCCGAGTGGCTAGCACATGGTAAACACACAATACAATTTTCTGATTTCAAAATAACATGTCGCTAAGTCACATAGCTGGCTGTGTTTGGAATCAATTCTGACCTTTTCTTCTAGGAATGGCGTATTAACAGGGAAGCAGGACCAGAAGTGCCGTAGAAGTTCCCCAACAGCCACATAAAGGTGTTTCAATTCAGACTGAATATCATTTGGCACCATCTCTGTAGAAAAAAGAATAGGATAAAAGTTATTTCCACATATGGGCACTCTCTGAAAGTAGGACCACTAACAGAATAAATCTGCACATGTGCACTTAGCCAATGCCAAGCCAGGATGTGCTAACCTGAGGTAAGGTAATGATTTTGTTGCTATGTTAGAATTCAAATTCCCTGAGATTTTGGAGCAATTTTCAGGTTTCTCTTTAATCTAAGAGGTTAGAAAGCAAAAAAGAAAGCTTTTCATATAATATAGGGAGACTAACAATGTACCACTGTTCGTAATATTAAGATAATTATGAAACCTAAGTTCTTTTCTAAATAGATCTCAGGATCTATCTGCATAAAAACAGAAGTGTCAGAAATGCCCCAAAGAAAATCCAATCTAATTACTTTAGCATTCCTCCCAACTCGCTCTTTAGAGCTTTAATCAGTGAGAAAGTGGCTCTGCACGTACGGTTTATGGCTTGCTGGGTCCCTCCCTGCATAAGTGCTCCTCCGGGTGACAGCGTTGTGATCGTACTACTGGCAGCACTACTTGAGAGAACCTGAAAGAAACGGACACACAAAGTGGGTATCCTCTTCCTGCCATCTTCCTTACTTCCCATTTCAGTTTTATAGCATACATCTTTATTCCCGTATCACAATACATAATTTATAGCAGCCAGAGTGAAGGACTTCGCTTGAGGCCAGAAACACAGTGTGCACAGAAAGAGAGTATCTACCAGTCTTCCAGCAATACTGGGCAAGACTCTAGGCCTCAAAACTCACCTTTTTGCGGAGTAAAAGCCCTTTCTTAAGCACCAACTCAATTTGTGAAGTAAAACAACACATTAACATATACTTGCTGGCAGCTGGGGAAACAAAAACCTCAACAGAGCAGAAATAGATCATCTATTATTTTCCAAGGAAGTGAATACAACTAGCCAAAGGGGAAAAACATACTCCCCATTCTATCAGTATCAACAGTTAGGGAAGTAATTGGCCTATCTATTCAGTGACTGACTAACAAGTGCCAGGCATTGTGGTTACAGAGGAACAAATCATTCCGTGAATAGCTCAAGTGCAGGGTTAGTATGTCTAACGCTTTTTTTTCTTTCTTTCTTTTTTTTATTTTTTGAGACAGCAAGGGAAGGAACACAAGCAGGGGCAGTGGGAGAGGGAGAAACAGGCTCTCTGCGGAGCAGGGAGCCTGATGTGGAGGCTCGATCCCAGGACCCTGGGACCACAACACGAGCCAGATGCAGATGCTTAATGACTGAGCCATCCAGGCACCCCTTTCTAAGGCTTTTCAATGATGTTTTTGTAAGCTGAAATCCATGTGTATATGGACTGGATGAAAACAAAATTTCAGCTTGGAGTAAGCGTACAGAACATGACAACCATGAGTCAAGGGAACTTGGGCGTTCATGCCATTCCTACTTCCTTTTGTCAGAAATGTTATGACGTGTCAGAACCAGAAGCTTCAGTGATTGATGACTAGCCCTGGGCTGCGCTCAGATATACACACCCAAGGACAGAGAACTTCTTGGGCCTTTCTGTCTCAATCCATGCATCTCAGATACAGCATTATTTCTGGGATGCAGAATAGGTGTGGGGAAGAATTTAAATATCTAAGATGGACCACAGCTTAAAAAAGTTAGGATGGTCTACTTGGGCCCAAGGGCCAGATGCTGGACAATTGTATTCCAGAAAGAAAAAGTCGTCAAGTAATGCCAAATTTATTATGTGTGCATATATATATATTTCTCAGCTCTGCCCATGGAAGGGACGGTAACACTGGCAGCAAATGATACCCCAACAGCAGTGAGGACACTGTACCCAGATTGTAGTTTCTTTTCTTTCTTTCTTTCTTTTTTTTTTTTTTAAGGATTTATTTATTTATTCTACAGAGAGAGAATCTCAAGCAGACTCCATGCTGAGTACAGAGTCTGATGCGGGGTTCAACCCCATGACCTGATACCATGACCTCAGCTGAAATCAAGAGTGGGATGCGTGACCAACTGAGCCACCCAGGCGCCCCCAAATCTACTCAGTACTAAAGAAGATTTTGTGGCTGGAGTGGGGAAAGCTTAAGACAAACCTAGAATATCTATCTCATTGTTCTATAAAGTAAGGTACTCAAAAATTGATGAAGACACTGTCAGAATGTTGATGTTTATAAAGAAGCATGGGTACATTTCTGGAGGTGAAAAAACTGCTTTTTTACTTATTGTGTAAGTGCTTACACAACTGTTTATGTTTATTAAAATTTCCAGGAGACTAAAAAAAGGTAATTTTACTGTATGTAAATCATACTTTGGTTTAACAAAAAACCAAAAAACAGCAACAGTTCATAACCCAAAGAATAACCTAAGAAACCATGACTCTTCTGTGATATAAATAAATATGCAAGAAAGGAAGCTCTTTGTCTTAGCAAAGTGTCACCACATGTAGAAGGGATGATGGAATTAGAAAATCACCATTTGGAGCACCAGGGCAGCTTAGTCAGTTGGGCTTCCAACTCTTGACTTCAGCTCAGATCATGCTTTCTGGGTCCTGAGACTGAGTCCTGCGTCAGACTCTATGTTCAGTGTGGAGCCTGTTTAAGATGCTCTTCCTCTGCCCCTCCCACTGCTTGTGTACTTGCTCACTCTTATCCCATTTAACCACCACTACAGCACTGTTTCTGGTAAGAAATCACCAATGGAGTCTACAAAATTCACAGCTAAGAGTTTGATACAAAATACAGTATTTATATAGCCTCAAAGTATCTCTCAAAATAACTCATTACAAAGGGAAAAACAGTAACGTTTTGGTTGAGAAACCAAGTAGATACTACCTTACCCGAGTGATTGGAAGTTAGGAAAAATAAATACATGCCTCCTGATAGGATACACTAAGGATGACACCTCACTTCTGTGATATTCCTGCCAAAAACGCATAATGTGAATCCAATCGTGAGGAAACACTACAATCGTGAGGAAACACTAGAGAAACTCAAATTGAGGTAATTTTGCAAAAAAACTAGCTTTTACTAAGATATCAAGCTCAGGGGCGCCTGGGTGGTTCAGTGGGTTGGGGCCTCTGCCTTCGGCTTGGGTCATGGTCCCAGGGTCCTGGGATCGAGCCCCACGTTGGGCTCTCTGCTCGGCAGGGACCCTGCTTCCTCCTCTCTCTCTGCCTGCTTCCCTGCCTACTTGTGATCTCTCTCTGTCAAATAAATAAATAAAATCTTTAAAAATAAATAAATAAAATATCAAGATCATGAAAATACAAAGAAAGACTGAAAAATGGTTCCATCTGAAAGGAGACTAAAAAGACATGAGAACTAAATGCAACTTATGAACCTGACTTGAATGCTGGACCAAAAAAGTTTTCTTTGCTGTAAGGAACATTGGTGGTACAACTGGTAAAATTTTTGTAAGACTTAAAAGGTTGGATAAGAATGATAATAATGCTTTATCAATGTTAAGTCATCATTTCTCTGTTATTATTTATGAGAGTATCTTTAGTAAATACAAACTGAAGTATTTCAGAATTTCTACTCTCAAAATGGGCCAGAAAACTTTTTTTCCCCCAACTTTCTATAAATCTGAAATCACTTCAAAATAAAAAGTAAAAAAATAATTTCCAGTATGTGACAAGCACTACAAGACATGTACGAACTCTGCCTCAGGGTTTATGAAAACAGACACCCTCCCTGCCTCTGCCCCGAACTTGTTACTGGGCATGTTGAAGATTGCTTTACAGAGACAATGAAATCTGACCTGAGTTTCGGGTAATTATTAGGTCGCAGAGGCAGAGACAGGTTAAAGGTATTCTAAGAAGAGAGAAAGCTCAGGCTTTCTAGGTAGTTCAGTGTTTTAGGCTGGAGAGAAGACTCTTGGTTGTGTGTGGAAGGGAACGGTAGAGATACAGCTGGAACTGAAACTGGAGACGTGGATTAGGGCCGGACTGTAAAGGCTTTATGCACCAGACAAAGGCATTCAGACAACTGCTATGCCAATGAAAGGAAGCAGTGAAAGTTTTAAGCTGCAGAGTGGTAAGATTAAATAAAACTGATCATGTCTGCCTAAACCAAGGAGTCAAGACATACTGAAGAATGGACAGGACTTCCAGATCAACTTAAGTATGAATAAGAGGGATGCCTGGGTGGCTCTGTGGGTTAAGCATCTGCCTTTGGCTCAGGTCATAATCCCAGGGTCCTGGGATTATGCCGTATCAGGCTCCCTGCTCAGGGGGAGTCTGCTTCTCCCTCTGCTTGCTGCTCCCCCTGCTTGTGCGAGATCTCTCTTGGACAAATAAATAAATAAAATCCTTAAAAAAAAGACAAGTATGTATAAGAGCTATAGATAATAAGCTCAATTTTATGTATTCTAGTTTGAGGTCAAATAGAGTATCTAGACAGTGATGTCCAGTTTTTTGGAAATCTGGGAAATTTCCCCAATAACACTGTGTATGTGGGAGGAAAATAATTAGCAATCACAAAACTCATCTGTTTTTCATTATCATCTTAACTTTAGATACTTCTGGAATGTGCCAAAATTTTTTTTCAATTTATTTGTAGAAATATGTCTTTAAACCCAATTAAAACAGTTTATATAGTTCAATTTGGCTATGCTCATAAACTAAGGAAAGAACTATGGGAATTCTGGTTTTCAAACAGTACAAGTCACCTACCTGAGTTAATTTGGGTGTATAAGCTTCCATTTCTTGCCTAATACTTTGAAAAGAATTAATAATGTCCTGACTTGTTGCATACTGTAGTGACTGGATTGGAGTTGGACCGTGATAATACCTGAAGATTAGCAAAGAAGAAAGAAATTACTAATCACACAGAATAAACATCTGTCCTTCAAATATTTTAGTAGTCCCCATGTCTCCAAAGCAAAAAATAATCTATTTAAACAGATCTGAGTAAAATAACTTAATTCCCCTAAGGGCAGTAAGAAAATTGCACAGAGAACCACATTTTTATCTTGGCTTTGATCATTTAAGCATCCTTTTCTGAAATGCACAAATTAAGTTTTCAAGGAAAAAAGATAGTTTATTCTTATGGTAACAAAGAGACTTAAAACTTGAGTGCTATACTTGCAGAATATACTCTGCAGTGATTTGTGTTATATAACTGTTGTGCCCCAAGTTAATATTGACAAACTTACCTATCTGACTTCTTGAGGTTTAGTGCAATCGTTTTTATGGAATTATTTTTCCCCAAGTCTTCATATTCAATAGACTCTTGCAACTTTGCCTGCAATTATCAACATAGCACTTTTTATGGTACTTTTCCTTATAAAAGTAATGAACATGATTGAAAAAGTACAACTATACACAGGGTAAAACATGACGTTTTCCCACCATGAACTTCAATTCCTAGAGATGACTATTCTAACAACTGGTTGAACTCATTTTCTCACCAACCTCTTACAGTACCTGCTTTCCTACAATCTGGCAGGTGAAAATGGTGTGTTTTCCTATTTTTCCACTAAATAAGCAGGACTAATCTATTATGTGTTGTAAATACTTTTTCTTCTCATTTGGTGTTGTTTGGTTTTAATTATTCCCTTACTGCTTATTCTTCTGTGGATTAATTTTTTGCTTAAATCTTTGATCTATTTAGTATTTATTTTGGAATAAGCAATCTGAAATTCTTTTTACTCATCAGTTCTCCCAACACCATTTGTAAAATAATGTTTCGTTTCCTGTGGATCCTGAAATACCATGTTTATTATATGTTATTTAATTTCTCCACATATTTGGGTTTACTTCTGTGCTCTTTATTTTGGTTTTACTAATCTGTTTTCTCCTGTGCTAGTAAAAGACTGCTAAATTTCTACAGCCCATGTTAATTAAAAAAGATATAGGAAAGCAATCTACATGGCCATTTGTGAAATTAATTCTACAATATTTCATCCCTTATATAGCTATGAAATTCACCTGATAAACCCTCATCTGTAGCTACCAAGAGTAGAATCAAAACATTTCAGTTATTAAATCTCTCTCAAAAATGGTCAGCCTGAAAACTTAGTTTTTTTTTTTACTACTTTCCCAACTCTCCACCTTTCCACCAACTTCAAGGCATACCGAAATCTAATCTTCATTACTTTTCACAGAACATCAAGCTCATTTCTATCCCTGCTGCTCCCTACCTAAGTCATGTCTCTAACCTAACCTCCCATGATAACCCAAATCCTACACTTGTGCTAAGGCCTCACTGGGTGACCTGACTCTTCTACTTAACTGGAAACTCCATTAAAGTAAGGACTCTATTACTACTTTTGAATCTCCCATTCTATAAAACCCTTCTGTAGAACACACATCAGACTATTTCAAACTATTGATTTGAAAGAACATCTAGAGTCAGCATTTATTATTGAACATAGTGAAAATTCACATAAACCATGATTTTTGACAAATCTTTAATGACCAAAAATCAAATGTACTTAGCGCCACAGTATCGCAAAGAAAAGCATCATTACCTAGATTTCATCTTAAACTCCTCTTTCATTTTAATTTCACTTTCCTTAGAAAAAAAATATTTATTCAACTCACAAATATTTTTTAAAGGAGTGCACTTGTGATGATCACCCGGTAATGTAGTATGTAAGCACTGAACCATTAAGTTGTAGGGATGCCCAGGTGGCTCAGTCAGTTAAGTGGCTGCCTCTGGCTCAGGTCATGATCTCAGGGTCCTGGGACTGAGTCCCATGTTGGGCTCCCTGCTCAGCGGGGAGTCTGCTTCTCCCTCTCCTCCTCCCGACCCCTGCTCATGCTCTCTCTCAAATACATAAAACCTTTAAAAAGAATAAACCGTATACCTGAAAACAAGTATTACACCATATGCTAACTAACTGGAATTCAAATAAAAACTTTAAAAAAAAATCTTATTGGCTTTGTTAAATATTTGTTCGAGAATGAGAGAGAAAGTGAGAGCATGAGAAAAGGGGAAGGTTCAGAGGGACAGAGAGAAGCAGTCACGCCATTGAGTGGGAAGCCCAATGTGGGGCCCAACCTAGGACCTCAGGATCACACCTGAGCTGAAGAAGATGCTTAACTGCCTGAGCCATCCAGGTGCCTGTGGCTTAGTTGTAAAAGTGTATATGCAGGGGACGCCTGGGTGGCTCAGTGGATTAATGCCTCTGCCTTAGGCTTGGGTCATGATCCTAGGGTGCTGGGACTGAGCCCCACCTTCAGCTCTCTGTTCAGCAGGGAACCTGCTTCCTCCTCTCTCTCTCTGCTTGCCTCTCTGCCTACTTGTGATCTCTATCATTCAAATAAATAAATAAATATTAAAAAAAAAAAAAAAAAGAAGTGTATATGCGGGGTGCCAGGGTGGCTCAGTTGTTGGGTGTCTGCCTTCAGCTCAGGTCATGATCCCAGGATCCTGGGATTGAGCCCACCTAAGGCTCCCTGCTCAGCAGGAAGCTTGCTTCACCCTCTCTCACTCCTCCTGCTTGTGTTCCTATGTCTCTCTTTGTCAAATAAATAAATAAATTCTGGCTTAAAAATAAATAAAAGTGTATAAGCCTGTAGAAACATTAAGTTACTGAAGCATGAACCAAAGACTCATCTGTAATTCCTTTATAGAAAGATAACCATTTAACATATTCTTTTGAAGGTGTTTTTAAAAAGTTCATAAAGTTTTTTTTACAAGTGAAATTGTATCACATAGTCTGTTTTGTGAACTTTTCATTTACGAATTTTTATTTTCTTTGATTCCTAGTGTAAATAACACAAAAACTACAAGTTTTATTTTGAAAGACTTTTGATTTCATCTTCCCTATAGACACTAAACTCTGTGAGGATAAGAACTTTTACTCATTTTTGTTTCCCACCCCTTAATACTTGGAGCAACTCCAAAATCGTTTCTTGAATTTATTTTTTTTCCTTAGATTTTTATTTGACAGGAAGAGAGAGCACAAGTTGGCAGAGAAGTAGGCAGAAGGAGAAGGAGAAGCAGGGAGGAGAAGAAGCAGGCTCCCCACCGAGAGGAGCGCCTGATGTGGGGCTCAATTCCAAGACCCCGGGAGATCAGGATCAGAGCCTAAGGCAGATGTGCAACCAACTGAGCCACCCAGGTGGCCCCTAATTTATTGGAATTTAATTTTTTATGAATTAAACTTATGTGAACACTTTTTTAAATTCAGAATGTCATTAATCCTTTTGAAGTTATTCATGACCACATCAGTCTCTACTATATGGACATACCAATGATATTACTACTGGAATGTTTGCAATTATAATACTGAAATAAGTATTTGTATCTAAATATATGCACATCTTTTCCACTTTAAATAACTCTCCAGGGGCGCCTGGGTGGCTCAGTGGGTTAAGCCGCTGCCTTCGGCTCGGGTCATGATCTCAGGGTCCTGGGATCGAGTCCCGCATCGGGCTCTCTGCTCAGCAGGGAGCCTGCTTCCCTCTCTCTCTCTCTGCCTGCCTCTCCATCTACTTGTGATTTCTCTCTGTCAAATAAATAAATAAAATCTTAAATAAATAAATAAATAAATAACTCTCCAAAATGAAATGCTGTCCCAAAAATGGAATAAGGGCAAGACAAAAATTTTAATACATATTGCCTGACTGCCCTCTAAGAAACCTTTACTGTACTTATTTTTATAATTGGGGAGGAATTTGAGAACACAGAGAGGTAGAGTAGCTTGGCAAAATAGCAAGGAAGGAAATATGGAAGTAGATAATTCTGTCCATATTCCCACACAGCCCCAAATGATTTCTTCAATATTTAGTAAGAACACATTTCTAACTCTGAAATGCTAGATTTAATATGAGGCCCCAATCCTATCTTTTAAAATCATATACACAAACCTTTAGGTTTTCTTCCTGTTATAGTGCCTTTGTTGAATACTCTTGCCCAGAACACAAACTGTATGACAATATGTGTGTATGTGTACATGTGAAGGAAAAAAGAGAACAAAACCAGTAAGAACAGTTAACATACACGAGTGCATGGAAAGCTGGTTGGCAAGTTAAAACTGAGGAAGTACTCTTTAAAATGTTCAACAATTTATGCCAAATGCTTAATGTCTTGGTCAGAAGAATGGAGTCATCTGAGGTAATCGAGGATTTACATAAAATTCTAGCAGTTATACAGGCTGTCAGAAGAAACCTGAGCTCTAAACCTGAACTTTTTACCCGTACCCTTTTGACTGCTGGCTGGAAGCAATCTGTATCTCCAGAATTTCCATCGATGCTGCTGGGCTCACCATTTTGTTCATTTTGTGCTTCTCTTAAAACAAAGGGGGAAATGTTAAAAATCACAAGCAGAACAATGAGAAAATTCCATCTGGCTACCTTGAAAACCCCAGTCATTGCACTTTTGCATGTATACTTAACTGTTTCCTGAGACCTGCTGCCAGGACCATGGCACTGTGATGGTTAAACCTCTTGATGATGGCAGCATTACTATTCTCCTTTATGGACTTAGAATTAGAAGTAGATGGCATGGAAGAAATGCCATAGCCCTAAAAGAAACAATTTGGAAGATTAAAAATCAAAATAAAGTTCTGGTTTTCTTCTCCATTATGAGACACACACTTAGCTGAAAATATTTTCTGGAGTATGGGACTGTATTAATTCTGAGCATTACTCAATTTTTACAGATAAACATTTTTAAAAGTTATGTACACAAAAAATACAATATTCTCCTTCTGGCATCAAAAAAACAATCTTAATCTAAAACAATCCATTTTGGGGCACCAGCATTTCAGGTCATGATCCCAGGGTCTTGGGAGTTGACCCCACATTAGGCTCCCTGCTCGCAAGGAATCTGCTTCTGCCTCTGCCCCCTGCTTGTGCTCTTTTTTCCTCTCTCAAATACATAAAATCTTAAAAACAAAACAAATTTAAACTGCGTATTTTTTTTAAAAAAGAGTTAAGTCATCTCTATACCCAATGTGGGGTTCAAACTTAACAACTCTGAGATTAAGAGTTGCATGTTCTACTGAATGCCCCAAACCGTAAAATTTTTTTAGAGTTTTGGATAGAGTTAGCAAAATATTAAATGAAGAAATAGAATACAGTGGGAAAAAAAAGGCATGGACTCTGGAATCATATAAATAGGGATTCAAATTCTAGCTGTATAATTTTTCAAGTATTATTTAAGCAGAGACAGTAATTTTTCCAAGCTCTGTAAAATAACTCAAATGTATATATGTATTTTTAAATAACTCAAATATTTTCAAATATGTACTGAGTTTGTGCTAGGCCTTACAGACAGAAAGTTAATATTTTGTGTCAAAGGAGCCAGTTAGTAGGGTCCTGGGCTGTAAGCCAGTACATATAGTTAAGGCTTCTATGTGCTAAAAGAGAGGAAGTAGCTAATCCCACTGGAGGAGAGCAGAGGTAGGTTCAAAAAAGCTTCAGGGAGCACCATAACTTGATCCAGACATGAAGACAATAACGTTTAAATAAATAACATTTCAGGGAGAGGAAACTGCTTAAATATAGGTGTAAAAACATCATAATGCATATTGTGTCACCAGGTTTTTCTGTACTGCAGTCACATCTGGAATGAAGAGTGGGTCAGGGATTGGTGAGAGACATAAGGCTACAACGGTTAAATGAAAGATTATGAAAAGACTCACAGCATTCATTCATTTATCACATAATTACTGATGCCTTTTCTATACCACGTGTAGGGGACAGGTCAGTAAATAAGAGGTACCCTCACAAAAGGTGAAGTCTCCTCACCTTATACTCTACTAAGAAAGATTGCTTTTGAAAATGACAAATGGCATCAAGAAAATAAAGAAGGGGGGCATGATACAGCATCTGGATGGAGAGGACGAGCTACTTCACACAGTGGTTAGGGAAAGTCTCTCCTGAACCAGTCCAAACAGCTGTCTTAAAGATGGTAGAAGTTGGTTAGGGAGGGATGCCTGGGTGGCTCAGTTGGTTAAGCCGCTGCCTTTGGCTCAGGTCATGATCCCAGGGTCCTGGAATCAAGTCCCACATCAGGCTCCTTGCTCAGCAGGGAGCCTGCTTCTCTCTCTGCCTCTGCCTGCTTGTGCGTGCGTGCGCGCTCTCTCTCTCTGACAAATAAATAAATAAATAAAATTAAAAAGAAAAAAAGAAGCTGGTTAGGGAGAAGAGCAAGAAGGAGGAACAGCAAGTGCAAAGACCATGAGGTAGAGAAAACTTGGAATGGACTTGAAAGAAGGTATCTAGAGTATAAAGGAGTGTAAGTGGCCAGTACTGAGGTAGAAGTAGGCAGAGGCCAAATCAAGAAGAGCCTTGTAGGAGTTTTAAATTCAATGAGAATCCACCAAAGAGTTTTACACAGAAAAGTATTATGATCTGATTTATAACTTTTACTGTTAGAGGAAAGTAACTACAGGGAACAAAAGTGGAAACAGGAATCTCAATTAGGAAGCTAATGAAAGCAATCAAGACAAAAATGGCGGTAGCCTAATAACAGTGAGAGGATGTAAGTGCGGAGATGGACAGATGTAGACAAACTGGAGATGTATTATACAGGACTTGCTAATGAACTGAACGTTGGAGGTGAAGGAAGAGGAGGAATCAAGGAGGTTCCCAGGTTTCCGCTTGAGCAACTTAGTCCATGGTAATTTTTTTTTTTTTTTTAAGATTTTTATTTTAGAGAGAGACAAAATGTGAGCATGGGTGCATGTGCGTAAGTGGCAGGGGCTGGGGTCAGGCAGAGGGTGGAGAAGCAGATTCCCCATGGAGCAGGGAATCCAATGTGGGGCTTTAGTCCAGGACCCCGAGATCATGACCTGAGCCAGAGGCAGACACTTAAACGACTGAACCACTAAGGAGTTCTGATGGTAATGTTTTTGTGTGTGTGTAACACAGAGAAGACCCAGGAACAAAAAGGTTTAAGAGAGGAATAGAAGGCTCCATTTTACATCTATGCTGAGGTGTCTGTGAAGTACCTAAGTGAAGATTGCAAGTAAGCAAGTGGATGTATAATTTTGGAATTCTGGGGTCAGAGAGACAGGGTTACCTGGATTCATCATTACATATTAGTATTTAAAGCAATGGAATAAAGACAATGTATTCAGAACATGGACCAAAGTCTTATCAAGGGAGATTACAACACCTAGAGGATGACAGAGGAAAAAGAGGCACCAAAGGAAAAACCGAATCACCTAACATTTCTATTACGGGGATTGGTTATGTAAATGTTTACATTTCCATAAAAGGGAATACCATACACTAAAAAACATAAATGACAGTAACACCTATTATTTGCTGAGCACTCACTGTGTAACACACTCTTCTCTTGTAGCAATCCTATAAAGTCAACACATTCTTCGTATTGGATTTTTTCAATTGAGGTACAAATGACATATTAACACTGTATAAGTTAAAAGTATTAACTTGGGGTGCCTGGGTGGCTCAGTGGGTTAAGCCTCTGCCTTGGGCTCAGGTCACGATCCCAGGGTCATGGGATTGAGCCCCACATCAGGCTCTACGCTCAGCAGGGAACCCATCTACAGGGAGCCTGTTTGGGCCCCCCCCACCCTCTGCCTACTTGTGATTATCTCTCTCTCTGTCAAATAAATAAATAAAATCTTAAAAAAAAAAAAAAGGAAAAAAGGTATTAACTTGCTATTTATATATTGTAATAGAACTACCCTAAAGCTGACATCTATCATGTCATGTAATTATCATTTCATGTTTTGTGGAGAGACAATTAAGATGTGGCAACTCTGAAGTTTATAATACAGCACTGTTAACTATATGCTATGCATTATATCTCTAGAACTTATCTACCTTGCTAGTGGCAAGTTGGTACCCATAACGAACATCTCCTCAATTTTCCTACCCCCTGCTAAGGTCAGTACTATTAACCTCATTTTATAAGAAAACTGGGCTTAAAAATGTAAAAAAAAAAAAAAAAAGGGAGCATCTAAGCCAGGTAGTTTGGTTTTATAGTTTATCTACTTAACGACTATGATTTAGCTGGAACTGATAATAATAACAGGCAAAGTGAAGAACAAAATCACACATAAATATGCGTAATATATAATTTTTTTTAAAAGATTTATTTGACAGACAGATTACAAGTAGGCAGAGAGGCAGACAGAGAGAGAGGGGGAAGCAGGCTCCTCGCTGAGCAGAGAGCCAGATGGGGGGCTTGATCCCAGGACCCTGAGATCATGACCTGAGTCGAAGGCAAAGGCTTAACCCTCTCTGAGCCACCCAGGCACCCCAATATATAATTTTTTTAAAGTTAAAAAATTTATTTGAGTAATCTACACCCAAAGTGGGGCTCAATCTCGATCCCACGATCAAGAGTCTCATACTCTTCCAACTAAGCCAGGCACCCCAATATACCATCATTTTCATTTTTATTTTTAAAAAGGACTAATGGTGTGCCTGGGTGGCTCAGTCAGTTAAGTGTCTGCCTTGCTCAGTTCATGATCCCAGGGTGCTGGGATCAAGTCCTGCAACAGGCTCCCTGCTCAGTGGGAAGTCTGCTTCTCTCTCTGCCTGCTTGTAATCTCTGCTCTCTTTTTCAAATAAACAAACAAAATCTTAAAAAAAAAAAAAAAAAAAGGCACTAAAATCTTTTCCCCATATTAAGCTATACCTCTAAGCTTCACAAAGCTTCATTTTTTTTCAGGATGATTTAGGAGGGCCTTGTTTTAATATGTTGAAATTCACCAAGGAAGCGCCTGAATGTGGAGAATTACCAAGAAAACTCAATTTCATTAAGGAAACGACTCATTTTGGCACCAAGGATTATTTTCCGCTAGAGACTGTAGGTCAAAAGTTTAACATTGGTTTCCTTACCTTGTGAGTACCATACACTAAAATAAAGGAAAAAGTTTAGAAAAAGAAGACAGGAAGGTTTAAGCATGTGTATATGGCCAGCAGAAGAGGAGCCAAAAGAAAGGTAAGAAAACGAAAATCTGAGTGTGAAGAGATTAACTGAGGAAGGCAGGCTCCTAGTTTTTAAGTAGGCACAGGGATGGAACTTGCCTCAATCAAAAGGGATCCCATCTTTCCCCATGACTGGATACATTTGTATGTCTACGGTCAAGATGCAGAGGTAGGTGGTACATACTTCGTGGTCTACCTGTTGAAACTTAATGGAACTAGTGTGCAGCCAAGGGTCACAGGTTTGTTCAAGGGTTAAGGGTCATGGGTGTGCTCAGTGGGCTACAGAAAAATGATTATCTTTCCTTGGCCTATTGATATTTATCCACATTTCTTTAGATTAACACCAGAGAATAAAGCTGGACTCACAAGTATGTTAAGCCCTCACATTACCTAGATATGTACCCATGGGGGAAAAATTCTTTTAAAAAAGTTTGAGCAATTCATACAGGGATTTCAATTTTTCAAGGCAATTTTAACATTAAACAGTGCTACTGACAAGCACTTCTAATAAAGACTGTTTTCTCTCATAAGTTCTTTTTAATTAAAATTTGTTTTTTTGTGGGATGCCTGGGTGGCTTGGTTGGTTAAGCATCTGATTTTGGTTTAGGTCGTGATCTCAGGGTCCTCAGATGGAGCCCTGCATCAGGCTCTGTGCTTTAACAGGGAGGCTGCTTGTCCTTCTCCCTCTCCTTCTGCCCCTCCCCCAACTCATGCTCTCTCTGCCTCTCACTCAAATAAATAAAACCTTAAGAAATATTTATGTTTTCTGTTTTTAATAGGCTCTATGCCCAGCATGGGGCTCAAACTCACAAACCCTAGATCAAAAGTCGCATGCTCTACCAACTGAGCCAGCCAGGCACCCCTCTCAGAAATTCTTTTAATACCACTTACCTCATCTAATGATTTATCTTCCAAAGCTGTCAAATCAAGTAATGGGTTTTTTACTCCTAATGAAACCATTGTTTTTAACCCTAGAAAATGAATGAAATAAAAAGTTGGTCAAGTCTGACCTATTTTAGGAGTAAAAAATTCACTAACAACATTATGACTAGAGAGCAGCAAATTAAATTTAATGTGTTTCAGGGATGAACAGTTACCTTTTTCATCTATTTTGGCACATTCTGCAAAGAGGTCCTTTGACCCTGTATTCAGCCGGTCCCTGTGAAAATAGTGGGACTGAAAGAAACGTGTCCAAAATTCCTTTTCTGTCATGTTGTGGGGAACATTTTCGGCATATTTCATTTTTACTGTAGAAAAAAACCAAAATAGTAACATACAGCATTTCCACTTCTTAAAATCTCTCAAATTAATTGAAATACAGACTAACAGCAAGAACTAGATTAAACTGCTCAACTTCATATACTGTATATAATAATCCTACTGTAAATAAAATATGTAACTTGAGAGATTAGGTGTATACTACCTTTATGAATTTTAACAAATTACAAACAAAACCTTATCTTGCTCCAAGAGAATTAAAAGTTTCAAAGTTTTAGCAGAAATACCAAGAATCAATACCCAACAGACTATCAGTTCAGCACATTCCAGAAGCTCACAGTCTAATCAGCAAAGAAGAGAATGAGTCTCTTGAGCCAGAGAGCCCGAATTTAAAATTCTAGGCCTGCCACTTATCATCTGTATGATCTTGTGCAAATTACATAATCTCTCTGTATTTTTATTTCCTCTTCTGTCATGTGAAGGTTAATAAGAGCACCCACTTCATAGGGTTATTTGTAATGACTTAATGAGTTAATATAAAGATCTTAGAATGGTGTCTGATATGTAATAAATACTATATAATTATTACTATCAGAAAAATATGAAAATAATTACAACTTAGTAACTTTTTGAAGCAGACACAAGTTCCTACAGAAGCAAAGGGGAGGCTTGTACCTGCCCAAAGAAGTCAGGATTTTACAGAGATGGCAGTGGGGCAAATACTTAAGCCCTAACTTTCTCAATATATATTTCCAAAGAACTAACAGAGATCAGGAGTGAGGAAGTGTGGAGAGAAAACTGTTTAGTCAGCAGAATAACTGAAGTGGTGACTCTCAACCTTGGCTGCACAGCATAAATGAATAAGGCTGGGATCAAGTCATTTATCCTTTTAGGATGGTTTCTGCAAGGGTTAGGATTGGTGTGTTAGAAAGGTCACTCTGGAGGCAGCCTGAAGGATGATCTGAATTACAGCAGGAGAAACTCATTTATTTATTTTAAGATTTTATTTATTTGACAGAGATCACACGTAGACAGAGAGGCAGGCAGAGAAAGAGAGGGAAGCAGGCTCACTGCTGAGCAGAGAGCCTGATGCAGGACTCAATCCCAGGACCCTGAGATCATGACCTAAGCCGAAGGCAGCAGCTTAACCCACTGAGCCACCCGTGCGCCCGAGAAAGTCATTTATTGATGCCTCTGGACCAGATCATTTTGTGCAGGTATACTAAAGGGTAAATAAAGTTTAAGAGCCGCTGATCGAAGAATGGGAAAGTCATCATACCAATATAACTGATGACAGCACATCATATACTGACCCATTAGTAACTATCATATGTATTCACGTATCTTATTGCACTTCATCAGGAATAAAAGGTAAAGCTTTTTGTTTTTCACTGATGTATTACTGAATTCATCCAAAGAAATATTTTTCTTTCTTTTTAAAGATTTTATTCATTTATTTGACAGACAGAGATCACAAGTAGGCGGAGAGGCAGGCAGAGAGAGAGGAGGAAGCAGGCTCCCTGCTGAGCAGAGAGCCTGACGAGGGACTTGATCGCAGGACCCTGAGATCATGACCTAAGCCGAAGGTAGAGGCTTAACCCACTGAGCCACCCAGGTGCCCGAAATATTTCAACTATATGGAAAAATGGATTCTTTTTACCTGCTGGATAGGTCCTAAATATGGACTCAATGATATCAGAAGTTAAATTGTATCTCAGACCATTGCATCCATCCGTTTGGGGCCGGACATCAGCCTAAAATAAAGACCACACATATATGTTCATTAGAATATTGAGGGAAGATGTGTAAGCTCATAATAGATACTGGACAAAGGTGGCAAAACAGACTTTCTGAATAAACTAGAGACAGAAATTGAGGAACTTAACTGTTGGCATTGGGAGAGGGTTCAAAGAAACCTGGCTTGGTTTCACACAATATTACTGATGTGTAAAATCTGCTTCCTTGAAAATTCAACATGGTCAAACAGGTATTTTTAAGTGTGGCCAAAGGCAGACAGCTAGTGGAGCTTTACCATAAAACTTGCAGAGTTTATCAGTTTATCTGACTGGTTTCTTTAGGAAAGGGCTTATTAATTCAATTCAGCACTAAGCAACCAGGAAGATATTAAATATATAACTGGTACTCAAGTTTTTGTTAAATGCATAAATACTGCTTTGGTTCCACCAGGGTATAAACTAAATGAATGCCACTTTCTAATTCTACAGGTAAGGTATTCCCAATTTTTCACTAAAATACATTTTATAAATCTTATTTCTTCTGTAATACATTTAACTCTGCATTACAAATACAGCAATCGTAAAGACACTTATCAGAAAGTTCTAAATTTAAAAGAATTAGGGGAAACAAGTATTAGTCCAGTTGCTAAAAGATTCTCTTTAATTAAAGTCCATTTAATTTCCAGCATGTTAGGGTGAAGTCCCCAAACCAAAAAAGTACAGCTAGCAAAAAGTATTTAAAAATACTGCATTTATATGTATTTTTAAATTTTTATTCATTTATTTGAGAGAGAGAGAATGAGAGAGAGCACAAGCAGGGGAATAGCAGAGGGAGAGGGAGAAGCAGACTTCCTGCCAAGCAGTGAGCCCACGGTGAGACTCCATCCCACGATCCTGAGATTATGACCTGAGCTGAAGGTAGCCACTTAACTGACTAAGCCACCCAAGGGTCCCAATATTGCATATATTTTTAAAATACTTTAGAAGAATACCATAGATAGCAAAGTAGCTACTGATTTACTTTAAGGAAATACTAAGTTTTATAAAAGAAATGGCATTGTTAACACATATACCAGGATTTTCTTTTCTTTTTTCTTTTCCCTTCAAGAAATCTGGAAGGGTAACATACCAGAAATGCTGCAGAAATGCCAACATCTTGCTTATGATTGGATGTAGAACTCTCTGTTGCATTCACATTTAAACGATTGGCCCAGAATTCCTCAGCACTGATCACTTGACTCACAACAAGGTCTTTATAAAGCTGAAACAAAACAGGATCTTCTTGCAGCATTCTGGTGATAGAATATATTGAATATATTGAACTTCTAGAATAAAATGCTATTTATGTAACACTTTAAAAAGACCTTAAGAACATGAAACCCCGAGACACTCAACCTTCATTTTATGAGGCTAGAACAGCAGAGGTCATTTAGTTAATTTGTTAGTAATTAAAACAAAAAACATTTTTGGAGGAACAAATGAAGATAAATGGAAGTCTGAAGAAGCAAAGACTAAACTCTTTGAGGGTAGAAATTTGGGATCATTCATCTATCTAATGACAGCAAGATCACCAGGTATTTGCCTGTACTGTATTCTCTCACAAAAGAAGGTAAAAGGGGAGAGACGAGGTATGGTTGAGATTTTCTGGCTACCAATTTCTCATGAATAAGCACTTGGAGACTTCAGCATGGAGACTACTGGCGATGGAATCATTTGTCTTATCAGAAACTCATTATTTTATATGCATTTTCAACTTTTTTACAATGTGATTTCTCTCAGGTTTCTCATTCACAAACACACTTCTAATGGTTTCATGTCATCTTTGTGACAAAGAACTGGGAGAAGGAATGAAAGGACCTTATCACCTTTGAGTCTCAGTTGTGTTCCCTGTCAGATGTTAACCTTGAGGCAGTTAAATTACTTAATGCAGCACAAGGGATAAGAAATAACAAGCTGTTACATGTCTTTATTCTTTTCCCCCTTCACCTGTTTTTCTCTTCCAGCTCTTTATTTGCTTTCCTCTTGAATTTGGGCAGCAGCTGCTGAAGAAGGTCTTTTACTGCATCTCGCTCTTTCACGGCTGTGCTTTCATTGGAAAAATGGAAGTTAGTTGTGTCCCCTGCATGCAACACCAGCTGAAGCTGAATTTTAGCTTTTCCTTCTGGACTGATTTTCTGGCCTAAAAAGAACCATGAGATAAATTAGATGAGGATACCCACACTGGAAACTGTCCTACAATAGGCTACTCCTCCTCCCAAGAAGATTCAGAATTCCTTTGGGCTTCAGCTGCCCTGTTCCAATCTTAATGCTTTTGCAGAAATACCCTCTTCTCAAATAATCCCATATAATCAGAGCACAGTTTAACAACTGCCCTGCTAACACTCAGCTTCCTTCTTCAGTATCCTCTTTGTGTGGCACTTTTCACCCACTGCCTCCACCTCAAGATACTATAGGGCTTTTGTTTCCATTCAACCGGGGTAGATCTCTAAATAGCCAACTAGGAGTCCTGAACCCACCCTGAACATCTGACACCAAAAAACATTATCATTAATAAAAATGATCTGTCATAATTCAAAAAACTCCAAAACACACCCCTGTCTTCCTCACTGCCAAGAAGAATACATAATTTTACATTTGAGAGATGTGGTGTTACCACTTCAACCAAGTGATGAAACTTAGTCTCATCCAAAGTGGGTGTCACAACCTCACACTATGGGCTTTCTGAGGAGATAGAACAGTAAGTAAACACCACCACCCACGTGTTGTTCTTGCTGTGAGGGTTTAATCTGAGTACAATCAAGCCTGTAGACGTGATTTTCAGATTCTGAGAAATACAGGCCTACACAAATAAATTAAAGAAAACCTTGAGACAAGCAAACAATCAGAATATATGTGACAAGCCTATAAAGACTGAAGAGACTACAACTCCCTCTGTGAAGAGTGGTTAAAAAAAAAATCAATACTACAGAAAACATTGGGACAACTAGGGAAATGTAACAGTGTTCTGGATATTCTATGATTAAAAATTTCTTGGTGTGAAAATATTACCGAGCAAAGTGTATGCACATGGAATCTTAAGTGGGACATACCGTATAGGTATGCACTGTGCCATTCTTAAAATCTTTCTTTAACTTTGAAACTTTTCATAATAAGCTGAGGTTGGGAATGTTAAAATACACCAACATAATGGAGAAATTGTACTTCTGAACTAGTGGGCCTCATGGCAATAGTAGAGCTTGTCTCTGTCAGAGGAAGAGAAAGAGATAGAGGGGCCTGGTCCCATGAAATCAGGGACTCTTGGAAGTGTGAAACAAACTCCCTAGAGCTCACAACCCAAACCACCTATCTCCTAAACAAACTTTTTCAATAAAGATGCAGCTTCCAGACCAACAGTTTGAATAAAATATCTTAAAACCAAAACCAGCAATACAGGGCAATTTACACTGTCAGCCAGCCTACTCCGGTGTTCTATTCTGTTTCTCCAAAACTACCACCCCTTTCTAGGCATCTTTTCTCAGTCATTGCTTTATCCTTCCACCATCTTAGACTTTGCCTCTGAAAGGCGTACTTCTGAAATGGCTTTTTTTGTTTGTTTGTTTAAGATTTTATTTATTTGAAAGAGAAAAAGAGAGAACACATGTAGGGGGAGCAGCAGGCAGAGGGAGAGGGAGCAGCAGACTTCCTGCCAAGCAGGGAGCCCAGTGTGGGGTTTGATCCCAGGACCCGGGATCAAGATCTGAGCTGAAGGCAGCTTAACTGACTGAGCAACCCGGGTGCCCCCTTAAGTTTTTTAATTAGGTTACTTAACTGCTGATTTTCACCTTAGTAATTTACTACTGGTAACTTTCAGTGGATTCTTTCAGAAATGGGTATTATTTCAAATATTCAACTTAAAACAAAAACTGATCTGGGGCAGATGTAGATTTGGGTCTGTGCTCTCATTCTCAATAACAGAAAAATTGTTGAGAAATAGGAAAAGTATATATTCTTTATTGTATGTTGTGGGTATCACAATGAGTGTGTGTTTTGCAGAGCTAACAGGATCTGCTTCCTGTTTAAGAGAAATGCTAATAGAGGCAGTTCCTAATTTATGAGTTTCTTCTGGTACAAATTTTAGTTTGTAAGAATACTAGGAGGAACTTGGTGAGGCACTTTTCCACAGAATTTTGAAAGGAGGTAGTATTACCAGAATAGTGGACAAAACACCAGCTAGCTTAGGCAGTACCTAACTATGATGAATTTTAAACAGTATTTCCTTTTGAAAGTTAAAAATCTAAGTCATTTCAGTGGAGACAGGAGAAAATCTTGGTCATTTCCAGCAGCAAGTAGAGGTAAGTTCTTAGGGTCACTGTTCACACACAAAGAACATTTATAAATTGAGCCCTTGAATGTGTAAGGTTGACTATTTTTTGAGGTGTCATGTTCCTTGAAATCTACACAGGATTTTATCTAGGGGAAGAATTTTATATCCAGGAAAATAAATGAATTTACATTAATTGTTATAGTTCAGATACCACAATTTGCTAAGGATACTCTCTGAATATCTCCTATCTATGTCCAATAAAAAAGTGATTTAAAAAAAAAAAAAAAAGTGAGTCTATCTCCTCAACAGATAACAGATGGTGGCCACATAACCAAAGATTAATTAGACAACTTGCTTAAATGATACAATTTTATTAAAGGGCAATCTGCCATAATCCATCATTTTAACGCATTTAAATGCATGAACCATCCGAACCAGTAAATCTACCTCACAAAATACCTCACACATACAACTTCACAAAGATATTAGCCCACAGAACTTACTGCAGTACTGTTTGCATTAAAAGAATCGTGGAAACATCCTAACGGTCCTTCAACAGAAAATTAATGAAATATATAACTATATATCCATTTAGTGGGCTATTATGCAACTCCTAAAGGAAGGTTCATGTGGGGATCTTTACATGACATAGATTTACATACATAAAACTATACAAACTCCATTATTAATCACAGGTTACAGAATAACATATATTCAGGGAACCCACTTTATATTTCCTTCAATATGTTTTTTTGGGAAACTATAATAAAAAACCCCACAAAGACAGTATGAGCAATCTTTTTATAAAATGACTAACAAATCTTCCATCAGACCTTAGTATAGCTGACTTACATTTAATATCTGCATACATATGGCTGATTGTAAATCTATCTTTGCCTTCAGGTGCCCAAGCGATTCTTTCTGCCATGAGGTATAAAGCTCCATCCTGCTTCTTCTGACGCACCTTCTTCACAATCAGCAAAACTTCTTCAGATGAAGTTGCCATGATGCCTAGAAAGTGCTAACTGAGACAAAAGATTTCACATCTCAATTAAGATTAGATCTGTTGACTTCTGGAGTCCTTTCCAAATCTAAACCTAAACTAATAATGAGGAGGAAAAAAGTCCCTGATTGAAAGTTAAAGATAAAGTTGTATGGCATTATTCATTAAAATCAAATTTAACCACTGATATCACAGGTGTGAATTTACACAACACAGTTTATGACACTTGGAAGTTCTTAAACCATTTCTACATATTCTATTCAGACTATTTTCTATTTTACTTTTAGTTCCCCCATAATATTCCCAAGTTTTAAATGTATGATTTGACTACAGGTATGCTGGTCTTTTATCTAATCTATATCTAGAATTAGAACCCTACTGAACTTTAGTTCAATTTTGTTTCAGTTGAAACAACTAAGTGCCATAGGGTTTGTGTGATCTTCCCAGAACCACTCTCAGAGCTGACAGCACACCCACATTTCCTAATTCCTGGTCTAAGTTTCTTCCTGCGTGCTTTAAAACAAAATTTTTAACCCTTAACATTTCATATGCTATTTCACCCATCTTTTAACAAGCAAATGTCTTCAACTATTCTCCAGGCTTGGGCTGAAAATTCACTTGTATATAGCTAATTCATTACCTAGGAAACAGCTTTTAGTCTCCCTACCTCTACCCTTCCTTCCCAGTCCTGGGAGTCTTAAAGATTCAACCCAAATCCTAGCTTGGGTGTAGCTATCTGGAATATGAGGCTGGAAAGGAATGTAAGGCTGTATTGGCTTAACAGGAAAGAAGTCAATATGGATGGCAATGTCTCTCATGGGCTGGGATGGGGAAAGTGATAGTACAAATGCCCCATATATGTCATTTCTGGTGAAGTTATGACTTTAAGTTTTAATTTCCAAAGAAATAATTTAAAGTTACTTCTTCAGGGATAGCTTAAAATACACTTTTAGAGAAATTAATGTATCTAGGTCTAAAAATTAAATTTGCCATGAGCAAACAAGTGAAACTTTAAAGAAACCCTTGTCCTGGAAGTTAAAACAATTAGAAACAATGAAATACTGAATCTGCTATTAGTTATTCAAGTAATTGAGGAACACTTCTATTGGGACATAGTGGGAAAGGAAGCATCAGGAAGAGTAGCAGGCTTTAAAAAAAAAAAGGAAAAAAAAATAACGGAAATCACCAATTCTTCCATTACCTTTTAGGATCAATGAAAAATATGACGGGAATAAAAACACTTTAATTGTGGTTGACATATGATATTACATTAGTTTCACACATACGTATAATATAGTAATCTGAAAAGTTATGCCCACAACTGTAGCTACAATAAAAAAATTCACTCAAGCAGTAATTTAGAAATAAAAAATACAAGTGAAATCTTAATTTCTCTGAAGTTAATTTTCTGAATTTTGAGTAGCCAATTACCAGGCTACTCTACCTGAGAAACAGGAAGAAAAAAGGGTCAATGTGAATACTTATCATTCAATAAATTTGTTCTGATCCAACAAGTTTAGGGTTATCCAAAGATGAATGTGTGACAATAATGATTTGTGGTTCTTTTTTTTTTTAAGATTTAATTTATTTACTTGACAGAGATCACAAGTAGGCAGAGAGGCAGGCAGAGAGAGGAGGAAGCACACTCTCGAACAGAGAGCCCGACGTGGGGCTCGATCCCAGGACCCTGAGATCATGACCCGAGCTGAAGGCAGAGGCTTAACCCACTGAGCCACCCAGGTATCCCATGATTTTTGCTTTTAAAGAGCTTCCAGTTAGTGAGTAAGATATGTATCAATGTATACAAATTAGAATGTGTGAAGTTCCTAAAGGGAGATTAAAAAAAAAAGTGTTCTGAATTAGGACTCCGAGGCCATTTCCTCATAGAGGAGGTTTTGCCAAAGGTTTGTCATAGATTTTTTTTTAGTGCGATTAAAAAAATTCAGGTATAAAGATACAAATGGGGGCACGTGGGTGGCTCAGTGGGTTAAAGCCTCTGCCTTCAGCTCGGGTCATGATCCCAGGGTCCTGGGATCGAGCCCCGTGTCAGGCTCTCTGCTCAGCGGGGAGCCTGCTTCCTCCTCTCTCTCTGCCTGCCTCTCTGCCTACTTGTGACCTCTATCAAATAAAAAATAGAATCTTTAAAAAAGAAAAAAAAAAGATACAAATGTAGTGATCCAAAGGGGCACGTGCACCCAAATGTTTATAGCAGCAATGTCCACAACAGTCAAACTATGGAAAGAACCTAGATGTCCATCAACAGATGAACGAATGAAGAAGATGTGGTATACATAAACATACACACACAAACACACACACACACAGGAATACTATGCAGCCATCAAAAGAAATGAAATCTTGCCATTTGGAACAACGTGGATGGAACTAGAGGGTATTATGCTGAGCAAAATAAGTCAGTCAGAGAAAGACAATTATCATATAATCTCACTGATATGAGGAAGTTGAGAGGCAACTTCAGGAGTTTGGGAGGTAGGAAAGGAATAAATGAAACAAGATGGGATCGGGAGGGAGACAAACCATAAGAGACTCTTAATCTCACAAAACAAACTGAGGGTTGCCAGGGGGAGGCGGGTAGGGAGAGGGTGACTGGGTTATGGACACTGGGGAAGGTATGTGCTATGGTGAGTGCTATGAAGTGTATAAACCTGGTGATTCACAGACCTGTAACCCTGGGGCAAATAATACATTATATGTTAATAAAAAAATAAAAAATTTATTTAAAAAATTTCAGGTATATTATCAAATTACCAAAATGTGTGCATTTTAGGTGGTCTGTTTGATGTATTTCAACAATTGTATACATGCATGTACCTTTACTCACAACAAGACAGAGAACATTTCTGCCACCCCCAAAATTCTCTCATGTTCCTTTCCATTCAATTCTCCTTCTCTCACCCTCCAACAACTATTTTCTGATTTCTATCACTACAGGTTAGTTTCTGTCTCTTCTAAGTTTTCATATAAATGGAACCATGCACCATGTACTGTCTCTGACCTTTCACCTAACCTGTTTTTTGAAATGTACTACATTACTTCATGTATCAGTAGTTTGTTCTTTCTTATACCTATGTTAATCACGAGTTGCGTCTTAAATAAATCATGAGTTCGAGTCCCACGCTAGGTGCAGAGCTTACATTAAAAGAAAAAAAAAGTACTCAATGCTTACTAACATGTGCCAGGCACTGGGCTAAGTTCTTTATAGGTATTATCTCATTCAGTCCCCAGTTAACAATCCTGAGGTAGGTTCTATTATTAGTTCTATTCTGCAGATAAAGGAAACTGGGTCTAAAAAAAATCAAGATGCTTTCCCAATGCATCAAGGAAGTAGCAGGTTTGAATCTGGGTCAGCCTGACCTTGGAGTTCCACCATGCTATTCTGCAAATATATGTAACTGGAGGGATATACATCCAACTTCATAGTGGTTACCTACTGGTGATGGAATTACAGACAACTTGAATGTTCTTTTTGTTTTCTGGATTATCTTTAATAATACATTTTTTTTTTCTTTTTCAAAGATTTTATTTATTTACTGACAGAGATTACCAGTAGGCAGAGAGAGAGGGGGAAGCAGGCTCCCCACCGAGCAGACAGCCCAATGCGGGGCTAGATCCCAGGACATGGGATCATGACCCGAGTTGAAGGCAGAGATTTTAACCCACTGAGCCGCCCAGGTGCCCCTATAATAAATACATATTTTATAATGAGAAAAATAGTTTTTAAGAAAGTCTTTCCAAGAGTTTATTCCCTATCAAACCAGAGGTTTATAAGATAACATGGGAAAGTGTTAGTAGCGTTAGTGTAAGAAAACAATGGTTATTTTGAATATTTCTGTAATACACATCAATTGTTTCTTATTTACTTAAAAATTTAATGTATAAAGAAAATTTTATAACATTCATGCAACTATTTAATACTTTAATATTAATTTTTATATTCATTACAATACAATTCATAATAAGTTTAAAAAGTCTGTACTATCAGAAGTTACACTGTATACTATACAAACCACATTTTAAGAAACATGAATCAAAATCTGAAAGATAGGAGAGGAAACTTTATGGACAGAGGAAAGCAGACAATTAATTGTAAGACAATTTTAAGTATGTCCACATATGGAAAAAAAGCAGTGAGCAAGGACAGCTAGCTGATAGTGCAAGTCTCCAATTAGCGGAGATTACAGGCACAGATAAAAAGTGCTAGCTTTGGAAAAGAACAGAAAAAACTTTTCTGAGACAAGAAGGTAAGAAAGAAAAGATGAATGAAGACAGAGAAACTGTAAAATGGAGAATAAATCAGGGGATGGAGAGAACCATTAGAGTCAGTCACTAGCATGTAAACCAGTCATATTAAAATACATTTGGTGGGGTGCCAGGGTGGCTCAGTGAGTTAAAGCCTCTGCCTTCGGCTCAAGTCATGATCTCAGGATCCTGGGATTGAGCCCCACATTGGGCTCTCTGCTCAGCGGGGAGCCTGCTTCTCCCTCTCTCCCTGCTGCCTCTCTGCCTACTTGTGATCTCTATCAAATAAGTAAATAAAATCTTTTTTAAAAACAAATAAAATAAAATACATTTGGGAAAACATTCAAAATAAATCAGAGATAAGTAACTCAACATTGGGATGACTAGCCAATTGTCTCACAGATAACTTGCTTGGCAAATTTCCTTGTTCATTTGGAGCACCTCTGTTAATTGCACAAGACCAGTTTTAGAAAGTTTAATAAAACTGGTGGGGATATCCTACAATGTCTTCTGTGATTTCCAGATTTTTCTTGAAGATGGCTCCTTCTCTTCTGGAGAGAAGCAAAAACTTTTTTCCCAGTAAACCTCTGTAAGAGCCACAGAATATATTATTTATGAAAAATATTGGTTAGCTCCATCTCAACAAATCAGCTTGAAGATCTAGCTTTACTTAAGAGATTATTTTTTTAAAGACACCTGGGTGTTTCAGTCAGTTAAGCCTCTCCCTTCAGCTCAGGTCATGATCCCAGGACCCTGGGATCAAGTCCCGCATCTGGCTCCCTGGCTCAGCAAGTGGCCTGCTTCTTTCTCTGCCTCTACTTGCCACTCTGCCTGCTTGTGCTCTCTCCCTCTCTCACTGACTTTAAAGATTTTATCTTTATTTATTAGAGTGAGGTCGTGCGGGGGGGGGGGGGGAGTTAGAGGGTGGGGCAGAGTGGTAGAGGGGGAAGGACAGGGAGGAGCAGACTCTTCACTGAGCACAGAGCGGATCTCGATCCCAGGATCCAGATGGAGATCATGACCTCTGCTGAAACCAAGACTTGGACATTCAATCAAATGAGCCACCCAGGTGCCCCTACTTAAAAGATTATTTACTTTATGAAATTATCTGCCGCAAGACTACTTTAAATAGAAAGATCCTCCAGTAAAGGGATTAATTCACTTGCTTGAAGTTAAATGTACATGCCTTGCTGAGCCTTTGCACATACTCCTCCTTCCTTATCAACTGGCTTTTAATCATTTTTTTGGTAGTTAGAGTACTAAGTTTAAAAATTACTAGACAAGACTTTCTGTTCTCTTGATAGCACTTATCCCAACTATAATTAATTTCTAAAGTAATTCTTTTAATGCCTGTCTCCCCGACAGACTACAAGCTTCATAAAGGGAAGAGGATGCATGTAATCACTGCAGTACAGCACCCAGCCACCTATTCGGCCTACATGAAGAGCCCCAATAAATATCTCTGATGTCTACTTAAAGTCCTTCTTGTTAAAAGAACACTAGCTTGGGGGTGCCTGGGTGGCTTAAAGTGGGTTAAAGCCTCTGCCTTCAGCTCAGGTCATGATCCTGGGGTGCTGGGATCGAGCCCCGCATCGGGCTCTCTGCTCACTGGGGAGCCTGTTTCCTCCTCTCTCTCTCTCTCTGCCTACTTGAGATCTCTGTCAAATAATTAAATAAAATCTTAAAAAAAAAAAAAAAGAACACCAGCTTAGTAAGATACATAAGACACCTTTACACATATATCCTTGGCTGACCTCCAGGAGGCATTATAGCTCTTTACTCAGAGATCACAGTATCATTCCTCAGAGATCCCAATAACTGGCTTATAAGGAAACAGGGATAGGAAAAATTTGAAACTGATCAACAGAAACCTTTAGATTACATCTCTTTCTAATGTGCAGAGATAAATGGGGCAGAAACAAGGACAACAGGTGAAATATAAACTCCATATAAGCTTCTAAAGGAGAATTATATTAGAGAGAGCTGCTGTATCTGCCAGCATACAAAATGGAGATCTGGAATGCTGCTTGCTATGAGGCAATCCAAAAAAATTTTAACAATTCAGCATTACAGGGAACAAGACCTTGGAAGTATGTAAAAAGCGAACAAAATTTACCATTTTAATGAAAGTTACACACACAATGAAGCTATTAAGGGGAATAACTGATGTAGCAATTTTGAGACCAAGCACTTTTTCATTTTACAGCAGTGCAGGAAGAGGCAGGAGGAGAAAAATGCGACAGAGACCAAGACAGAATGAAATGTATGCTCATATTCACTAATAAATACTGCATGCCGACAAGAGTACAACATCAAAATTGAGACAGCAATCAGTTGGTAATCAAAGTGGGGAAGGGAGAGATATTACTTATTAGTTGGATGCCTGATACTGCCAGACTGAAGACAAGCTAAGAAAGAAAAGAGGAAGGGCACAAGACTCCTCTAGCAGCCATATCCAGAAGGTAGAAATAGTGGTCAAAATGCTAGGAAAGCTCAGTCTGATATTAGGGGAGAAAAACCCCAGCAGCACAGAAAAGCATGGCTAAAAAAAGGTGGAAAGATAAACCAGCAGGCAGAAGATAAATGCCTCCATGCAGGAAGCCAATCATTTGGTTTATTAAACAGATTCCTCTCTGCACCAATATTCCTAGTGTTTTTAAAAAGCTCTCCCTGCATTTCCATGGCTAATTTACATTTGCACTACCCTACGTATATAATATCACCTAAGAGAAACTCACACTTTTAATCTGCTGCACTGCTAAATGTCAGCTGAATGAGGGCAAAAAAAACCAGGTTTAATGGCCTCAAATTCTCTCTCCCTCCTTCCCAAATGAGGGATTTAGGTCTGCTAAAAGGTACAAAGTTCTCTCCAGAGCCCGGTCCTTCTGTAAGCCATAGCCCTGATATTGGAGATAATCTTCCCTTCTGGTGTGACTTCTCCATCTTATTTGCTGTAGTTTTGACTTAAAAATCCATTTTAGGGTTGGCAATTTTGGCTTATTTACCAAAGCTCAGTTAAGTGCTTTTCAAACTCTTCCAAGAGGGGAAGCCGACTGGGTGGGGCTTAGCCATCTCAAATCCAATTCCACCATGGAATACTGTTTTGTATACTGGAGTTCACAGTAAGAATTCATGAGGAAAAACTGTTCCACTCCTTCACGGAATTAATACTTACTTCAAGGTGTAGTTCAAACCATTTAGTTTTTGTATGTTTTTAAAAATTCGGTCTTTTAATAGAAAACAAGGGTAAGTTTTTATAACTCTCCCCCGCCCCCCACTTAACGCCAAAATGGGCGTTTAAGAGTCAACTGAATATACTCCCTTAGCTAATTTTGTCTCTGAGAACATTGGGTAATTTATAAAAATAATTACACATTTCCATGGGTTGGTGCTCTATTTTTCATCATTACAAGACAATCAGATTGGGAACAGACCAAAACTGGTCAAGTGGATTGGCACACGTGTTAAGAAGGTTTTAAGAAGCGGTAGGATTGACAGATGAAGCAAAAGGTGTACGGACACTACGGTGAAAGCTACAGAAACTGAAAGACTTAACAGCACATTTCCTAACGGAAAGGGATCCTCTGTCAGGAAGAGGCCTCCACGTCCTTCATTCTCCGGAGCCCAGTCTGATCCTGGCTTTCAGTAAATCTTCGAGTCCCTTGCTCTTAGTAATGGGGAAGACTTCCTACAAGCCAGCAAATTAGGGGTCGCCTATACCCCACTTCAGGACAATAGAGGGCTACCGAGATGCCAGGCTTAGGAGTCGTGGGGACGGCAATAGGGACACAGAAAAAGGGACAGAATCCACGCCGTCCTGCGGCCCCCGGGCCTGTCAGCTCCTCACCCACCCACCCACCCCCATTCTTCGGTCTCAACTTACCAGGTGGAAACTACGGCCTTGGGCAGGGAATAAAGTAACTGGGCTGAGTCGCGTCGAGTTCCGCTGCGCTTCTTAGAGACGCTGCCGGGAAGACGCTGAAACCCAGTAGCCACCTCCGTCGCCACCGCCTCTGTTACTGGGGGGTCTCGCCTCCATCGCTGGCTGCGAGGACTCTGAGGGCACGTGACCGGAAGTACCAAGGCGGGCCTGCCGGGCACGTGACCCACAGCGCGGCCGCCATGACACCTTCCGCTAGTTTCCTCCCTCCCCCGCCAGTTCCCGCCTGTTTCATTTCCTTTCGCGGGTCTCAAGCTGTGAAAAGTCCCGGGATCCTGGCTGGCTCACCCCTTTAGCCTAAACGTCCTCTGGTCCCCGTTGGCGCTGCGTCTTCGGCCGGCAGCAATCCGTGAACTGCAGGCCGCAGAGAGCGTAATTGCGACCGCGGCCGGAGGGGGAGGGACCACGCGCGAGCAGGGGGCGTAACCCGTCACGTGACAAGGAAGTACCGTTAATAGCGTTGTCCCCGCGTCCTGGGCGCTTGTGGATGACGTAAACCGGGGCCTGGAAGTGCGGAACGGGAGAAAGACTCACAGGTGTCGCTCTTAGTTGCCTGCGGAGTGTCTGTACCGCTTTTAGTTGCTCGGTGAGTGTCACGGCGGCCGGCCGTGAGAGAGGGTCTGATTCACTGAGAATTGGGGGCTGCCGGCCTGGAGATGAAGCGGGGCTGAGCGGTGCTGCTGGTCTGTCAACCTTGCTTTGGAAAAATTGGTTGCCGATGCTTCTCTCCTGGAGAAACTTGGAAATAGTATTAAAGACATCGCTGCCAGAAAGTTATTGGTTCCGCTAGAAAGCGTCTTGTGCGTAGGGACCGTGTGCAGCGGTGGGTACAAAGCGTGCCGAATGCGTGATGCATTTATGAGTGAGTCTCCATTTCTCTGACGAGTTCTCGGATTATTACTTCTTGGGTAGAACGATCCTGTTGTGGAATGGTGGAATCCCCTGTTACTCTTCGCATAGTATCTTTACTTTTTGCTTGCTTCCTTCTCTCTTCCTCCTCCTTCCACGTAGCTAGAGGGGGAAAGAGAACGCTGTTGTTTGCTTTTGATGTGCGAGCAGCAAACACTGGTCCATTGGTAGAGTAGGTATTAGGGTGATGAGAAAAACCTTTTCTTAATCCTGCTATTCGTTTATGTTATCATCAAGTTATGCGTGGAAATGGAAAAATGATTCTTTTTTTTTTTTTTAAAGATTATTTATTTATTTGACAGAGATCACAAGCAGGCAGAGAGGCAGGCAGAGAAGAGGGGAGGAAGCAGGCTCTCTGCCGAGCAGAGAGCCTGATGGGCTCGATCCCAGGACCCTGGGATCATGACCTGAGCCGAAGGCAGAGGCTTTAACCCACTGAGCCACCCAGGCGCCCCGAAAAATGATTATTCGATTTGAACTCAGGAGAACTGGATTGTAGTCTCTGCTCTGGCTTAGCAGAGTTCTGTAACCTTGGGCAAGCCAACCCTTAAGGTTGTTGCAGTGACTTTGGTAAGCATTTATAGCCACCGTCTATTTGTTTACGTATTTTTGCTAGGCTACAGGTGTGCAGGCTTAACAAGTAGTATTTAAATTCAGCTTTGCAGAAAGGGTTTTGTTAGATAGATGAAGGATCAAAAAAAAGTATCTATTAAACCATGGAGGCACCAGAAGTTTATACAATGAAAGAGAGACAAAAGATAATCTTGGTATAGTTGGAAATGGTATAAAGTAGAAGATGAGGCTGGAAAAAGAAGTAAGGATGACATAATAGATTATGTAAGAAGGGGAGCCTTTGAGGATTTGTGCAGAGATTTCTTTTTAAAAGTATGTATTTGGGGCGCCTGGGTAGCTCTGATGGTTTAGGGTCTTCCTGTGGCTCAGGACATGATCTTAGGGACTTAGGATCAAGCTCCACATCTGGCTCTCCACTTAGCAGCGAGTCTCTGTTTCTCCCTCTCCCTCTCCAACCGCTCTCACTTTCCTGCTCTCAAATAAATAAAATCTTGAAAAAAGAAAGTATGTCCTTAAAGGGGCTCCTGGGTGGTTCAGTTGAGCTTCTGACTGTTAATGCGGGCTCAGGTCATGATCTCAGGGTGGCGGGATCGAGCCCCCTGTTGGGTTGAGCGCAGAGTCAGCTTGAGATTCTCTCCTCCTTCTAACAACCCCCCACCCCATGCTCTCATGCGCTCTCTCAAGTTAATAAATAAAATCTGTAAAAAAAAAAAAAAAATTCTTAAAAAAATCTTGTTATGGAAAATTACAAACAGACAGACAAAAGTAGATAGGATAATAAAATGAATCCCAGGTACTCAGAACTGATATTTAACAATCGTCACAATTGTGCTTTTGTTTTTACAGAGAATTTAAATGTGTGAGTACTTTTTATATTCATTGTCACGTTTGATTAATAGCAAATTTCAGGTTGAGCTCAGTTCTATTGTATATAAATACTAGGTAGGAAGATTATATTCATTTTATGTGAAAATTTCTTTGGGTTTTAGTTGAGTCAAAAGTGTGACATGACCACTTCAGAAACACATTAGATGGTATTTTAGGTTGTAATATAGAAACCTAGTGTCCAGATCCAGGAGGTTACTGTTTCTATTTTATTCTGTGTTATCCAGCTACTTAAGGAATATTATTTTCTATTCTAGGTACCATATTTTCAGGCAAACCCTATCACCTGTGTACAAGATTGTCATGCCAGAAATGATTGGAAAATTGGGAATGTTAAATTTTTAGAAGACCTAGGGACGCCTGGGTGGCTCAGTTGGTTAAGCAGCTGCCTTCGGCTCAGGTCATGATCACAGCGTCCTGGGATCGAGTCCCACATCGGGCTCCTTGCTCAGCAGGGAGCCTGCTTCTCCCTCTGCCTCTGCCTGCCATTCTGTCTGCCTGTGCTCGCTCTCTCCCCCTCTCTCTCTCTGATAAATAAATAAAATCTTTAAAAAAATTTTTTTAGAAGACCTAATAATACTTTTCAGATACTGAAGGCTTGTTTTGGAAGAAGTAAATTTGCTCCCTTAAACTGTTGAAGACACAATCAGAAATAATTAATAAAAGCTCTAAGTAATAAGATTTAAATATTAAAAGGAGAAAATTAGCACAAAGAAGTATAAATTTGGAGTTGGCTTACCACCCTCACCCTGCAACTTTTCTTGAGAACTGACATTGCTTCTACTGTTTCTTTTTCATTCTCATTTCCCATTAAATCTTTTTTTTTTTTTTTTAGAAAAACAGGAACTTACTAGGTTCTTTTTTACCTTATTAAATTATAACTTGTAGGACACTGAGATCAAGGCCAAATGGCTTATCTACCTCAGAGCTTAGGATAACAAACAGAAGAGATAGATACTGTGGGCCTGATGTCATTCCTCTCTATCTTCTTTAGGATTTTATATTATGGTTTTGTTTTTTTCTTGTATCTTCAGTACTTCTCATTCCAAAGACTCTAAGCTACTACTTACAAATCGTTTGAGTCTTTCCTGCTCAGAAAGTAAAGAGAGGTTGGGGTGCCTGGGTGGCTCCGTTGGTTATATGTTGGACTCTTGATTTCAGCTCAGGTCACAACATCAGGGGTTTGGGCTCGTGCCCCACCTCCACTGGCTCCTCACTCAGCAGGGACTCTGCTTGAAGAGCAGCAAATTAGTCTTTAAAAGACTTTAAAAAGTCTTTAAAAAAAAGTCAAGAAAAGTTTTCTTTTCCTCCAGATTTCTTGAATAATTGGAAGACCTTATCTTTACTTCCTTACCACTCAAGATTTTTTTCAAGTCTTTGTTTTCTAGTGTGTGCCCACAACTTTCTGCTTCACAGAAATTGTGATTGCCTAACACCAAATCCTTCAGTACCTTTCTCTTGCCTCTCAAAATTTCTTCAGGTTCCTTTGTTTGAAAGTCAAAAGCATTTCATACCTTGTGCTGAATTACTCTTCTGTTTTTATCTTTCATTACTCCATTTGTATCCTGAGTTCCAACCAAAGACTAAATGTATCTCTGAATGTATCTTCTGTATTTTTGCTTATTGCTGCCGTTTTCCTTTTCCTTCTGATAAAATTCTGCTCAGCTCCAGTGCTATTCCCTTAGGAAGTTTTCTGTGATTACTTTCTGGTTCCTCTGTGACGCGAGCAAAACTCCTGCGTCCCGCCAGGAGGTTGCGACGTGTAAAGAAGAGATAGAGAGATGGATATGATGTAACTCACTTGATCTTTATTGGGACGAGGTCTGCACCACTATCGTGGTCCGGTCACGGTCCGCTGAAGTTGTCACAGAGAAGGAGACGTCGCCTCACAATCTAGACAGAGAGGTCACCGCAGAAGTTGAGACTGAGAACCAGCGAGTGGTCGGCAACAAAGCTGTCGGGGCATCGGTAACATGGGCGAAGATGTCGTCCCAACAGGGAACTCGCTTCACCTCAGTCCAACCCGATGCCTCTTTATATACTGTGCTAAGTTTCCTTCATAAACATATTACATCACTTATTTTTCTTATGCTTACACACCAAAAACATACACACGTCATAAACATGTTTTGGCCTACGATATTTCGCACAAGTTAAAAATATTTACAACTTTTTACTCCACGCTAATCTTATCACTACACGCATATGGTCTAGGCTTACTTGCTATGTGGTTAGTTTGCAATTTGTTCCTGTTTTACATTTAGTAGGGTTTTGCACTTACTATATATTATTTACTTATTCATTTATTTATTACACTTTATTTATTAAAGGTTCGTACTCACTACACTCTGCCTCTTAATTCCAACATAGCACTTTGCTTCTCTCTCCCTTTTGAGGGGTATGTCCCTATTTATAAAGTGATTGATTCCTGGAATTATTTGTTTTGTTCCCACCATGGTGGGAAGTCAATAAAATGAATGAGTAAAAAGATTGAGAGATTCACCAAGAAGTCAATAAAATGAATGAGTAAAAAGATTGATTTTTCACAGGTCAGGAATTCTCAGTTTTGTTGCGGGGAGCATAAAGATTGTGTTTATTTATTTTTAAAAAGAGTTTATTGATTGATTTGAGAGAGTGTGCAAAAATTTATTTATTTATTGAGAGAGGAGGGGGGGCAGAGGAAGAAGGAGAAGCAGACTCCCTGCTGAGCATAACATAGGGTTTGATCCCAGGACCCCAGGATCCTGACCTGAGCTGAAAGCACAGCCTTAACTGACTGAGCCACCCATGCAGTCTGAAGAATTTATTTTTAGTTAATCTCTACACTCAGAGCAAGGTTCGAACTCACAGCCCTGAGATCAAGAGTCACATACTCCACTGGCTGAGCCAGCCACGCACCCTGGAATTCTCAAATATTTTGCATATGGGACTACTCAAGATTTGTTTTTTGTTTTTTTTTTTTTAAAGTATTTTTTTTTAAAGACTTTATTTATTTATTTGACAGAGAGAAATCAGAAGTAGGCAGAGAGCCAGGCAGAGAGAAAGGGGGAAGCAGGCTTCCGTTGAGTGGAGAGCCCAATGTGGGGCTCGATCCCAAGACCCTGAGATCATGACCTGAGCCGAAGACAGAGGCTTAAACCACTGAGCCACCCAGGTGCCCCAAGATTTGTTATTTTTTTTGAACTACTATTCGCCTCGCAGAGATCAAGCTGTGTTAAGAACATTATAAAAAATAGGAAATAAGACTGTATTATGTCTATATAATAAAAAAAAATCATAAGTTTATGTGTGTTTTGCCACTGGGAAGGATGCTCCATGAAAGTTAGGATTTATTTTGTCTCCTGGACCTAAAACAGTGCCCAGGTGTGTGCTATTGTAACCTAACAAACTGAGTTCGCTCCTGTGAGTCACAGGTAGAAACTACACAGGGTAGAGTTGTTGCACAAAGGAAACTTTACTTGCAGCAGATAGGGAGATCATGGGGAATAACTTCCAAAGCTGTGACTCCCCAAGCAAGGATGAATAGGTTTCTTTTACTTAGGGTTAGGATGAATACATAGATAGGGGAGCCTTGTAGTATGTAGAGGCTGACATAAGGTCGTGCATGCTCCTTAAGGAAATATGCTTATGCATACGTTGTATGTTAAACGTAAAGTAGGCTTGTGCTCCTCCGTGGGTGGAGATTTTAGTGTTCTACTGAGGTAAAGGTGACTATGGGTCACTCCCTGGGTCACTGCATGGTTGCTCTGAAAAGGCCTGATTTCTGGGGTTAAGCTCAAACTGGTCCGGGCTGCCTGAGCAGATAGATGGAGCTCCTGTCTGGGCAACGGTTACTGCTTGAGGGGTAGTTTCAGTTTCTTTCCATCATGGGATGTTAGGCCCCTGGGGTTTTTAGCTTGAGTTAAGAGATAAGCTAGAAAGCAGAGCTTAAGGAAAAATGTGGGACAAAGGTCAGTGGGAAAAAAGCCAGTGAGAAGTAAAGGTCAGGTCCTAGGGTCTAGCTGGTGACACTATGTACATATTTTATCAATAAGTGAGTGAGTAAATACATGTGGTTCTGGGGAAGAAAATTTAAAAGTATAAGTAATTTAAAAACAAAAATAAGTGGTTGTTTCTAAATTTTTCTGTACTGTTTGCTTTTCTTAATTTGGCATTTTACAAAAGACTTAGGAAAGTTAAAATTAATGGGTAAGAATTTTCTTGAATTTTACTTCTTTTTTGGAAGTTGGTGCAGTTTAACAAAAATACACACTTGAGAGTTGCAGAACAGGTAAACTCTTGCATTAGTTTACAATGTCTTCATTGGGTATTTAGAATTTGCTATTTTGTATTCTTATTCCTATTCATTTGTATTAGTTCTCTTATTTAAATCTCTTTTGAGTTTTTAATTCCCTGCACCTTACTTCCCACTTAGTAGATGCATTCGTTCATTCAGCAGATACTTACTGAGCCCCTGATGGCTTGGAGAAGAATTCCAGAAGTCTCTTTCTTTGAAGCACTCTTTGAAGCCAAATTGTTGGCTGGTAACTATTGAGTTTGCTGATAGGGTTTATAGTTTGAAGCCTTTAGAGAACATTGCCTTTTAATGACAGACTCTGAAAGGCAGAAGACTTACAGCTTGAAGTACAACCGAGGTTGCTATTTTACCAAAGAGGAGCTTGACCAGTTTCCATCTTAAATCCTACATTGCCTATCCTACCTACTCACACTGTGAGATAAACAGAGTGGGGTAGGATTAGGGAGGACCTTGACATTCTGGACTTGATTATCTCGGAGTTTCAGAATCAGGCAATGATACAGTACAAGGTGATGGTTCCATATAATATTATCTATGTGCTTTCTTTCCACTTAGATGCTAAGTACCTCCAGAGTAGGGATCCTTGTCCCTTTCTCCCTTTCTCATGATTCTCTTTGTTCTCCCTATATCCATCAAATATATGCTGATTGAGCAAAGAGCTTCTTAAATTTTATTTTTGCAGGTTTTATTCAGGAGTACTTTGCCTGGCACTCAAGGTGGTTTCAACTTTCCAGCTAAATGGCTTTTGTGCCAGTGATACCGGAGTCCTACAGCCATGTTCTTGCAGAGTTTGAGTCTCTGGATCCATTACTTTCAGCCCTGAGGCTGGACTCCAGTCGCCTAAAGGTGAATTTCTTGATCCTTTTATCAATTTCATATTCATATTCATATATTTTGTGTGCTCTGTTGTATATGCTCCCTGCCCTCTAGTTCTTTATGTTTACTGGAATCTTGGGTATTCTTCCCTATGCTAGTAATATCTTACATACAAGTATCATGTTCTTAGCTCTTTTTTTTTTAAATACCTATTTTTTTTAAAGATTTTATTTATTTATTTGACAGAGATCACAAGCAGGCAGCGAGGCAGGCAGAGAGAGAGGGGAAAGCAGGCTCCTCTTGGAGCAGATGTGGGGCTTGATCCCAGGATCCTGGGATCATGACCCGAGCCGACGGCAGAGGTTTTAACCCACTGAGCCACCCAGGTGCCCCTCTTTTTTTTTTTTTTTTTAAAGATTTTATTTATTTGCGAGAGAGCATGTGTGCATGTGTGTGAGCACAAGCTGGGGCTGAGGCAGAGGGAGGGGGTGAAGCAGACCCCCCACTGAGCAGGGAGCCTGATGCTCGGCTCAGTCCCAGGACCCTGGGACCATGAACTGAGCCAAAGCAGACGCTTAACTGACTGAGACACCCAGGTGCCCCCGTAGCTCTTTCTAGATTTACTTTTGGAGCTGTCATTTGAATTCTTCTTTCCCATCCTTGAAAACCATGATACTGATTGCTGAATTTTTTTTCCTTCACGATAATCTTACTTTTTTTCCTCAGAAAAATAATGTATTTGATTGAAAGTAAAACAGTATAGAGTATACCCTGTTGCATTTTAAACAGTGTGAACCATTGCAGTTGCACTAAGCTCATTCCAATAAAAGGAGTTTGATGTACTCTCCATTTTAGGAAACAGAGCAAAAGCTATTAGCTCTGTGGGAAGAAGTATGTGTTCCCCTCAAACCCTGGGTTCTTCTGATAAACTCAGGAATGACATGGTGAAGAGCAAAATTTCATAATCAGTTCCTAAGTAATTTCATTTTTATACTTATGCTCCCCCATCCAATTACTTTCTCAGCTCTAAGCAAAAGAATACAGCATAATAGGCAAAGTGAAATGAGCAGCAGTTGTGAGGGTTGATTTCAGTTAGACTTTTTTAACCACAAGTTATAGGATGTCCTACTTGGTATAGCTTGGCTTAACCAATAAGGGTGTTTATAACGCTGTTGGAAGTTAGTGTTTCTGCGTTTAGTGTAGTGGCCCAAGGATATCACTGAGGTACCGGGCTCTCCCATCTTTCCTGTTCCACTATCATCCATATATTGGTTTTTAGTCACAGTTGTAAGATAGGTGTCTAGGCTCTAGTCTTGATGTTTACATTAGCATCTCAAGCAGGAAAGATGGGGCCATGGGCAAAGGCTCCCCCCCACACCCCACTGCCCCAGTTTATTATAGATTTTTATTTTTAAATTTTATTACTATTTTTTTATTATGGTAAGTATACTTTTTTTTTTTTAAAAGATTTTATTTATTTATTTGACAGAGAGAAACCACAAGTAGTCGGAGAGGCAGGCAGAGAGAGAGAGGGAAGCAGGCTCCCTGCTGAGCAGAGAGCCGGATGCGGGACTCGATCCCAGGACCCTGAGATCATGACCTGAGCCGAAGGCAGCGGCTTAACCCACTGAGCCACCCAGGCGCCCCAGTATACTTTTTTTTAAAGCAGGTTTTTTTTTTTTTTTTTTTAAGATTTTATTTATTTATTTAACAGAGAGATCACAAGCAAGCAGAGAGGCAGGCAGAGAGAGAGAGGAGGAAGCAGGCTCGCCGCTGAGCAGAGAGCCCAACGCGGGGCTCCATCCCAGGACCCTGAGATCATGACCTGAGCCGAAGGCAGAGGCTTTAACCCACTGAGCCACTCAGGCACCCCATAAAGCAGTTTTTTTTTTTTTTAAGATTTTATTTATTTGAGAGAGGGAGAGATAGTGAGAGATAGCGCAGGAGCAGGGGAGAGAGGGAGAAGCAGGCTCCCTGTTGAGCAGGGAACCTGATGTGGGGCTCAATCCCAGGACCCTGAGATCACAACCGGAGCCAAACGCAGACTTAGCTGACTCTTAACCGCCCAGGTGCCCCATGATGAGTGTACTTTTAATTCTCATTTCCTATTTTCCCCATTCCCCCACCCAGCTCCTCTCTGATAACCATCAGTTTGTTCTCTCTCATTAAGATTGTCTGTTTCTTGGGGTACCTGGGTGGCTCAGTTGGTTAAACGTCCCACTCTCAATTTCGGCTCAGGTCATGATTTCAGAGTTGTGGGATCCAGGTTCCCACTGGGCTCCATGCTGAACGTAGAGCCTGCTTGGGATGTTTCTCTCCCTTTCCCCCTGCTCCCCTCCCCCACCTCTAAAAAAAAAGAGAGAGAGAGAGTCTGTTTCTTGGTTTGTTTCTCTAGCTCTTTTTTCTTTTTTCCTTTGCTTGCTTGTTTTGCTTCTTAATTCCACATGAGTGAGATCATATGGCATTTTATCTTTCTCTGATTTACTTCATTTAGCATTATACCCTCAAGCTCCATCCATGTTAGTGCAAATGGCAAGATTTCATTCTTTTCCTATGGCTGAATAATACTCCGTTGTAGATATATACCACGTCTTTATTCATTCATCTGTCAATGGACACTTGGGCTACTTCCATAGTTTGGCTGTTACGATAATGCTCCAGTAAATATAGGGTGGTATATCCCTCTGAATTAGGGTTTTTAAATTTTTTTAAAAAAGATTTTATTTATTTATTTGAGAGAGAGAAAGAGAACATGCACAGAGGGAGAGGGAGAAGCAGACTCCCCACTGAGCAGAGAGCCCGATGTGCGGCTCAGTCCTGGGACCCCAAGATCACAACCCAAGCTGAAGGCAGATGCTTAACTGACTGAGCCACTCAGGCACCCTTGTCGTAACTCTTCTTTTTTTTTTTTTTTTAAAGATTTTATTTATTTATTATATACAGAGAGAGATCACAAGTAGGCAGAGAGGCAGGCGGCGGGGGGGGGGAGCAAGCTCCTTGCTGAGCAGAGAGCCCGACGTGGGACTTGATCCCAGGACCCTGAGATCATGACCTGAGCTGAAGGCAGAAGCTTTAACCCACTGAGCCACCCAGGCGGCCCCTCTTTTTTTTTTTTTTTTTAAGATTTTATTTATTTATTTATTTGACAGGCAGAGATCACAAGTAGGCAGAGAGCAGAGGGGGGGGGGAACAGGCTCCCCGCTAAGCAGAGAACCCTGATGCGGGACTCGATCCCAGGACCCCGAGATCATGACCTGAGCTGAAGCCACCCAGGTGCCCGTAACTCTTCTTTAAGTGTTTCACATTTAAAGATGTGAAGGCATCTCGCCCTGGACCTCTGTTTGTTGGGAGTTTTTTGATTACTGTTTCAGTTTTCATTGCTGTTAATTGGTCTGTTCAAATTTTCTATTTTTTTTTTCCTGGTTTAGTTTTGGGAGATTATATCTCTAGGAACTTACCCATTTCTTTTAAGTTGTTCAATGTGTTGGCATATAGGTTTTCATAAGTACTCTTTTATAATTTATTTCTGTGATGTTATTTCTCCTCTTTGATTAGTGATTTCTTTTATTTGGGTCCTCTCTCTGTTTTTGTTTGTTTGTTTTAAGTGAGTCTGGCTGTATGTTTATCTATTTTGTTGATCTTTTCAGAGAACCAGCTCCTGGTTTCACTGATCTATTGTATTTTTTTAGTTCCTATGTCATTTTCTTCTGCCCTAAACTTAATTATTTCCTTCCTTTTGCTTGGTTTGGGTTTTATCCTTCTTTTTCTAGCTCTTTTAGGTGTGCAGTTAGGTTGTTTGAGATTTTTCTTGCTTCTTGATGTAGACCTAAATTGCTATAAACTTCCCTCTTAGAACTACTTTTGCTATATACCAAAGATTTTGGACTGTTGTTTTCTTTTCTTCTCTCTCTTTTTTTAAAAGATTTTATTTATTTGACAGAGAGACACAGCGAGAGAGGGAACACAAGTTGGGGAATGGGAAAGGGAGAAGCAGGCTTCCTGCTGAGCAGGGAGCCCAATGCCAGCCAGCCTGATTCCAGGACTCTGGAATCATGACCTGAATTGAAGGCAGATGCTTAACGACTGAGCCACCCAGCTGCCCCTTGGACTGTTGTTTTAATTTTTATTTGCTTCCATGTAATTTTTTATCTTTGATTTCTTGGTTGATCCATTCAGTGATTAGTAGCATATTATTTAATCTCCACGTATTTGTAGTCTTTCCAAATTTTTTCTTGTGTTCGATTTCTAATTTCATAGTATTGTGGTCAGAAAAGGTGCATGGTAGGCCTTTGATTTTGTTTTAATTTGTTGAGACTTGTTTTGTGGCCCAATCTGTGATCTGCTCTGGAGACTGTACCATGTGCACAGTGTATATCCTGTTGTTTCAGGGTGGACTGTTCTGAGCATGTTAAAGTCATCTGGTCCAGTGTGTCTTTCAAAGCCTCTGTTTTCTTGTTGATTTTCTGTTTGGATGATTTGTCCATTGATGGGAATGGGTATTCAAATCCCCTACTATGATTGTATCATTATTCATTGTTTCCTGAAGGCTTTGTTTTCTTTCTATCTTTTACCTAGTAAGGTATACCTTTCTAAGAAACCCTAGCAGGCTGGATTTTAGTCACATAGCTCCCCCTAGCTTCAAGAGAGACTGGGTAATGGGGCACCTGGGTGGCTCAGTCCGTTAAGCTTCTGCCTTTAGCTGGGGTCCTGATCTCAGTGTCTGGCTTTGAGCTCCATGTCGGGCTCCCTGCTTCTCTCTCTCCCTCTGCCTGTCTGTGCTCTCGCTCGCTCTCTCTCAAATAAATAAATAAAATCTTAAAAAAAAAAAAAAAGACAGCTTGGGTAAATGCATATTTAGATTTTCCAGCTTCTGTGGTGGAAAGCAAGGTTGAAAGATTTGGGAGTGTCTGGTCATCAGGCAAGCAGCAAATTTTGTCATAGGGTATTATTGGGTACAGTATGACCACTATTTTCTCTGGTGGATAAGGAAAGGGATCATTAAGCTGAGGGCTGGGGAAGACATAATTGACCTGCATCTGTGTCCTCCACAGGCCTACTTGTACTAAAAGCTATGGGTAGTTTGAGTGCTAATTATGTAGACTAGAAATGATTCACATTGAGTAAATGGTTATAGCATTTGTTTTATCCACTGGAGACTTATTGATCTTTCATCTTTGTGGTCAGCATTGGAATGACGTAGCCAAATTAAGCAAAAGATAAATGGTCTTATAACTGGATTTTGCTAAGAGAAAATTACTCGTTTGTACAATTGAGCCTATTCAGTCATTTTGAGATTCAGTTAAACATTTAAAACCAAAATGTTCTCTATGTTTCACTATACTAGAATGAAAGGGTAATTGGCATTATGTGGTGTCTAGCTGAGAGTAGGGTGGGGGGAGGAACCTGCTACACAGATCCTTCGTATTTGTTTCCTGCAGTTAATTTGGTTATGTGACTTTGATGATCTCTTGCTTGTCTGTTTACATGTTTTTAGTGCACGAGCATAGCTGTTTCTCGGAAATGGTTGGCTTTGGGCAGTTCAGGAGGAGGACTCAATCTCATTCAGAAGGAAGGCTGGAAGCACAGGCTCTTTCTTTCACACAGGGTAAGATTAAGGGTAGTCCTGTCATACCATTTGGAATATCTTTTGTAAGTTCCAGTTTCTCTGTTATGAATAATCATTTGGAGTCAAAGAGGAATGTAAATCTTGAGATTTAAAAGTAAAAAATTAACCTTATTAAGAAGCCTAGTTTTCTTCCTTTTGTGTTATAGGAAGGCACAATTTCTCAGGTTGCCTGTTGTTTACACGATGATGATTATGTTGCTGTAGCTACCAGGTGAGAAACTGCTTTAAAATAATGTGATCTTTTCTAAATACATTTAATTTAATTTTACATTGTGTATTTTACATTTTGTATTTTATATTTTATTGAAAGTGAGCACTCAAGCCAACAGAGAGAGAGAGAAAGAATCCTAAACAGGCTCTCTGCTGAGTTTGGAGCTCAGTGCCATGCAGGGGCTCCATCTATGACCCTGAGACCATGACCTGAGGCCAAATCAAGAGTCAGACACTTAACTGATTGAGCCACCCAGAAGGCCCTCTAAATAGAGTTTAAATTGACAGATGTAGTTTTGTGTTTGTTAGTGTAGCCAACCATCCTGGTTTGCCTATGATTGTCCGGGTTTTAACACTGAAAGTCTTGTGTCCTAAGGAAATCTTTCAGTTTCTAGCAAACCAGGACAGACAGTTGGTCACTGTGGGTTATGGAAAATGTCAGTATGTGGCAACATTTCAGTGGCCTTAAAAGAGTAAGGTAACTGAGATAATTGAGAACATCTAAGTTCTCTTGTACTGAATTGGTGGACTAAAGCAAGGAGATTAGTACCTTGACTTTCTACTCCCTCTTTTTTGAAGAGCAGGAGTTTGCATGTATATTTTATATAATTGGTACTATGATACAAAGAAATTGCACCTTTTTCACCATTGCCAACTGTCTGCTTCTGTGTCATTTTCTTGCAGTCAAGGTCTCGTCGTTGTTTGGGAATTAAATCAGGAGCGTCGTGGGAAACCAGAACGAATTTATGTGTCTTCAGAGCACAAAGGCCGAAAAGTTACAGCTCTCTGTTGGGACACAGCTATTCTTAGAGTTTTTGTAGGTGATCATATGGGGAAAGTTTCTGCCATCAAACTTAACACTTCTAAACAAGCAAAGGTAAGAAACAGTCCAGTTCCTTGTGTATGTGGGTGAGATATAAGATACTGTCTTATAGAATTTCAGTTGAAGGACACAATTTTATCTACTATATTTCTTTGGGGATTGATCTAGAGCCCAAGCTATTAATTTTGAGGAGACTTTTTGTGTGTAGTACATATAGTAGCGTGATTCAACTTGATACATTATTAAGGGTGGCTTTTGTGAGCTGACTTCAGTAATATGCACATTGTCTATTACAGTACTCTGTAATTCACCTGTATGATGCACTTAAATTAAGCATTAATACTAGGCTATTAATAAAGATAAGATTCTTCTCTTTTTTTGTTTTTCTTTTTGAGAGAGAGAATGAAAGGGGGCAGGGACAGAGGGAGTGAATCTTTCAAACAGATTCCTTGCTGAGCACAGAGCCTGATACAGTTTTAGATTTTATTTATTTGACTGACAGAGATCACAAGCAGGCAGAGAGGCAGGCAGAGAGAGAGGAGGAAGTGGGCTTCCTGCTGAGCAGAGAGCCCGATGCGGGGCTCAATCCCAGGACCCTGAGATCATGAACCGAGCCGAAGGCAGAGGCTTAACCCACTGAGCCACCCAGGCGCCCCCCCTTCCACTTTTTTTTTTTTTTAAAGATTTTATTTATTTGACCGAGATCACAAGTAGGCAGAGAGGCGGCAGAGAGAGAGATTCCTAACATATTTTTGATCCCCAAAGCATTTGGAACCTTACAGGTGCTATAGCCCTAATTTGTCTTTTTTTCCAAAGGAAGAAGTACTGTTTTCTGTGTCACAAAGTTCTGTCACGTGTTCCAAAACTTGCTTTATCTTTTTCGTTCCAGTTTCTAAGATTAAATAACCAGAAACAGAGCCTTAAGAGTTGTCTTCTACGGTTATGTAACCAAGTGTGTCACAGCTTTTAAACGAGTAGAACTTCGATATCCTAATAGGCAAATTAAATTTTGGCCCATTTGAAATTTGTTTTTTTGCTATCCAGTTATTTTCACTTAAAAGGTAAAGAGAAGGAGATTATACAGGTATGTAAAGATGAGTCTTCTTTCCTTGTCATGTCTCTTCTAGGCAGCTTCTGCGTTTGTGATGTTTCCTGTCCAGACAATAACAACGGTTGACTCCTGTATTGTGCAGTTGGATTATTTGGACGGAAGACTCCTTATATCTTCACTTACTCGGTCGTTCTTGTGTGACACTGAGAGGTATATTGGCCAACCATGAGTCATAGGTGATGCGGAGTTCTGGAGCTCTCAGAGACTCAGATGCCATCTAGCCCAAACCCCTCTGTTCAGTAATACAGATGTTGAGGAGGAACCAGCTGTGTGCAAGCTGATGTTAGAGAACAGGAGAGACAGGAGACAGAGACAGTCCAGTGGGTGATTGAGACAGATGTTCAGTTAACTCCGTGAAGGGTGGTCATAGTGCCATGAGGGGAGGCCCAGCAAAGGCCTGTTTCAGTATGGGGGCTCAGGAAGTCTTCCTTGATTGAATTTGTTGTTGTTTAGAGTTAGATATTAGATATATAATAGCATTATACTGATTGGGTGAAGAATAATTAAGAACTTTGTGATGCTGACAGATATTTTACCAAAATCTCCAGGATGGAGGCAGAGGTTCAGTGAATGGCAAAGGAGTGTGTTAGAGGTAGCTGTGAAACACCAGAGCCAAACAGGAAACAGCTTGGAATAAATATTATGTACGCCTGTGCTGAAGTTCCTCAGCCATTCTCCCTGCAGGGAAATTTTCACTCCTGATTCTATTTTCCCAGTACCATATTCTCCAGGACCAGCCACCCTTTTGAATATTTATTAAGGAAAATTTTGAGCCTACATGAAAGAGAATTTTATATTGAAGCTCTGTGAACCCACCAGGCAGCTTCACTAATTTTGATGGTGATTTTTGGTAGGCTGAATTTGGAGAAAGAGAAGGAAGGGGTGTTCTAGCAGGGAGGAGCAGCCTCTTGGGGAAAAGTGAGAAAGAATTAGGCATATTTTAAAACCTGCCAGCCTGGCTTAAGTAAGGCAGTTGGGGAAGATCAGGTTAGTAAATTAGCACCATAGTGAGAGCAGCAGCCTTAAATGTCACATAATTAAGCGGGTTCTCAGGTCATTTTAAGAAGTTATGCATATAGAATGTCAGGGTTTGAAAATTGATTTCCTGGGGTGCCTGGGTGGCTCAGTGGGTTAAGCCTCTGCCTTCGGCTCGGTTCATGATCTCAGAGTCCTGGGATTGAGCCCCATATCGGGCTCTCTGCTCAGCAGGGAGCCTGCTTCCTCCTCTCTCTCTGCCTGCCTCTCTGCCTGCTTGTGATCTCTGTCTGTCAAATAAATAAATAAATAAAATCTTTGGGAAAAAAAATCTAAAAAAAAAAAAGAAAATTGATTTCCTTAGAACTATTCAGGCTTGGAAAGTCTTTATGTATTTCTAGGAGTTCATCTATCTCAATTAGAAGGCAGCTATTCTAGAAACCAGGAGATTATTACAGAAGAGGTCTTCAGAGTCAGGGATTGTAGAGGGAAGGTTGGGCAGAAGGTATACTTTGTATTTATTTTCTGGGTTGGGAAAGGCACGTGGAAAGAGGCCAGTTACACAGGTGGCAGGTGTCTGAGATCAGAGAACCTAGCTGGACAGCACAGAGGCAAGGCCTTGAGATGCACTTGGTCAGTTTACATGAGTTTGTGGGAAGGAGGATGTACTTGGTTCTGACTTGTCATAGACTATAGCTCAGTGATGAAGTTAAACTTGGAGAATTGGAGATCATCTAGTTGGCACCCTTTCATTCTTACAGATCAGAAAGCCTAGGCGTCCCAAGTGATAGAGCATGCCTGATATCACTGTGCTGGGAAGAGGCAGGCAAGACTAGAACCTTTCTGACTCGATTCTCTGCCTCTGCTCTTACCTCACAGTTCCCCCAAAACAACCTTGACATTGGACCTTTGGCCATTAACTCCACACTTGAGATTTTGGTAAAGTATTTATTAGCTTCATCAAGTTTCTAACTATTCTCTAGATTTTCAAGTTTACCAAGGGACCCAATATAGAAAGATATATGATAAGCCTTTTAAAATAAAGAGCTAAATAAGTAGAGGCTTATTTTTCCTTCTGTGCAGTAGAGTAGCTCATCATCATTTTCCCATTCACAGGGGCGTGGCTAGAGTTGGTTATGAGAATAACATAGATTCTGCTGTTAGAATAACATGCTAGAGAAATGCCCACTTCCTGTTCATTAGAATTCAGTTTGGGAGGATATGGATAGTACAATAATTTTAAAAATGCATTTATATTTAAAATTTTTTGCTTCAACCTATATTCCCTCCCAACAAACAGCACTTTTTTTTTTTTTAAAGATTTTATTTATTTATTTGACAGAGAGAGATCACAAGTAGGCAGAGAGGCAGGCAGAGAGAGAGGAGGAAGCAGGCTCCCTGCTGAGCAGAGAGCCCAATGTGGGGCTCGATCCCAGGACCCTGGGATCATGACCTGAGCCAAAGGCAAAGGCTTTAACCCACTGAGCCACCCAGGCGCCCCCCCCCTTTTTTTTTAAATAGGCTATACACCCAGCATAGAGCCCAAGGCAGGGCTTGAACTCTTGACCCTGAGATCAAGACCTTAGCTGAGATCAAGAGTCGGATGCTTAACCGACTGAGACATCCAGGCACCCCAACATTTTTTTTCAAATGGGGGCTCTTAATAACTAATTGAAGTGATAGATACAAATTTTCTTCTCCTGCCAGCCACTCGCTCTTTTCTGTTAGTATTGTTGATGAGCAAGGTGGATCCCAGGAAGGAATAAAAAAAATAGAAACAAAGAACTATAGGGTACAGGGGAGAGAACATTGACCAATGGAGTCTGACAGTATGATTTCAAATTCTGGCTCTACCACTTTTTAAGCCTTGCTAAATATTGGTTTCCCCATCCAGAATATAGAGATAGTTCTAAGGATTAACTAAGGTAATGTATATGAATTACTTAGCCTTGTGCCTGTTACATATTGTTTGAAAACGTAGAAAGCAAGGTTAATGAGCATATGAGTAAGAATGAGTTGCCTTTATTTGTTCACTCAGCAAACATTCATGGCCCTCTTCTGGACGCTTAGTACTGTATTAAGCCACAAGGTTATAGCATAAGCAAGAAATAGATTTTATTTCCCAAATAACGTAAGTAATAAATCCCTAGCTTCTTAGATTGCTCTGTATGCGTTTTGAGGCACTTTTACATCATGATCTCATGGTATGTACCGTTCTTAAGTTTTTCATAGTACGCAGGTACACTATGAGGTTATGTTTGATTCACGAAACAAATAAGTACAGGGATATTTATTGAATTATATATAAAATCACCTTGTAAATTGACACTACAGAGCATATTAGATCATTCTCTAATAGAAGAGTTTGAGTATATGGAACATTGCAATGCATGATCAGTGCTTTCTGTAGGCCAGATGCTGTGCCTTGAAATTCAACTAAAGAAGAGTAAGAAATGGCTTTTGTCCTAAAGAAGGTCATAATCTGTTGTTGTGATATACACAATTGCCATATGTAACGTGGTAAGCACCAAGGGAAGCATGTAATTCAGCTTATGGGCATTAAGGAAGTCTCCCAGAGGAAGAATGGTATAATGAAGTCCTGGAGAATAAATAACGCAGATTTTAGGAAGAGACATCTTCATGTTGTCACCTTCCATGTTCTCAGGCAGTATACTGAGCTCTTCTATTTAGTTCATGTACTCCTCAGGAAATCGAGTGTTCAAGGTTGCCATGTTTCAGAAGGACTTGGCCTTTTGAAGAAAGAGTGAAGAGTTTCCTGGGTGTGGGTAGTGGGGATGGCTGCGAAACAGGGTGGGAGAGGTAGCTTAGCAACTCCTATGGGGAGTCCACCTTTTACAAGGTGATTAGGGATGGATTTTTTAAAAATAACTTTTCAGTAAGATTTAAGGATGTATGAAATGGCTGGCTGGCACTCATTTTGTAGATTTGAAAGGGGACTTCAGATAGAATTGTGAGCCCCTATTCTGTGGATAATAAACTGAGTACCAATGTGACTTTGCTTCCTGTTGTAGAAATAGTTAATGGCAGGTCAAAGCTAGAGCCCTGTTTTGATCTTTTCAAGGTGCTGCTCTTTCCAGTATACTGCTACTGTGAATATAGAGAGGACATTATGGCCATGCTGCTTTGTAGTGCCATTGTTTTTAAGTTTTTTTTTATGAGTAAACTTGCTTTCTTTTCCTTTTTGGGAATCAGAGAAAAATTTTGGAGAATTGGAAGCAAGGACAGAGATGGAGAATATGGAGCTTGTTTCTTCCCTGGAAGATGTTCTGCAGGCCAGCAACCCCTAATATATTGTGCTCGCCCTGGCTCTAGGATGTGGGAAGTGAACTTCGATGGGGAAGTTATAAGTACACATCAGTTTAAGAAACTCCTCTCATCACCACCTCTCCCTGTGATTACCCTAAGGTAATGATTTGTGTGGCTGGTAGGGACTATTTGAGGAACTTACGTGCAGGAGTTGGGTTGAAATCTCTGATGTTTTAGATTAATCTAGAATAAAATCTAGTTAAAAAATTTATTATGCCTTCTAAGAGTGAAGTAGAATTTTTTTCTTTTCTTTTTTTTTTTTTGGATAGAGATCACAAGTAGGCAGAGAGGCAAGCAGAGAGGAGGAAGCAGGCTCCCCACTGAGCAGAGAGCCTGATGCAGGGCTCCATCCCAGGACCCTGGGATCATGACCTGAGCCGAAGGCAGAGGCTTTAACCCACTGAGTCACCCAGGCGCTCCTGAAGTAGAATTTTTATTAAAGATTTAGAGAAACCAAAAAGTCCTTAACCAGTTATCTTTGGTATAAGTGAAGTAGATTGAATAAAGGTAGATGAATTAGATGCAGCAAAACTTTTCCTATGTAGGGAACAAGATACTTTTATGTTGTGATTCAATCATTAACAGACTGTTTACTTCCTAGATCAGATCCTCAGTATGATCATACAGTTGGGTCCTCCCAATCTTTGTCTTTCCCCAGACTCTTGCACGTTAGGTAAGTTTCTCCTTTTGAGCTTTCAAAAAATAAAATAATAATAATGAACAATTTTTTTCTCTTTGCTGCATGTTTACAGGCTGTTAGCTTGTTTTTTTTGTTTTGTTTTGTTTTGTTTTTAAGATTTTATTTATTTGAGACTTTAAGAGAGAGTGAGGGAGAGAGAGAATACCAACCAGGGGGAGAGACAGAGGGAGAAGCAGACACCCCACTGAGTAGGGAGCTGATGCACGGCTCCATCCCAGGATCCCAGGATTGTGACCTGAGCCAAAGGCAGACAGTTAACTGACTGAGCCATCTAGGCACCCTGGCAGTTAGCTTTCCTTCCTTCTTTTCTTTTTTTTAAAGATTTTTATTTATTTATTTAACATACAGAGATCACAAGTAGACAGAGAGGCAGGCAAATAGAGAGAGGGAAGCAGGCTTCCTACTGAGCCACCCAGGCACCCAGCAGTTAGCTTTTTAAAGGGTTTTTGGATTTAACTGTTTTTGAGAATTTAGAAATGCCTGTGTTACATGAAGTGTTCTAAGAGGAATAAAAAGATCATGGATATATGTGGCTTTTTTTGGGTTGTGAATTGATCTCAACCAGTTGGACAGTCTGTAATTACCAGCGAACTTCTGATAATTAGAGATATGAACTATCAATACTCTTTCTTTCATAATCTCTCCTTTCTGCTGGGAGGTTACAATGAAAGCAAGTCTCAGACTAAACACATAGATATGTTTCTTAGCAGGTAGGCACAAACCTAATTATAGAACTTTTTCTTCTAAGCTTGGTAAACTTTCAGCTCTGTGTCCTTTAGGTAAGTACCTTGCGTGAAAGATCTGCTTGAGGCATGTTCAGCCATATTCTAACTTTTTTTTTTTAAGAGTTTATTTATCTTTTTGGGGGGTAGAGCACAGAGGGAGAGTGCAAGGGAGAAGCAGAGCCCCTGCTGAGCAGAGAGCCGGATGTGGTCCTCAATCCCAGGACCCTGAGATCCTGACCCCAACTGAAGGCAGATGCTTAACTGATTGAGCCACCTGTGTGCCCCACATTCAGCCATATTCTAACGCTGGGGTTCAGCCAGCCTTCCAGTTGGATTAGGTGCAAAAGTCCACTAAGTGGCAGCACAGAGTGTCACTAAAGGCTGGGTTTGCTGAGTCTTACACCTTTGTTCTGCCAGTGTTACGATTTCCACCCAGTCTGTGTGTCTTGAACTCATTTCATCGATGGATATTATTTCTAATATCCCTTAGGTTAATGCATAAGATCTCTAATGCAGATTCAGAGAATGTTATTTAGAGGTTCTAAATTGAGGTTCTGATTGAGTTCTTTTATCAAAGGCTAACTAACTGCTCTTAGAATGTGATTAAAAAAAATACTCTTGAAATATTAACTAATTGCCCCTGTTGTATGTATATGTCACATTGCCTACCCTGGTATATTTAAAATTAAATTGTAAACAGTTTAACATACTCCTAATTCACCCTGAAAATTACTGAGAAAAGATGACTGTTGGCTCATGATTGGATAAAGCATATTAAAAACTCTTCCTGGGGCTCCTGGGTGGCTCGGTTGGTTGGGTGTCTGCCTTCTGCTCGGGTCATGATCCCAGGGTCCTGGGATCGAACCGAACATAGGGCTCCCTGCTCAGCAGGGATCTTACTTCTCCCTGTCCCTCTGCCTGCCACTCTGCCTACTTGTGCTCTCTCTGTGTCAGATAAATAAATAAAATCTTGTAAAAAGACCAAAAAAATTCCTCTTCCTTTATGGCACTTATTATGACTTATAATTACATATTCATAGAATATTTATGCTTGTTTTACTCTTAGTAAGTGCTGTGTGTCTGTTTTGTTCATTATATTATTCTCAGTGCTTGGCCTAGCCTCTGGCACATGACAGACGTGGGCTGACTGTGGTGTGATTGGTGAGGAAGCCCTTTACCCAAGAGTATGTTTTCTGAAGGCAAGGCCACAGTCGCTTGGTCCTCCTGGTAGAGTTGTTCCTTGAGTTAAGCTATTTAAAGCTCCTGTTACAGTTTCTGCCGTAGCATACAAAGCCCTTGATGATCTGGCTCTGCCTACTGCTCAGTTTAAGTAGTAATTAATGCCGGTTTGAAGCCTCTGCTGACTGCTCCAGCAGGATGAGATTAGACACTTATTCCCAGGCACTATGGTCACACCTTGTTGATTCCTCTGTCATCTCTGCTTTCACTGTACCATGAATATCAATCCCAGCACCACATTGTCAACTCCTTTGCTCTGGGCTTGATCTTAGGCACACAGAAGGCTCTCAAATAACAGCTCAGTTAAAGAATTCAGTGAAGATTTTTTTTTTAAAACATGAATAGAAAGGCTCTTTGTTTCTGTTTCTTTTTTCCCCCTACCTATACACTTATGTCCAGTGGTGACCTTTACTATTACACCCACAAATCCCAAAGGAAGCAAATTTATATACGTTGTTTTCTTTGTGGTAAACAGTGTTACTTTCCCTTCCTTGGCCTTGCAGTGCTCTTAGACTGTGTCCTAGTCTGTTTATTATCAGTGAAAGGACAAAGGGATAAGTGATGTGTAAATTGCAAAGTAACAGCTCTTACCTAAGTTCCACTCCTAAGATTTCCTAAGGAAGCTGAGTATCAAAGCTTAATGTCAAAATCATTTTGTTTTTCTACTCAGGGATCCTTTGGCTTCTTATTTTTTTTCTTCTTTGGCTCCTGAAGGTAACCTTCTGGTTTTTCTTCCTTTAGATAAGCATTCTGACCATTTCTTCCATCTTTGTGTCAAATATTACTTTCTCATAGGGACAGTAACCTGGTCTTATATTGACAAAATGTTTAAAATTTGTGTGAGGACCCAGTTCCTATTAAATATCACTCCTGGTGTTTTATGACCACATAGTACCATTTTTAGTACCCTTGGGAGTATAAATTTTAAAAAGGTCCCTGTTTGGTTTTTTTCTAATTTATTTATTTATTTGTGTTCATGTAAAAGCACGAGTTGGGAGGAGGGGCAGAGGGGGAGAGAGAATCTCAAGCAGGACACTCCCCCACCTCCCCCACCTCCCTGCTGAGCATGGCGTGTTACACAGGGCTCGATTTCATGACTTGAGATCACAATCTGAGCCAAAATCAAGAGTCGGACGCTTAACTAACTGAGCCACCCAAGCGCCTCAGTGTTCCTGATCTTAAGATAATAATTTATTGGAGATGTGGTATTTTGACACAAAGTGAAGGTTGCAGCAGTACAGTACATGACTAAGTACCATATGGACACGGGTGATAGGAAATAGGGTGAGCACAGGAGGAAGAGCGGTTGCCGTGGGCTCTTGGAGGATCCCAGAGGGGAGTAGCACTTCTGTGATCCTTGGGAGGCGGCTGGAGTGAGCATTATAAGCTGGGATGCCCTGACTGAGGGGAAGAAGCAGAGAGGACCCGTTGGTATCTGAGAAACAGTAGCAGCCTTGAGAAAGAGTACAAGTAAAGATAAGCAAAGGGGTATGTGAAGAGGTGAGCAGAGATGGAGAGTACAAGAGGGCTGGAAAAACTGGCCCAGGAAAGTACAGTGTCCCAGAGTCCGGGGAGGTGAGATTCAGGAAGGAAGGAACAATCAGCAGGGCTGGCCCCTACTTGAGCATCAAGAAGAAAGGAAATAAGGAAGGGTCATTTGGTTTGGCACTTAGGAAATTTATGACTTTATGAAAATGCAGTTATGTGAAGTAGTCCAGATTCTGGGTAATAGTTGGTGGGTGGGTCACTGAGGGTAAATGAGGGAAGAAGTAGGATTCTGTGAGGTGTAGAGAAACAAGTCCAGCTCTTGTAGCCAGACTGTCCTTGAGCGTATTATTTCATCTCCAAATTTCAGGTTTTTTGTTTTTATAAAATAGGGAAAAGCACATCTTGTCTTGGTGAGTGTCTGCAAGCTAAGATAATATAGATACTTTGATAAAGCTCCTGGCAGATGGTTGATGAGTTTTTAACCTTTTATTGCCTGCACACAACTAAGGGCATCAAAATATTACCATCCCCATATGTGACTCACTAGAGCAGTGATTTGTGGTGGTGTGTTGTCTGTTTTAAATGTGCCCTTTTCATACCAGTGATGGGAAATTTAGATGCTTTAACAAATATTAAGTGAAATACCAACCTTTTCTTTTATTAGAAGGTTTTTAGTGTGTGTATCTAAATTTTTCCCAGTTTGGTGCCATATTATGCTGTTTTTTAAAGGACTCTTGTTAGGTGTTATAACTTGACTAACTGCATCACTGTTGTGTTTTCTTTTCTTTCTTTCTTTCTTTTTTTTTTTTTTTTTAAGTGTTTTATTTATTTATTTGACAGAGAGATTGACAGCCAGAGAGGGAACACAAGGAGGGGGAGAGGGAGAAGCAGGCTTCCCGCAGAGCAGGAAGCCCGATGTGGGACTCGATCTCAGGACCCTGGGATCAGGACCTGAGCCAAAGGCACCCCTGTTGTGTCTTCTTTCTACAATCTTCCTTTAATAGCTGATGTGAAGATCTGAATTCAGGGAATTAGATCATAAATTTCTGTATCCAAGCAAACTAGAATTCTCTTAACTTCTTCCTTTTCTTTTGTAGTGAGCACTGTGTGCTGACTTGGACAGAAAGAGGAATTTATGTTTTCCTTCCTCAGAATGTTCAAGTTCTTCTCTGGAGTGAAGTCAAAGGTAATTACATTTTTCTTCCTTATGTAATTTATTTTATTTTATTTTTAAAGATTTTATTTACTTATTTGAGAGAAAGACTATGAGTTGGGTGAGGGGCAAGGGGAGAAGGCTCTCCACTGAGCAGGAAGCCAGACTTAAACACCCAGGTGTACCTTTCCGTAGGTAAATTTTAGTATCTTGCTTGTGAAAGATTCAGCGATCTTAAGAGAATTCTCTTCGAGTGTGAAAAGTAGAAAAATAGACTGAGGTGGTGTTTCTCCTAAAGATTAATGTCAGGGGGTGGCTCAGTGGGTTAAAGCCTCTGCCTTCCGCTCAAGTCATGATCCCAAGGTCCTGGGATCGAGCCCCTCATCGGGCTCCGTGCTCAGCAGGGAGCCTGCTTCCCTTCCTCTCCCTGCCTGCCTCTCTGCCCACTTGTGATCTCTGTCTGTCAAATAAATAAATAAAAATCTTTTTAAAAAATTAAAAAAAAAAAAAAGATTAATGTCAGGGGTGCCTGGATGGCTCAGTCAGTTAAGCATCTGCCTTAGGCTCAGTTCATGATCCCAGAGTCCCAAGATGAAGCCCCATGTCAGGCTCCCTACACAGTGGGGAGTCTGCTTCTCCCTCTAGTGCTCATCCTACTTATGCTCTCTTTCTCTCTTGCTTGCTCTCTCTCAAATAAATAAAAATCTTCAAAAATAAAGATTAATGTCATAGATGTTTTCCATTGTAATGTATTTCCCAAGCATATACTTGGGAATTTATGTTCAGTTATTCAGTTTTTCATGGATAATTTTCTTTTTTATTTATTTATTTTTTAAAGTAGGCTCCATGGACAGAGCCCAACATAGGACTTGAACTCAGAACCCTGCTTAGATCAAGACCTGGGCTGAAGATTCAGCTGCTAAGTGTCTGAGCCTCCCCCAGCCACCCCTTCAAGGATAATTTTAAATATAATTTTCACTTATTCTTAAATATTAGTAACCACTGATAAGATTGAGTGGGTTAATTTTTTCCTTCTAATTATCCTGAATCTTTATTCACCATTAGAAGTCTTGCTTTCGCTTCCATTTTGTGGTCTTAATAGTTTGGGGTTCAGAATCCTTGTGGAGGGGGGCACCTAGTTGGCTCAGTCAGTTAAGCATCTGCCTTCTGCTCAGGTCCTGATCCCAGGGTTCTGGGATCGAGCTCCGCATCGCGCTTCCTTCTCCCTCTGCTTGTGGCTCCCCCTGCTTGTGCTCTCTCTCTGTCAAATAAGTAAATAAAATGTTTAAAAAAAAAAAAAAGAATTTCTTGTGGGAATAACATTTGGTTTTTTTTTTAGTTTAAACCAAAAATGGAAGAAATCTTGCATCATTAGCATTGCTACTCAGTATATCTTTCTGGGTCATTTTCTATTGCAGAAATATAAGAAAGAGGAACCCTTACTTCCTGATCTGATTAAAACTGATTTCTTGTGGTTTAAGTTGCTAAGGTTGCCCTAAAAAACGAGATTGTTTTTTAAAAATTGACATACACACTGTGTGAGTTTAAGGTGTATACAAAGTTTTGATTTGATACAGTTATATAGTTAACAGTTGAACAATGTGGGACTTAAGGGGCACAGACCCAGGTCCTGCGCAGTCGAAAACCTGCATGTAACTTTTGACTCCCCCAGAACTTAACTACTAATAACCTGCTGTTGACCCAAAGCCTTGCTGGTAACAGCAGCAGTTGAGTAACATTCTTTGTATATTACATGTATTATTTGCTATATTCTTATAAGAAAGAAAGCTAGAGAAGAGAACATTATTAAGAAAATCATTAAAAAGAGCAAATACATTTACTATACTGTATTAATTGAAAAAATTTCGTATATCCATGGACCCATGCAGTTCAAACCCATGTTGTTCAAGGATCAGCTTTATATTGCAATATGATTACTGTCTTTTGTGATGAGAACTTTTAAGATCTAGTCACTTAGCAATTTTGCAATATATGGTACAGTATTGTGAAGTGTGATCACAATGCTGTGCATTAGATCTCTAGAACTTGTCAGCTAATTGCAAGTTTGTACCCCTTGACCAATATCCCCCACCCCTCCAGTCCCTGGTTTTCACCATTCTTCTCTGCTTCTACTTGTTTGGCTTTTTCAGGTTGCACCTATAACTGAGATCAAAAACTAGTTTTTTAACTCCTTTCATGATGTTCTGCCAAGATAGGTGTTTTCTCATGAACTGTTGATTTATATAGTGTGTTAAAATCTGTTTGTTTCCATCAGATTGTAACTCAGAAATGTTGTCATCTGGTCTCTGATGTCGAGTGCTCTCTTAAAGCCCCAATTTCTTTTCACAGAAAGTAGCATTTTATTTTACTTATTTTATTTTACCATTATTATTTTTTCCCATTTATTTTATTTTATTTCTTTTCAGTGTTCCAGCATTCATTGTTTATGCACCACACCCAGTGCTCCATGCAATACGTGCCCTCCTTCATACCCTCCACCAGGCTCACCCAACCCCCACTCCCTACCCCTCCAAAACCCTGTTTGTTTCTCAGAGTCCGCAGTCTCTCATGGTTTGTCTCTCCCTCTGATTTCCCCCAACTCACTTCTCTTCTCCTTCTCCCAGTGCCCTCCATGTTACTCCTTATGCTCCACAAGTAAGCGAAACCATACCATTACTATTTTTAATTCTGGTAAAGTTAACAAACAGTTTAATGTTAATTTTAGCTGTACAATATAGTGGTTCAACAGTTCTGTACATTATCCTGTGCTCACCATGACAATTGCCCTCTTCAATCCCCACCACCCATTTCTCCCACACCCCCCCACCACCCTCCCCTCTGGTGACCATCAGTTTGTTCTCTGTAGTTAAGAGTCTGTTTCTTGGTTTCTTTCTTTTTCCTTTGCTCATTTGTTTTGTTTAGAAAGTAGCATCTTTCACATAGAATTTTACAGAAGAGAGATGTGTTTTTGTTTTTGATCTTTCTAGAAGTGTCTAAAATATTTCTTCATTGAATTGCAAGTATAATAGCAATGAAATTCAGGCAAGCCAAACTCAGTATAAAAAATAAATTTATTAGAATAATTTCCATCCTTACCAACATGGAGAAGGAGTATGTGGTTAACCTTCTGTGTGTTCACCCCTGTGGGTTTTGTAGATATTCAGGATGTAGCTGTCTGCAAGAATGAGCTCTTCTGTCTGCACCTCAATGGGAAAGTCTCACATCTTTCTCTGTTGTCTGTGGAACGCTGTGTGGAACGCCTGCTGAGGAGAGGCCTGTGGAACCTGGCTGCTCGCACTTGCTGTCTATTCCAAAATTCTATTATTGCTGGCAGAGTGAGTCAGAGTGCTTACCTGTTCACCTGGGTTGTTGGAACCACACTAGTTTGCAGGAGTGGGCTGCAAAGTTGCCTGTCTTTATTAGCCCTGTCTGTATGACCTACAGATGAAGCAGCAATAAATCCCTAATGGAATCTTGCCAGACAAATGTAGGGGTGGGTGGTGGGTAAGAAAAAGGGTATACTTCCCACTGAAGAAAAAAAATTGCATTTTCTCAGAAACTTCGTTGAATTTCAGGCTTTGTTTTAAGGGGGTTGATTGTGTGTATGGTAGCTCTTAATTCTTAATTCCTAAGATAATTCCCATTAAGTCTTTCTTGAGCTTTTTAAACCTTTTTAAAGCACCTTTGAGGTTCTATGGTCTCTGTTAGACATTTTTCAGTATTTGGCCATTAAATTTAGATTTAGTTATAAGTAGTAAGCTGTTCTATTTGATTTCTGCTTACCCTTTCACTAGGGAAGAAAATCTTTGACCATAGATAAATTGGAGCATTTGAAGTCTCAGCTGGATGTCACAACCTACAGTGATCTTATTTCTCAACTGGAAGAATTGATCTTAAAATTCGAGCCTTTGGATTCAGCTTGCAGCAGTAGAAGAAGCTCCATTTCATCACATGTAGGTATTTCTACTTTTTAGAAGGTCTATCTGCACAGTAAGGTTTCTCTTCCTTAGGTTGTACGTACACATCTCTTCAGATCCCAGAGCTTATCTTCCTTTCCATATAGTAGATTTGGGGTGGGGGGAGGGGTGCCAAGATGGGGCTTTCTTTCAGTTGTTGGGCAGCCCTCATGAAGCACCCATTTAGGTGTGTGTTGGAGCCACATTTTGTTTCATCATCATTTATTATATTCTGTTTCCAGACGTACCTCCTATAGCCTCCAGTACAAGTTCAGTTGCTCCTAGTCTGTGATTTCAGATGCTTTATAGTAGCTGGAGTCATAGTGCAGTTCAGGGTTATGTCGATGCAGCCCCGTTCTCACTGCTGGGATTCATGGAGGCAAGCTAGGGAAACATGGCAGTGTATGAGTGTGAGCCAGTGACCAGGGACCTAAACTTTGCTCGCCAGCTGGTTCTTTTAAACCAAAATTGTTGGGGTGCTCAGTCGTTGGACATCTGGCTTCAGCTCAGGTCATGATCTCAGGGTCCTGGGTTTGAGCCCTGCATCGGGCTCTCTGCTCAGCGGGGAGCCTGCTTTCCCTTCCCTCTCTGCCTGCCTCTCTGCCTACTTGTGATCTCTGTCTGTGTCAAATAAATAAAATCTTAAAAAAGAAAACCTATCATTCTTACTGACTTGCTACCTACTTGTGTTGGTTGTTCTCTTAAAAAAACCATTTTGTGTTAAAAAGTAAAGTTTCACTTTGATTTTTTGGGGGGTTCTTCTTATTTTTAGGAAAGTTTCAGCATTTTGGACTCTGGTATTTATCGTATCATTAGCAGTAGAAGAGGCAGTCAGTCAGATGAAGATTCTTGTTCGCTTCATAGCCAAACCCTCTCAGAAGATGAGAGACTCAAAGAATTTGCCTCACATCAAGAAGAGGACCCACCAGATCAGTGTTGGGGCTCACATGGAAATGAAGGTAATGACGACATGTTTCGTTGGTTGCTTACAGGAAGCAGTTATTTTCTGTGACTTCTATTTGCCAGGATTAACTTGTGCATCAAGTTTTCTACTTGGGGTTAATAATTTTTATTATGTTGATAGACTTTCCATGTAGATCTACTTGCCACTGGAAGAATGGGTTTATGTTTAGTTGTGTTTTCCCCCCTCCTGTTTAGGCTAACGTTGATACAGTCCCTAATTTTGATCATGCATCAGAGTCCTGGGAAAGTTAAGAAAGGTCAGTAACCAATGGACTAGAACAGTTTTATTTTGACTAACCAAATTATTTTCCATCAGGAATGAAAAATTACTACAGTTTTGGGGGCCGTTGCCTTCACTTTTCGATGTTCGAATATTCCTGTGACTGAACTGTTGAGAAGAGATAATAGAGACTGTAAACCTTCCTTTTTGACTTATGGGGATTCAGGGTTAGTAGGAAAATGAAGGTACCTGCCTAAGTGTTTTATATGTGGACCATCCCATGCATCTTGTAAACTTGTGTTCTGCTCATTTGTATCTGGGTCAGTTGTGATTTTGGTATGGAACTCTTCATTTCCTTTGGTTTATTCATTTCAGAAATTTTTTTAAAGATTAAAATGATGAAATGATTAAATTTTGTTTCTTTGTCCCCCCCATTCCATTTATCAGACAGTGTTTCCCATGTTCCCGGGACATCTGAGACAGATAAGAATGAAACTTTTCTCCCCTTCGGCATTCCGCTATCATTTCGTTCTCCATCTCCTCTTGTGTCTCTTCAGGCTGTCAAGGAAAGGTACGTTAGTCCTGTCACAGAATCCTGTTTCTTGCTTCCCTTCAGTTGTTACATTAGGTGCTTTTGTGCTGAGAATGGAAAGACATTTTTAAAATTGATTAATTTATTTTTAAAAAGGGTTTTATTTATTTGAGAGAGAGAATGCACGTGAGTGAGAGAGAGCTGGGAGTGGGGGTGGTATGGAGTGGGGAGTACAGGTGGAGGGGCAGAGGTGGACGGAGAAGCAGACTCCCTGCTGAGCAGGGAGCCTGATCCCTATGCAAAGATTAGGAACTTGGTCTCAGGACCCTGGGATTTTGAACCAAGCAGAAGGCTGATGGTTAACCAACTGAGCCACCCAGGTGTGCCTGGAAAGACATTTCCAATGAGAAAAAAAAAAAAAAGTCTCTAGGTTATTTCTCTTATAAACTCTTATTGAGGCTGTTAACTTCTCATTTTTATCTTGGGCAATGTAGCTTTCCTCTTTGAGTAGTTGGATGTTTCAGTTGTTTTAAAATGTGCCCTCCACCCAAGAGACAGAGCAAAAGTTTGAAAAATATGTTGTTGGGTGCCTGGGTGGCTCAGTGGGTTAAGCCGCTGCCTTCGGCTCAGGTCATGATCTCAGGGTCCTGGGATCGAGTCCTGCATCGGGCTCTCTGCTCAGCAGGGAGCCTGCTTCCCTCTCTCTCTCTCTGCCTGCCTCTCCATCTACTTGTGATTTCTCTCTGTCAAATAAATACATAAAATCTTTAAAAAAAAAAAAAAAAAAGGAAAGAAAAATATGTTGTTTTCCTTATCCCTGATAGGAATAGTTTCTGTATATTGTCTGTCATCTCTTGATCCTTTCTCAGTTTAGGCTCAGAATTGGAGACTCTTTGGAAGTCTTTCTCACTACTCTATGGGCCTAGAATTAGCACTTGAGTTTGAGAGAAAAGATTTTTTTGTAAAACTTCTTAACTGCTTATCTGAGTCTCCCTGGATACAGTTTTATTTTTTTTGTTTAATTTTAACTTTAATTCTAGTATAATTAACATACAGTGTCCTATTAGTTTCAGATGAATAAGGTAGTGATTTAGTTACCAGCTTCAGTTTTGCTTATCCTTGGAGGATATGTTGTGATTAGTTAACCACTGAGTCTCATGAAGAAATTCTGTTATTTCTCTGGCCAGAATGGGGCAGGTGATCACATGGCCTCCTTTGTCTAAGTTGACAGAAACCGTGTAGACATAGATGGAGTTAAAGACGTTTCCTTTAGCACCAAATCAAAGCAGTTTAGTAAAAGAAGTGACTTCTTACTATACTGTAAATTTTACTTGGGCCTTATATGAAATTTGTGGTTGATTAGGGAAGTTGCTATAAGCATAGTCTTTCTTTTTATTAAGTCCAGATTGCCTTTCTAGGACTAACAGGAACAGACAGAGCACTCAGGTACTGAATTTTTTGTTTTGGGGAGTAATGAGGTTTTTTCATATTAGTTTTTTGGTATTTGACTTCCAGCGTTTCTAGTTTTGTACGTAAAACTACTGAGAAGATTGGCACCCTTCATACAAGCCCTGATCTGAAAATAAGACCAGAACCGAGAGGTGAGGAGCAATTATGTGAGGAGGAGATGAGTCCGGTCACCTGCCCAAAGGAAGAAGATGCCGAGTAAGCTCTTGCATATATATCTGGGTAAATTCTAGAGGACTCAGTTGTCATTTTGAAGAAAGGCTTAGACTCTGTGCTATTGGAGAAGGCACACATAATAAACCCTGTTCATTATAGATTGTGTAGCTCATAAAAAATGTGAATACCATGAAGTAAGTGTTAGAAAATAACATGTATCCATAGCAGATCTTTTTTTTTTTTTTTTTTAAGGTTTTGTTTATTTATTTGACACTGGGTAGGAGGTGTGCAAGCAGAGAGAGCAGCAGGCAGAGGGAGAGGGATAAGCAGGCTCCCTGTAGAACTAGGAGGCTGATGCGGGGCTCCATCCCAGGACCCTGGGAACATGACCCAAGCTGAAGGCAGGTGCTCAGCTGACTGAGCCACCTAGGCTCCCCCTCCATAGCACATCTTTTGAGTTTTAATTTAGCACCTCTTTCATCTTTGCCCTGCATAAACTCCCTCCCTCCAAATCTCTTCAAACTTCTGGAATGTTAGAGTATTAGATTAAGAAGATGACCAACAGTCAAGACCCTGTGCTTCTGGCTAGTATGTGACCTTGGGTAAGTCACTAATGCTCTCTGGTCTGTAGTGCATTTTGGTCTTGTCATGAACCTTCTTAGGGTGTGCTGATGGCATCGTCCTTACGAATGGAGTTGTAGCAGAGCCCTTGCTCTAGCTCAGTGTGACATGTGTCCATCTGGTCTCTGCCTAAACACATAGTTCAGGGGATCTGAGCATTAGAAGCGTACAGGCTCAGCACTTACCTAGGGATTGAGAGCCCCACAGGCCCAGTGTATGTAGACAGTCAGATAAAACAGAAGAGTTTGGTGAATCCATGTATATATAGGAAAAAACAGTACAAGTATAGCTGTGGCCTTGAAAGGAGCCCTCAGTGTGACCTTAACCCCCTCTTTCCAGCCTCATTTCCAGCCACATCCTTCCAAGTGCTGTAAATTCCAGTCCTGTCCGAGCGCTGGGTGGGGACACTTCACTGCCTTTCTTGGAGTTGATTCTTTCACCTGCACTATCCTCCCTCCCCATCCCCATTATTCTTCTGAACTCACACACTGCCTCCAGGGGGAGGCATCCTTTGACTGCCTCTTCAGAATAATAATTGCTTTCATTGTGCGTTAATAGCACAATGCTTGTGTTGCTCTTTCAGATTTGCTTTATTCTTATTTGTAGTTAGTTGTTTGCATACCTTTCTTTCTCACTAAACCTTACTCATCTTGAAGCCATAGGCCATTTTTTTATACTCCTCTGTTTGTGTCCTTTTATACTCCTCTGTTTGTGTCCTTTTATACTCCTCTGTTTATGTCCTTGCCACTTAGTAAGCACTTAGAAACATTTGTCTATGGTTGCGCTAATCCCCTCTAACTCTTTTCATACTTTTCTAGGGGCAAAAAAGAAATAGTTAGTCAACCTCCGGAAGAAGACAAACTCCAAGAGCTCAAAGTAGCAACAGCAGAAGCAATGTGAGTATTTATGAATGAGAGTGTTTTCTAATGAATGGGAATGACTTTGAGGTCATCAGTAGTGGTCCTGAGACAGTGTGGGGCAGAGGTGGTCTCATTTGCAATTGAAATTCAACAATTAGTATTGAAGTTAGCACTCTCTGTATTGTCATCTTGCTGAGATAATTGTTGAAGAGTTGAAAAGTAACATTTATTCCCAAGAAATGTTTCATCCAGTAGGTTTGTTTAGCATGAAATAATGTGTTTTAAGAAAACACATGGAGCATGGGATACCTGGGTGATTCAGTTGGGCATCTGCCTTCGGCTTGGGTCAGGATCTCAGGGTCCTGGGAACAAGCCCGCATCAGGCTCTCTACTCAGTGGGGAACCGGCTTCTCCCTCTCCCTGCCTCTCTGCCTAACTTGTGATCTCTCTGTCTGTGTCAAATAAGTAAATAAAATCTTTAAAAAAATATAAAAACACATGGAGCATAAATTTCACATTTGTCTGTCTCGCATAGGACCAAGCTAGAGGACCCACTGGTTTTGTTTGAACCCACGTCTCTGAGGATGATCTTACAGGAATGGCTCTCGCAGTTAGAAAAAACGTTTGCCACGAAGGACTTTACAGTTATTTCAGATACTGGCAACTCATCCATGACATCCAACAAGGATATGCTGTCATTTGAAGAGTCAGAAAAGGAAATGTTAGATGAAGACAGTGAAAAAGAAAAGGGAGACTCATTAGGCAGTGAAGAAACTGTTGATCCAACAGTGTGTGAATCTACAAATAGTCCGAGGGAGCCCTTGGATGACCTTTTCCAAGTATGTTCTCCATGCAGCATAGCCAGCTGTCTTCAGAAGGACCTGGCTGAATTGACAACATTGTGTTTGGAATTGAATGTATTGAATCCTGAGATCAAAAGTGCAAGTGGACATGTGGACCACACTTCGCAACAGTACTGTCCTGAAAGTCCGGCTTGCCAGTTCATAAAGAAGTATTTTTTTCTCCTGGACTTGAAAAGAGCAAAGGAGAGTATCAAGCTTAGTTACGCTAACAGTCCTTGTGTTTGGGATACTTTTATTGAAGGACTGAAAGGTAATAATCAGATTGCCTTATCAAATAGAAATTAGTACAGAGCACAATAGCATCTTAGCATGTTCACATTTAAAAAGAGTGAAGTACAAAATCACTTCTATTCTGGCCTACCCTTCTGTTTCCCACTCAATTTAATTTTTAATAGTCCTTCAAACATTGATTTCATTTGCAATGATATTATAAGAAATTCATTTGAATTTCAAAAAATGTACATAGCAGTGTTGAAGAAGTTGGGGTTACCATAAAATGTTTTATAAATGTATAAATAGAAAAACAAAATCCTTTATGTAACTTACTAATGTAGAGATAATCTATGCCATTTATTGAGTACTTACTGTGTGTCAGGTATAAATATTTCAGTAGGCATCATCTCATTTCTTCCTTATAAATGTCTTCAGAGTAGATGGTGTTATTCCATTTAACAGGGGAAGAAACGGAGATAGAGATTGTAATAGTTAAGTAGGCTGAATTGCTGAGTAAATATCTCCTAATAACTCAGATACAGTAGAAGTTTATTTCTTGCTCCTGTCACTCCAGGACAGGTTCCAGGCGAGTGGGAAGCTCTCTTCCATGTGAGTAATCCCGGGTTCAAAGTTTCTTCCATTTCTTTGAACTCTGTCTTCCTTTGGGCTTGTGACTGAGGATGGATTGCCATGTCCTGGGGAATGCATGTGGAAGGGGCAGACATGCTGTGCCCTCTTAGAGGCCTGATCTTGTAGTGCCTGACATCTCGTGTTTTATGTTCCATTGGTGAGAATTCTATCACATGGTTTCCCTACCCGCGAAGGAGACTGGGAAATGTAAGCTGTCCAGGTGTCTAGAAAGAAAGGAATGGTAGGGGCTAAGAGCTTGTCTATCTGCCTCAGGGATTTTGGTGGATAGGCAGCAATCTCCATTTCACACTTGACTGAAAGTGTGTGTCATTCTCCTGTGGAAGCCAGCTTTCGTACCTCAGACCATGTATGCTCTTTCCACTGTACGGTCCCATGTTTTGGAATAATTGATTTAGACTGGAAACACAACTTTCATTCATTACCAAAAGCTAACAATCACAAGTACCTATAGATTTTTATATTGTCTTTATAAACTTAAAGACATTCTGGTTTTCCAGAAACATGATGTGGTTATTGTTCTGCTTCAGTTCACATTTAAGAGTTAACAGCATACAAAATGATTTCAGTTTCTTTCTCTGAGTTGAGGTAGACTTTTATGTTAAATAAGAAAATTTATTTCTCTTCCAGTAGGTTCAAATGTTTCATATTATTACTTAGCGGAACTTTGCAATATCTGTCTCTTACGTGATCATACTCAACCCTGAAGAGAATCTCATCAGCCTGAGTGGTGGTTAACTTATTACCAGAGCTGGAGAGAGCCTGTGGGTTGGGTGCTTTGAGGTGATGCAGCTGCTTGCTTGACTTCAGGGGGAGACATTTGGCTTAGCCCCCACCCAGTTATAAAGCTTGCCCTCTCGTCTCGAGCTCTAAATGCTGGCTGCCTTCTCTGAATTTGTCCAAATACTTACTGCCTGACACAGTCATATAGACAATAATGAAACTGTGGAAAAAATGATTTTTAAAAACCCATGTATCAGAAATGGAAGGTCAGGTTTTCAGAGAGGATCTGAACAGGTTCCACCCTTTTGCTAGTGATGTAATTAAGGAAAGCAGCTTTTGGAGCTGTTCTTGGGGATTTGTCTTCAGAGCCAGGTGAAAACTACTTCGAAAAACTCATTCTAGGGATGCCTGGGTGGCTCAGTTGGTTAAGCAGCTGCCTTCGGCTCAGGTCATGATCCCGGCGTCCTGGGATCGAGTCCCGCATTCGGGCTCCTTGCTCAGCAGGGAGCCTGCTTCTCCCTCTGTCTCTGCCTGCCATTCTGTCTGCCTGTGCTCCCTCTCTCTCTCTGACAAATAAATAAAATCTTTTAAAAAAAAAAAAAAAAAAAAGAAAGAAAAACTCATTTTAGAGGCTCCTGGCTGGCTCAGTCAGTGGAACATGAAACTCGAAACTCTTGATCTCTGGATTCTAAGTTCGAGCCGCACGTTGGGTGTAGAGATTACACCCAAATTTAAAATCCTTTTAAAATCTTTTTTTAAAAGCCCTCACCTTAGATTCAAGTGTGTGTATTTTTAAACTACAAGGAGTTTAGCTAGGTCATAACTCACGCTTTTTTTTAAATGACCTGGCTATAATGGATGGTTATTAAAAATAGGTGAAATTTTAAGTTAATTTATTTTGTCTAAAAAGTTCGAGTACGGGCACTGGTTCTAGGAAAAATGAGAAATTTGGCCTCGATGGTAGATATATAACATATATATGTTAGACACACACACACTGTTGATTTAGTATATAACATATATATACTAATATATGTTATCCTTATTTGAGGGTGATAGTGGCTTATATATTGGTTATATGTTCTTATATAAAAATTGCAATGTGCTTTGCCTCCCAATTTGATTTTAAGGTCTTTATTTTTTTTTAAGATTTTATTTACTTATTTGACAGAGATCACAAGTAGGCAAGAGAGGCAGGCAGAGAGAGAGGAGGAAGCAGGCTCCCTGCCAAGCAGAGAGCCTGATGCGGGGCTCGATGTGGGCTCCATCCCAGGACCCTGAGATTATGACCAAGCCAAAGCAGAGGCTTAACCCACTGAGCCAATCAGGTGCCCCTGATCTTAAGGTCTTTAAAAGAAGGCCTTGTGTCTTATTCTTTTTTGTCAGTCCTTCAGTGCTTAAATATTGTGCCATGTACCCAGTAGGTCCATGACTAATGATTGTTGAATGAGTGTGTTTATTGTGTTGAACTGAATACTCAACAGCTATGAGATGAAAGGAAAAGGGTGTGCTTTATCTTTCAGAAATGGCAAGTTCCGATCCTACATACATACAGATGGAAGAAGGAGACCTACCAACAAGAATAAAGTTATTGAATGACTCAGTCCCTTTTGACAGTCCTTTGTTGATTGCTCATGCTACCCGGTAAGTTGTTGTGTATCTTGTTTATATGAATAAAGCACATATTTTTTTGTTTGTATCTTAATCTCTAAAGTTTTACCCAGTCGCCTGGTGGGCAGTTTCTTGTTCTCTTTATTTCTCATAAGTGCTTAGATGATGTAACCAAGTTATATCATCCGGTTGAAGTTGGAGACTTACTTGTTTGTTTTTAAATGCAGATTGTATGAGAGGTTTGGAGAATCTGCCCTTCGGTCCTTAATCAGATTTTACCCATCTATTTTGCCTTCGGATGTCATGCAACTTTGTCATCATCATCCTGGTCAGTTTTTGGCCTACTTAGATGGTCTGGTGAAATCAAGGCCTGAAGATCAACGGTGAGAAGGCGAGAACATTTGCAGGTTCCCCTTTGCGTGACGGGATATTGTTTCCCTTGTAGAAGACATTGTAATGTTTTTACTGCCAACTGCCACAGAGCTGAGGCCCCTACCATGAAAGAGGGTGATTGTAATTATTACCTTTCTGTCACAGTCCACTGCACACACCATAAATGTGTGCAGACTACGCCTCTCTTCCTCCCTGCTCAGGGATTCTCAAGTGACCAATAAGGTGATTTTATTCTCAGTATAAAATTAAAGCCCTGCTTCTGGTCCTCTGCTAGGGCTTCTTTGTTGTCACTGCTGGTGAGTGGATTTGTTGCCACCTCTTTACTGATAATATCCCAGCTTTTGTGGGATCTCATCTTTTTTGTGGATCTCAGTTCCAGTTCTTTATCCCTTTTTTAGATCGAGGTCTCATTTCCTATTTCCACATGGCACTTGGTTGTTGAAACTAGCAACAGCCCCCCCCATCACCCCCTTTTATCCTCTGATTAATTTACATGTGCCATACTAGCCTTATTTCTCTCTCTCTCCTTTTTTTTTTTTTTTTTGGCCCTTGGACATTTTCTTTATTATCTTGAACCCACCTGTTCATTTAAAAGGCTGTCAGATTTTCACCTGCATTTCTAGACATTTTGTAGCAGAGCATTTTCATCTACTATTTTTAATCCCCTAATAACATTTTCTTTATATTCCCACATTTTATGTCTCCTTTCTCAGTGTGAAGATTGGTGATTTTGTCCCCAACTTTCTTTTAGGCCATCCTTCCTTGAGTCCCTTCTACAACCAGAGTCTTTGAGATTGGATTGGCTGCTTTTGGCCATGTCCCATGATGCTCCCCCAAGCACAAGCATGATGGACGATGAAGGAAACCCTAGGTACAGAAGTTCTCTTTTTAAGCTCTGATTTTCTTCTGGAATGCAACAACTAGTCACATACAGCATTCTGGGCTTTTGTCAGAGAGAGCTATGGAAGAGACTGACTCAAGTCATGATAGTAATGAGATTATATTTCTTAGTGGTTCTGAACATTTTTTGAGTTACAGATCTTATAAGGATCTGATGATTCCTTTCAGAAAAATGCACATCTCTGCATAATTTTCCACATGATTTCAGGTTAAACTGACCATCTGAAGCTCTTTCATGGATCTGTATTAAGAGTCTTTGACAATTCAGTCAGTATTAGAGGGGAAGAAAATTGCATGTTTTCATACTGGAAATTTCTAGACATAGCTTGATTTGGGACTAAAAAAAAATATGCATTGGTACATGTAATGTATTAGAAATGTTCCTTTTGTTTTCCTCTAGCAGAAGCTTTTTAAAAGCCCTCTAAGTGCCTATCTTATATGCCTAGACAAAAGGTCTAGAATGACATACAATGGCTGTCTGTGAGTGATGAGTTGCGGGCTTCTTTCGTTTGCTTTTGAATAATAAAAATGTCTAATTTTTAAAAATAGGTAATTGATTTTACTGGAGAAACAGAATTGGCATAAATTAAAATTACATATTTGAATATTATGATTAGTAACCTCAGTCAACCAGCAGACTATGCCCAAAACTTTAAAGACATCTAACCAAGCAAGCACCAAATGTTTGCAGAACCACAGCAAAATTTTAAGTACCACAGTAGACTAGTGATAAGGCCTTTGTTCTATAAAAGTGTTTAAGTGCCTTCCATGTCATATAAATATAATTAGCTGCCTATAGTTTTTTTACATAGCTGATCCTATCCAGGGTTTATTGCGAGAAACTAAAGAGGAATTGTTACCCAAAATTCAGATGAGTGGAATACAGTGAGAGAAAAAGTATAATGAGATTTATATATAATTAGATGAACAATTAGGAAATAAAACCTGTCAGTGACCAATATAAATATAAAAATTTTTTAAAAAGAATAAAACTTAGGAAAAAATAAATAGGTATTTGTACAGAAAAGAATAGCTATTTTTAATTTTTTTTTCAAGATTTTATTTATTTATTTGACAGAGATCACAAGTAGGCAGAGAGGCAGGCAGAGAGAGAGGAGGAAGCAGACTCCCTGCTGAGCAGAGAACCCAATGTGGAGCTCCATCCCAGGACCCTGGGATCATGACCGGAGCTGAAGGCAGAGGCTTTAATCCACTGAGCCACTCAGGCGCCCCTATTTTTAATTTTTCAAAAGCCAAGTAGAAATGTTTGAAAAATACAATAGTAATGGAACAAGTAATATTAAACTCTGTTCTTATCTATTAGATAATGAATAAACATTTTGTAGAATGTATTTCCTATTCCATTTACTGAGAGCTTTTCACTTCACAGGCCTCATTCACACTTGTCTTCGTGGGGCTACAGTCAGCTGATGCTACATCTCATTAAACTACCTGCAGATTTTACAACCAAAGAGAAAATGACTGACATCTGTAAGTCTCATGGGTAAGTGAGAATTTTTTTAGAAGCTGAAGTTAAAGATTGGAGTCATCTCAGTTAATAGCTTTGCAGTGAAGGGCTTGAGTTGGTGTGCTTTATCATTTGGGAATTCTCTTTACTATGGAAAAGTATCTTTTGTTTTAAGTGCTAGTAAACATCTTTTTCCTTTTAAATTTTGTGTGTATTTTTTCTTTGTGTATAAGACACTGGCCCTTGTGAATTTCTCTTTCCCCCTGATCCTTAGCTAGCCCCAGTTCTCAGGCACTTAGATGGTATTTAATTAAGCACAGACTGTGTGATAAGACTTATAATTGGTGCAGGGTTCTCGAGAAGCCAGAGATCAGAATGTGCTCAGTAGTAGTGCTGCTGAAGAACTTAAGGAGGAGGTGAGACTTTGGAGGTAAAAGCCCTGAAGACTGGACAAGATTTTTATTGATAAAGGAGCGAGGAGGGCAGGGGCATGAGAAACTGACATCGCTTTTTGTCTGCACCACATATCAGTTCTTTATTGCCTGGCAGTGTTATCTTACGGCTCCACCTGGATTATAATCTTTTGGAGATAGGGACCTGTGTCTTTCTTTTTTCCTCATAATGCCTTAATTCAGACAGTGGTAGGTACTTGATACATATTTGTTCTATTGTAATAAGGATGAGACTAGCCGGGTGTGGTGGGTGATGAGATGATATAGGATCTTGATAGTTCGTCAGAAGAATTTAGTTATCAGTAGAGACCTTTTAGACTTTGGGGTACAAAAATGGAGCTTTCTGGAGATCATTTTGGTGTCATACATGAGAAGGGCTGGAGACAGGAGGGCCAGCTAGGAAGCTGTTGCAGTAATTCAGGTACGACTGAATCGGTGATTAGTAAGTAGGGCAGCAGAAGGAGCACATTCTGAAGGAAAATGCAGTGGGACTTAGACACAATGGGATAGCAAATGAAGGAGGGGGAAGAGTCAAGGAAAACTTCCATAGTTTGCATATTTGGGGAAGAAATCTGAAAGTTTATGAAGTATATAAGGTTATACATTTCATAATTGGTGCTTGGCCTGAAATGTCAGTATTTATCTCTAGCTTTTATTCTTTTTTTCTTTCTTTCTTAAATACTCCAGATCAGGGCTAATAGAGCTGTCTGTAATAATGGAATTATTCTACTGTGTTGCCAATATGGTAGCTACTAGCCACTGTGGCTATTGAAAACTTGAAATATGGATTGGTCAGCTGAAGAACTGACTTTTTATTTGATTTAAATTTAAACAGCCACATGTGGCTAGCGTCTGCTATATTGGATAGCATAGCTCCAGATAAATTCACTGTTTTGATTCCTTTCTTCAACTTTGTTCTCTTTTAAGTTTCTGGCCTGGATATCTTTCTCTTTGTTTGGAGCTGGAGAGAAGAAGAGAGGCCTTCACCAACATTGTGTGCCTGAATGATATGAGCCTGATGGAAGGGAACAATGGTACGTAAATCCCAACTGGTTACTCTTAGTTGTAGTATTTTAGAAGTCACTGCAGACTTTTCAATAAGAAATTCGGTAGGGGCGCCTGGGTGGCTCAGTGGGTTAAGCCGCTGCCTTCGGCTCAGGTCATGATCTCAGGGTCCTGGGATCGAGTCCCGCGTCGGGCTCTCTGCTCAGCAGGGAGCTTGCTTCCCTATCTCTCTCTCTCTGCCTGCCTCTCCCATCTATTTGTAATTTCTCTCTGTCAAATTAATAAATAAAATCTTTAAACAAAAAAAAAAAGAAATTCGGTGAACATTTTGATGATCCCATATGCAATTCTGTAATTCTAGCTAGCCATCAAATTTGTGGATGTTTGTTTTTGTTTTGACTTTTTTGTAAGGTGTTTTTGGTTGGTTTTCTTTTTTTCTAAAGATTTTATTTATTTGAGAGAGAGAAAGTGAGCAAGAGTGAGCAGGAGTGAGGGGAGGGACAGAAGTAGAGGGAGAAGCGGGCTCCCTGCTCACAGGACTCAATCCCAGGACCCTGGGACCATGACTCAAGCCAAAGGCAAACACTTAACTGACTGAGCCACCAAAGCATCCCATTTGTTCTTTTTCATTTATTTTGTTTGTTTTTATCTATATCACTTAGTGTATCACAAAATCATAATTAGGAATAAACTATAAGCATCTTTTTTATTAATGAGTGTCTGCTTTGTGTTAGGCACTTTACTAGGTCTTTTTTCATTGCTGGTTAAGTGAGATAACAAGCTGTTGGAATAGTTCCTGTTATTTCTGTTTTACAGAAGTTATAACTGAGACCTAGAGGAAGGACAGTTAGTTTCCCCAGAGCCATACCACTGGTGGAGCAGGTGTTCAGACCCAGGTCTGATTATCTCTAAAGTTTGTGTTCAGATTCTTTTCTCAGAACCGTATTGCCTTTTCCACAGTCAAATGTTAGATCATCAGAATGAACTTAAAGTAGAGTGGCAGTCAGCTTTTCTTAAGCCTTCATAGGTATTTAGATAATTAAAAAAAAATTTTTTTTTAAGATTTTATTTATTGATTTGACAGAGAGAGATCACAAGTAGGCAAGAGGCAGACAGAGAGAGAGGAAGGGAAGCAGGCTACCAATTTAAAAATTTTTTTTAAATTTTCATCAATCCAGCCTAGATACAATGGCAATCTGAAGGCCAGGCTTAGACGCTGGTATCTGAGGCTTGAGAGTCTGTCGTGGGTGTTCTGTAGTGTTGCTTTATTTGCCTCCGTTCAAAGACGCCAACTGTGTGACATCAGAGTCCTTCATTCAGCAGTGTGACCTACATCCTGGTTCAGCCCTGTTGGTGTGGGAGAGGGAAAGTTCCAACCGGGCAGAGAAGCCAGTGACTGGCAAGTGTTAGCTTCAGTTGTCCCAACTGTCACAACAATTACTGAGATCATCTCTGTTTCAGAAATGAAGAGGAGGGCCGGGTGCAGGACTAGAGCTGTAGACATGGATACACTCCTGAAAAATAACCAAAACAGTTATGATAGGCGTGGTTTATATTTTTCAAGTTCTATCAGGATGTTTATTATACATAAAAACTGAAAATTCAGGGGCACCTGGGTGGCTCAGTGGGTTAAAGCCTCTGCCTTTAGCTCGGGTCATGATCCCAGGGTTTTGGGATCGAGCCCTACATTGGGCTCTCTGTCAGCAGGGAGACTGCTTCCTCCTCTCTCTCTGCCTGCCTCTCTGTCTACTTGTGATCTCTGTCTGTCAAATAAATAAAATATTTAAAAAAAAAAAAACCTGAAAATTCAGGAAGCATAAAGAAGATAAATATCACTTAAAATCCTTTCTGCCCAGGGGCGCCTGGGTGGCTCAGTGGGTTAAAGCCTCTGCCTTTGGCTCAGGTCATGATCCTGGGGTCCTGGGATCGAGCCCCGCATCGGGTTCTCTGCTCAGCAGGGAGCCTGCTTCCCTTCCTCTCTCTCTGTCTGCCTCTTGCCTACTTGTGATCTCTCTCTGTCAAATAAATAAATAAAATCTTAAAAAAATAAAAAATAAATAAACTACTGGAACTATATCAAAACAAAAAGCTAAAAAACAAAAAAAAAATCCTTTCTGCCCAGATAAAAGGACTCTGAATATTTTGTTAAAGTAATAATAGCAGCTGTTCTTACCCTTGGTGTAATAAATGGGGGTCTTTTCTTGACAATTCTGTTTCCCTGTAACTCATATTAATCACGCTTCAAGGCATGTTGGTTCTACTGCCAGATGTAGGTCTCCTGTCTGTGTACCTCCTTTGGCTCTACCACCAGCTCTCTGGTCCTAGCTACTTGCCCAGATGGCTGCAGTAACCTCAGAGTTAGTCATCTGGTTTCTGTTCTCTCCCACATTTAATCCATTTTCCCTATAGCAGCCAGAAGCATTTTTTTTTTTAAGATTTTATTTATTTATTTGACAGAGATTACAAGTAGGCAGAGAGGCAGGCAGAGAAAGAGAGAGAGGAGGAAGCCGGCTCCCTGATAAGCAGAGAGCCTGATGCAGGGCTTCATCCCAGCACCCTGGGATCATGACCCGAGCTGAAGGCAGAGGCCCCAGTCCACTGAGCCACCCAGGTGCCCCTAGAAGCGTTCTTTTACAAAAATTGGATGATGTGGCTCTCCTTGAAGCCCCTTATGTAGAAGAATAAAATTCAGGCCTTTGTGCACTGTAGGCCTTTCTTTGAGTTCCTTGAATTCAAGTTCTGTCCTGTGACAAGTTGCCTTGCATGTTTCTTTGTCAGAAAAGCAGGCTCCTTCATCTTCCAGTCCTGACGCCCTGCGACCTCAAGCTGTCCATATGTGAGCTGCAAGCATGTGCTCTCTAAGCTTGCCAGGTCTTTCAGCTGTCTGCTTACCTGTCCCATCCTCATGGAGCCCTTCTCAGATCCTTCCCCAAATCTGTCATTCTCTCTAATGGTTTCCTGATCTTTTTTCTTTTTTCTTTCTTTCTTTTTTTTTTTTTTTTTTTTTAAGATTTTATTTATTTGACAGAGATCACAAGTAGGCAGAGAGGCAGGCAGAGAGAAGGGGGACGCAGGCTCCCTGCTAAGCAGAGAACCCGATGTGGGGCTCGATCCCAGGACCCTGAGATCATGACCTGAGCCGAAGGCAGAGGCCTAACCCACTGAGCCACCCACGTGCCCCTTTTCTCTTTGTAAAGTAAAGATTTCATTTATTTATCTGAGAGAGAGTGCACGCGGGAGAAGCAGGCTTCCCCTGAGCAGGGAGCCCAATGTGGGACTTGATCCCAGCACTCAGGGATCATGACCTGAGCCAAAGGCAGATGCTTAACAAATGAGCCATACTGGCACCGTGGTTCTCTGGTCTTTATCACACTTGGCCCAGTTTATAAGTACAGATTTATTTCTGTGTTTATCTGGGTTCTACCCCCCTTTACTGGACTGTGAGCTCCACAGGAGTTCAGTGCTCATGATGTCTGGCTGGTCCCGCACAGCACCTTGGGTGCCTAGCCTAGGCTATACCTGGGAAATTCCTGAGTGAGTGGGTGAATGAAGAATTTTGGAGCTAATTTTGTGACTTCTCCTTATCGTACATTACTCAACAAATGTTCAGAAAGCAACTTTGTGTTAGGATGGTTTTGACCATCTCCTCTACGCAGGCAGAGTGCTAAGAGCCATTAGAGCCAACATTTGTGTGTTTCTATGTGTGTAGGTTGGATCCCAGAGACTGTGGAGGAATGGAAGCTTCTCCTACATCTCGTACAGAACAAGAGCTCAAAACCAAGCCCCCAGAAGTTACCAAATGGGAACTTCAATGATGGACCTTCCCCCATCAACATGGAGAATGTGGCACTCCTGTTAGCTAAGGCCATGGGCCCAGATCGGGCCTGGACCCTCCTACAGGAATGTGGTTTAACGGTGGAGCTGTCAGAGAGGTTTACCAGAACCTGTGATATCCTAAGGATTGCTGAGAAAAGGCAGAGGTAATAACTTGTCATGTCACGCCCTTTCCACAGGTACTTGGGGAATGTGGAAGCTCACAGATTTTCAGAAGTGGGTGGGGCTCTAGAGATGATTCAGCCCCAGCCTTTCCCTAGTAGCTGAGGGCGCTGAGACTTCTCTGCTGCTGAAGGACGAGCCTAAGGTAATGCTGTGTTTCATAGTCATGACCGAGACCTTTGTGGACCAATGTGAATACCCAGGGCTGACATGTACCAGTTTGCAAAGACAGCACCAAATGTCACATTGTCTCAGGGCTTTTTTTGTTTTTGTTTTCTTCGTGGTGGTAAAATACAGATAACATAAAATTTACCATCTTAACCATTTTTAAAGTGTCTGATTCAGTAGTGTTAAGTATATCCATATCATCTTGCAAAACTTAGACTTTACCTATTAAACAACTCCTCATAAACCGCCTCTGTGCAGCTTCTGGCAACCACCAGTCTGCTTTTGTCTCTGTGATTTTGACTTATCCAAGGGAGGTATTCCCCAAGACCACCAGTGAATACCTAAAACCATGGATATATCGAACCTCTTTATGTACTGGGTTGTTTCCTATATAGGCATACCTGTGATAAAGTTTAATTTTTAAGTTAGTGAGAGATTAATAATAACTGATAAAATGAACAGTTATAACAGCTTACCAGAACAAAGGCTATATATATGAATGTGGTCTTTCTCTCTCTCTCTCTCTCCCCCTCTCCATTTCTTGCTCTCTCTCTTTGTCTCTCAAAATATCTTATTGTACCGTACTCACCCCTCTTCCTGTGATAATGGGAGTTGATAAAATGCCCACGTGATGAGATGGACTGAGGGGAGTGACTTAGGCATCGTGACGTAGTATTCGGCTACTCTTGACCTTCTGATGGGATATCAGAAGGAGGATTGTTTGCTTCTGGACCATGGTTGACTGTGGGTATCTGAAACCATAGAAAACAAAACTGTGGGTAAGGGAGGAGGACTACTATATTATAAGTACCTTATATCAGTGAATTCATATGGTGCTTGCCTTTTTAATGACTGGCTTATTTCACTTACCATAGTGTTTTTAAAGTTCGTTGATATTAGAACATGTGCCAGGATTTCCTTCCTTTTTAGGGTTGAATAGTAAGTAGTCCATTGTGTGGATGTACCGCATTTTGTGGATCCATTTAACGTGGGATGCTTCCCCTTATGGCTCTTATGAGTAAAGCTGCTGTGAACACAGACGTACAAATGTCTCTTTGAGACCCTGCTTCCAATTCTTTTGGATGTGTACCCAGAAGTGGAATTGCTAGATTATATGGAATTCTATTTTTAATTTTTTGAGGAACTGTTTTCCATAGGGGTTACCATTTTACATCCCCACCAGTAGTGCAGAAGGGTTCCATTTTCTCCATATTCTCAGTAACACTAGCTACTTCTTTTTGACAGTACCCATCCTAATGGGGGTGAGGTGAGAGGATTCTGTGGCTTTTATTTGCATTTCCCTAATGATTAATGGTGCTGTGCATCTTTTCATACACTTGTTGGCTGTTTGTATATTATCTTTGGAGACCTCTGTTCATGTCCTTTTTCCTATTTTTTAATCGTATTGTTTTTCTTTTTTGAATTTTTTGTATATTCTGGATATTAACCCTTTACCAGATACATGATGTACAGATAATTTCTCCTATAGGACAGAATGCCTTTTCACTCTGTTGATCAAGTCTTTTGATGCACAGATCAGTCAACTTTTTGAATCCTTTAATTTTCTGTGTGTTTAAAAAAGTGTCTTGTAAAGAAAGGACAACAAAAACTAAATGTGCTTGTTTCTTTTTTCTCTGGGATTTCAGAGCCTTGATACAAAGCATGCTTGAAAAATGTGACCGGTTTCTCTGGTCTCAGCAGGCCTAGTGGAAGAAGATTGAGCACACGTCACAACGTTGTGAGAAAAACTGAATCATGCTCCCAAACGTCCTGAGTGCGTTTGCTGTTGAAGGAAAGGTACCGCCTGAAAACCCCGCCCCCTTCTGGGGTGTACTTTTGTCAGTGTCCCTCACTTCTGCATTTGTGGCTCCATCTGTGCCTTCAGTGTTTCTCAACCAGGATTGAACTTTGGAAGGAATCAGTCCTTGTCTGGTGAAACGAAGTGCCCTGGAATCAGAATATGAAAGTTCCCAGCCATGCGGCCTTATCCTGAACGACAGTATTACCTTCTCCTTGCTGGTGGATTGGGATAATTAGTTTCCTGTTGTGACTGTCATGGAGGGAGCAGAAGTTTCTCCTCCCAGTTCCATGAAGACGGATAAAGTAACTGGCAGGAGTTGAATTCTTTTTACATCTAGGCTGGAATAGTTGAGAAATTACTGAAATAAGACTTGGCAGAATGGAATTAGCACATCAAAGAAGTGAAACATTGAGCATTCAAGTTAGATATTTACATTAAATGACCCCATATTTAAATTGAGCTAATTTAAAATATATTTTTCCTAGTATTTGATGTTTTCTAATCTGAACCTATATACAAATGACTAATTTATTACTGGAAATGTTTTATCTCTAATCTTTACTAAACGGTGGCCCAAAGGAATCATGCACTTTTAAAAATTATTTTTTAAAAGCCATAATAAAGGAAAGCGAAGTACTAACAAAGACGGTAGTAGGCGCTTGTGTCATTTAAGCCATGTACTAGAATGCCTTCCTCAGGCTCCTGTACCTTTGTAGCACATTAATGTTAATAATAATGTAAAATCTGTTTTTATTTGAATAGATACAAGGTTTATTGTAAGCAATTTGCAGGAAGGTGTGGGTAACCTCAATGTGGAGTAAGAAAAGTTGGATATGTAATGATTCAGTCATAACACTGAGAGCTACAGACAGAAATGGCTGTCAGACTTCCATTTGATATTCGGATACTATGTAACCAGATGGGTTGAAGAGATTATCAGGGAAAGGAGGCTCACACAGTTTCATAGAGTTTTGGGAAGCATAAAAAACCTAACGATTCTGCTCAAAAGTGGGAGTAGGGTGGGTGGGTGGGTGGGTGTGTTTTTGTGTGGTTTCCTCTTACCAAGCAATTCTCTGACACCAGTTGGGTGGCTACAGTTCAACCCATTTCTGACACTACTGACTCAGAGGTAGCATCAGATCCCACAGGTAAAGGGCTCAGTCCTAAGAGTGCCCTCCACTTTATTTTGTTAAATGTAAATTCAGTTCATTAACATGTAATGTGTTAGTCAGAGGTAGAGATCAGTGACTGATTAGTCTTTTTTTTTTTTTTTTTTTTTTTTTAAGATTTTATTTATTTATTTGACAGAGAGATATCACAATTAGGCAGAGAGGCAGGCAGAGAGAGAGAGAGAGGAGGAAGCAGGCTCCCTGCCAAGCAGAGAGCCCGATGCGGGACTCGATCCCAGGACCCTGAGATCATGACCTAAGCCAAAGGCAGCAGCCCAACCCATTGAGCCACCCAGGTGCCCCAGTGACTGATTAGTCTTATGAACACCCAATACTCATTACATCATGTGACCCCCTTAATGTCCATCACCCAGTCACCCCATCCCCCTACCTCCCCACCCCCGCCCTCCGCTTTGCCCACTAATTACATGTCCAGGTTGTTACCTGTACTTCTGACCAACTGGCTATAAATCTGAGGTCCTCATGATCCCTTCCTTGGGTCTGATAATTTGATTAAATTGCTAGAGCAGCTCCCAGAACTCAGAGAAACAGTTTATTTACTAGATTGCCAGTTTACTATATAAGGACAACTCGGGAACAGCCAGATAGAACAGATGCATAGGGCAAAATTTGGGGAAAAGTGTGAGGAGCTTCCGTGCCCGCTCCAAGCTCTACCTTCTCTGAATATGACATGGTCATCAGTACAGAAATTCTCTGAGTCAAGTTCTTGGGGTTTTTTATGCCTTCGTTACAAGAGTGTGGTTGATTAAATCACTGGTTACTGGCCATCGAACTCAATGTCCAGTCCCTCTCTCCCTCCTGAGGTCGGGGTGTGGCAGTGGTTTAGAGGATGGGTTTGAAGGTTCCAGTTCTCTAAATCACGTGCTTGGCTCTACTGGCAACCAGCCCCCATCCTTAGGAGCAGTCCAAATGTCACCTCATTAGTACTACAAGACACCTCTGTGGCGCTCATCTTTTAGGAAATTCCAAGGGTTTTTAGGAGCTGTATGCCAGAAATGGGAGGAAGGCCAAGTACATATTTCTGTCGGTCACAATATCTTACCTTCCCACTAGAATCAGCTGGGTTTTGTCCGTATTGGATTATGTCAAATGTTCGTCTGTACTGAGGTAAAGGGCAAGATGCCTCCTTTCACTGGCCATCGGCTTCTGTTGTCACATGATGACTGTCTAAAAGAGGACCCAGAAGAAATCTCAGAAGGAGATAGCTTGAACTGGCCTGATGGCCAATCATTTCCTGACAGATTGCTCTAAGGGATCATACAGCAGTCCTCATTTGCCAAGAGGGTACAGAGAAATTTCTGGCATTAAAAAAATAATAATAATAAATAATAATTTCTTTTTTAAAATCACATCCTCAAATTTATTTTCCAAAGTAAACCAAGCAACAGCAAAAAAGCCACTTCAGTTAAGCAATAAAGTTTCAACAGTCAAGTGGATATTAGGCAGTATTTCCCAATACAACTTGTATCTTTCACTGGCCTAAAAATTCTAGAGAGTGACGCAGGGTGGCCTCACTTTCATTACGCACTTAGTGTAATGGCTAAGAGCTTAGGTGCGGAGGCGGGCTGTCTAGCTTTGAATGTTGTTCTGTCTCCTAAATGACCTTGGAGAAGTTACTTTGTTTCTGTCAGTGTCAGTTTTCTCATCCATACGATGGGGACAGCAGTAGCACTCAGGATGGTTTGAGAAGTGACAGAAGTCCTGAATGTGATGAAAGTGAAGCATGGAGCAGGCGCTCAGCGCAGAGAGTGCAGGGAGAGCCATCTCTCCGGACACATGACACTGAAGTGCAGGGCAGTAGAGCTTGTGACAGTGCGCGGGGAACACGTGTTAGCTGTGGTGTGCAAGGGCTGGAATATCCTTGTGCCCAGTAGTGATCAGACACGAGTAAGCTGGTTTGTTTGACTCCGAGAGAGCGGGAGGACCAAAGTTGAAGTTAAGAATGTCCTTGCAGGGGCACCTGGGTGGCTCAGCGGGTTAGGCCGCTGCCTTTGGCTCGGGTCATGAACTCGGAGTCCTGGGATCGAGCCCCACATCGGGCTCTCTGCTCAGCAGGGAGCCTGCTTCCTCCTCTCTCTCTGCCTGCCTCTCTGCCTGCTTGTGATCTCAATAAATCTCTCTCAAATAAATAAAATCTTAAAAAAAAAAAAAAGAATGTCCTTGCATGTGTTAAATTTGTCCCTGTCCTGCCCAAGGCTCGGAACCTTGTGGCTGTCCTTGCCTCTCCCCCTCCTCAACTCTCACGCACCATCCCTAGGGAAATGCTCTCCCTTCTGTGTTGGTGGTGTTTTTCCATCGGTCAGTTTTTTTCCCCACTTGCTGTTGCCGCTGGTCCATGTTCGCATTCCTTCTTGCAAAATATTACATGGTGTGCTGGAGATCCAGTCTTGTTGCTAAGAATGTCACCAACCCCATAGCTTTCCCAGTCTCTCAGAGAGCACTGTGCTCCAGATCCTGTCCCCCTGGGGTGGACTCTGTCTGTGTGGCACCACTAGCTTCATGGCTCCCCATTTCACAAGTCCATTAGTTTACATTTCTCTGCCCTTCCTGCTTCCCTCCCCCTCCCCTTGGCTAACCAGTGCTTTTTCCTCTCTTCTCTCTTATCTTCAACTGAACATCCCATCAGTGCCTTCCTTCCAGAGTGAATTTACTCTACATGCCTTGGAGATCCCTGTGCTTTTCCATGAGCTTTAGAAAAGCACAGGGTTATGGTATATCAGGTCTGGCTTATGCACTACCTCAGATCCTGTGGCCCCCTCGTCTTCCTGCAGCCCGTTCTCTGACAATCCCACATGGGCTTGGGTCCTTTTCCTGCAGGAGCAGCTGGGCAGCACCTTGCTTTGGGTCTGTTCCATGGGGCTTCTGTTTCCTACACTAGGGAAGCCCTCGGTACTCACATGTGCACAACCACAAAGTGCAGGAACCCTAATACTCTAGGGTTCACATTTGACCAGTAGAAATGGAAGCCAGTTGATAGGTGCTTTTCTTTTTTGAATCCTGGTGGATAGGGCTCAGGCATCTGGTACTGCATCTTCAGGATGTCCCAGTGGGATTGAGCTCCAGCTCTAAGGCTCTTACTTGTGGCCTGCCCTATAATACATCCTTCTCTTGGCCATGCTCCTCCCATGATCTACAACCCTGTCTCTCATGTCTGCTCCGTGGGGTTGTTTCCCAGTAAAGTACCTGAGAACCTAGGGAAGGCGGTGGGAGTGAGGAAGGCAGGAGGTGGGAGGATTCTTCTATTTGAGGCTTTATCACTTAGACTTAATCCACTATTCAAGTTAGGGGTCCATTAGGTAAGAAAAAGTAGATAGATTGTTTCTCCCCTGACATGACCCACTTCCTATCCTTCCTCCTACCCTGATGCCCTCAGTTCCCCAGAACTAAGCCCCCTGACCTATCTCCCTACCTGCACATGCAGCTCAGCTCATAGCTTGCTATAGAAAGTACTGGAGGCTCCTCCCTGTCTAACCTCCAGGCAGCCCTCCAACTATAAACTGGGGTACAGGGGAGCATGGCACGGCTATATTTATCCAATAGTGAGAGATCCAGAGGGCCCAGGGCCCATTCAGATGGTGGCCCAAATGCCAAGCAGATTCCAAGCTGTTCTATTAACTGTAAGTCCCTATCAGAGAACTGGGGATTTTAATTATTATGTATTAATACTGTCCAAGGAAGTAGTGGTGTAGGTTAAGGGAGGAGCCTCAAGCCAGACTTCCTGTGTTCAAATCCTGGCTTTACCACGCATTAGCTCTGTGATCTTGAGCAGGTTACTCAGTCTCTTTGCCCCTTGGTGTCCTCATCTGAAAAATAATCTGCCCCATAGAGCTGTGGCCAACTGGGACTAGAACAAGCTTAGTAAATATTAGCCATTATGACTAGTATTATTATTAAAATACTCTCCTGGCTAATCCCAGTAATCCTGGTTCTTATTTTTTAACCAAAACAGTTAATATTTCACACTAAACATAGCAAGAGTTGTGCTTTTCTTTTTTCATATGGAGATGGTAATAATATTTTTTACAAAATTCCCTATGCATAAGATAAACAACAGATTCTTTTGTTGTATTATCAAAATAATACTAAACAGAATTTTTAAAAAACTCCCCTGGGTAAAATGGGTATTACCTGAAATGACCGCATAGTATTCCATTTTATGGTCATATTAAATCATTCGTATTATTTGATGAATGTTCTCTCCTTCCCCCACTCCACCCCCGCCCCAGGCCCTAGTCTGTTATTTACATTTTTTTCCTCATACAGTTTTTTAGTTGAGATGTAATTCACATACCATAAAATTCACCCTCTCTGAGTGTTCAGTTCAGAGGTTTCTAGTATATTCACAGTATTGTGCATTCTTTACCTCCGTGTAATTCCAGAATATTTCCATCATGCCAAAAGGAAACTTCATACTCTAGCAGTCACTCCCTACTCCCCCTCCTTCCAGGCCATAGCAACCACTAATCTTTCTTCTCTGGATTTGTCGTTTCTGGAAATTTCATAAAAATAAAATCATATATAACCTCTTATGTTTGACTTCTCTTCTTTAGCCTAATGTTTTCAAGGTTCATTCACGTAGCATGTATTAGTACTTCATTCCTGTTACGGCTGAATACCATTCTGTTGTATGAATATACCACATTTTGTTTAAACACTCATTATTGATAAATACTTGAGTTGCATCTATTTCTTGCATATTTTGAATAATGCTGCTACTTTGGTCATGGAAGGGACAATGCTTTTTCTTAATGGAATAGACACAATGGGTATAGATTGGTCTTCCTTGCATCCAGTGCTTCTTCCAAAGTCTGTGGACTTACTGAATGCCTTATGCACTACCATGGTATTTGTTTTATACAGTATTACTCTGGTTAAAGAACTCGTCTGCAACAAATAAAGCGTGGCAGTGGGACTATGCTCCTGGAATTCACTGGTTTAACCATGTTCCCTATTATCCTGAAGTAGCCGGCTGGGTAGAGTGGTGGAATAATGTTTTGAAAACTCAACCACAGTTCTAGCTAGAGAGCAACACCATTATCATAATCCCTGCAAGGGATGAGGCAATGCCCCCCCCCTCGCCACCCTTATGGTATGTGCTTTAAATCAGTTTCCAATATATGGTACTGTTTCTCCCATAGCCACATTTCATGTGTCCAGGAATGAAGGCAAGGAAGTATCATTTTAGTGGTTTCTCTCACAGGGGAGAGAATATTCCACCTGTAGACAAGAGCTTGAGCCCATACCTGTGGACTTCCAGCCTGCTTGTGATCCTCCCTGCTTGGTTGCACGAAAAACAGGTCTTTGCTGTAGACTTTGGGCCTCCTTAGCCAGCCCCTGCCATTGCATAAGCCAATTCCTTGTGAGAGATCTAAATCTAGACCTATCTCTATGATCCTGTTCCTCTAAAACAACTTATAGTACCAAATTCTGTGTCAGAGTTTGACCAGAGAAGTGGAACCAATAGGCCATAGATGTATATATTAATGGCCTTATCACAAGGAGCTGGCTTGCAGAGTTGTAGGGGCTGGCCAAACAGTCAGGAGAGGCAGGCAGGATGGCAAGATTCAAGGGAAAGGAGAGCAATTGTAGGCCCAGTACCTATTTGGAGAGTAGGTCAAGGAAGAGTTAAGCCTTTTTCTAAAGGCCTTCTGACTGAAGAAACAAGTTCCACCAAGGATAATCACCCATTGGATTAAAGATAATTTATTAAACACTTCAACCATGTCTGCAAAATACAGCAGCATGTAAATTAGTGTTTGAATAACCGAAGGAAGACGTGTGTATACAGCAAAGTGGCTCTGGCTCCCCTTCATCCTTTAACCCTGGGCAGGGAGTATCTCCTATGGGCCATCCAGCTGGCCTCACGGAGAAGTGTGAGGGGATAGTTCAGCCCAGCCAAGTGGACACATTCAAAAGCCATGACTGGGAGTCACAGTTCTCATTTTTAATGAGAAAGCTTGCAAAGCATTGCTAGAGGAAAGGACTTTTTCTATGATAAAGTGAGATTATGTCAGTTTAGATGGAACTTTAGTGGAGATTTTGGTATAGATTTGGATACTGATCTTTAACATCACCACATTCTGCAGACCAAAATTTGGTATTTGGTATCAAATACCAAATACCCTCCACATATCCCAAACGCTGCTCCCAGGCCTGCCATCCTCTGCAGAATACTTTTCCTCCTGCTTCATTCATTCATTCATTAAGTGTTTATTGAGCATCTACCATGTGCCAGGAGCTCTGTTAGGTACTCTGGGTAACGAGGAGGACATACAACAAGATAGACATGCTTTTTTTTTTAATGGAGTCTTTTTTAAAAGATTTTTATTCACTTATTTGACAGAGAAAGATCACAAGAAGACAGAGCAGCAGACAGAGAGAGCAGGGGAAGCAGGCTCCTTGTTGGGCAGAGAGCCCAATGCAGGCCTTGATCCCAGGACCCTGAGATCATGACCTGAGCTGAAGGCAGAGGCTTTAGCCCACTGAGCCACCAGGCACTCCAATACACATGCTTTTTGCCCTTTGTGATGGGTCCTGGGGACAATAATGTACAATAATAGCAGCTACAACTACATTCCCTCAGATTCCTCACCCCCCCCCTCCCAAAATGTTCTGCGTCTCCTCACTGCCCTCTGTTTACCTTCCTCCCTTTCTCAGGAGTACCTCCTTGCTTCTTTTCAGGTTAACCATCATCAGTGAGCTTGATCTCATCCCCTCCTTTTGGCTAATCAGTTAAAAAGTAAATTATTTCAACCATTCGTCCATTCATTCAGTGTTGAGGTTCTGTTATGCACCATATACTTTGCTTCGTGCCAGATACTTAAAGCTAAATAAGACAGAAATTGTTACAACCTAGGATGGAAGCTGGACCAAGAAAGCCATCAAAACAAAAAACAGTAACAGAGGGACGCCTGGGTGGCTCAGTTGGTTAAGCAGCTGCCTTCAGCTCAGGTCATGATCCCAGCGTCCTGGGATCGAGTCCCACATCGGGCTCCTTGCTAGGCAGGGAGCCTGCTTCTCCCTCTGTCTCTGCCTGCCATTCTGTCTCCCCCTCTCCCTCTCTGATAAATAAATAAAATCTTAAAAAAAAAAAAAAAAAAAAAAAAAACCAGTAACAGAAGAACATAAAGAATGAAAAAAATCACTACATATTAATAATAGGAAGGAGAGAATAGCTACAGTAGGTGACTCAGAGCAGTCAGAGAAGGACTCTCTGGAGAGAGTTCCCGTGAGAGACACAGGCTAAGAAGGGAGCAGCCATGGGAAGAGCAGATGGATCGAGTGTATGAGGCACCGTGGCAAACTAGAGCTTGACCTTTTGGTGGCACTGAGGGAAGACCATGGGCCAGGAGGGTGTGACAAAGGAGCGCGCAAAGCCATGAAGGCAGTTGAGGGCATCTTTTAAGAAGGCGGGAAAAGGCAGGTGGTGCCGAACACCCCAGCCTGTGGTCCTGGCTCTGCACCCATGCTGTGTGCAACCCCGGACATTGTCCTAATTATGTACCTCCCCACCAGGGTTTCTCCAGCTAACCCCAAAGACTCTGTGTGGCTTACATCAAATAAGACACGTACAGTATAGAGGATGGTTTGGCATCTGCAAACAAAGAAAATGGTGGCTACTCTGTGTAATTAGTATTCACCAGCCTCCCCCACCCTGGCAGAGCTGGGGTTGCCTCCCATGTGCTTCCGTGGAGGCTCTTAATTAAAGTGTGTTGTAAGCATCTATGTGCATATCTGGCTTCCTTTCTAGAACATCGGACCTTGTCAGAAGAAAAGTCATGTAGGAAATAGGATGGAGGGCACCTGGGTGGCTACGTGGGTTAAGCCTCTGCCTTCAGCTCAGGTCATGATCTCAGGGTCCGGGAATCCAGCCCCGCATTGGGCTCCCTGCTCAGCAGGGAGCCTGCTTCCCCCTCTCTCTCTGCCTGCCTCTCTGCGTGCTTGTGATCGCTCTGTCTCTGTCTCTGTCTCTGTTAAATAAATAAAACATTTCTTAAAAAAGAAAATAGGAAAGGGGCGCCTGGGTGGCTCAGTGGGTTAAGCCACTGCCTTCAGCTCGGGTCATGATCTCAGGGTCCTGGGATCGAGCCCCACATCAGGCTCTCTGCTCAGCAGGGAGCCTGCTTCCTCCTCTCTCCCTCTCTGCCTGCCTCTCTGCCTGCTTGTGTTCTCTCTCTGTCAAATAAATAAATAAAATCTTTAAAAAAAAGAAAATAGGATGAAAGTGTATTATGAACTGTAAACTACTGTTCGGTTGGGAGTTATGTTAAAGAGGCTTGGAATCTATCCGGGGGACTGACACATGAAAGGAACGGAGGGGATGAGGTAAAGACGAGCCTGCAGGTATGACTGAAGCTCTGTGAGAGCCCGTGTGCTGCCCGGGCTACTGGAAAGGTTCTTCAAAGAAGTAGAATTTTTATTGGGATCTGAGTTTAAGGACAGTAGGAATAAAGATGAGAAAAACTAATGTAAGAGGCATTCCTCAGGTAGGACCAAAAAGAACTGGTTTAAAATGTCATCAGAGGGGCACCTGGGTGGCTCAGTTGGTTAAGCATCTGCCTTTGGCTTGGGTCATGGTCCCGGAGGCTAGGAGGGAGCCGCAGGCCAGGATCCCTGCTCGGCAGGGTCTGCTTCTCCCTCTCCCTCTGCCATTCCCCCTACTCTTTTCTGCCTCTTAAGTTAAAAAAAAAAAAAAAAAAATCTTTAGAACCAATGTCATCAGAGACAAGGGCTGCTGTTGGGGAAGCCAAGACATCAGTTGCCAGAACCCCTGGGATGAGGCTTTTCAAAAGCCTGATGGAGAGAGTCTGCTGAGGGACAAGGTGCAGAGGCAGAGCAGAGGACAGGACACAGGTGACTGGGCAATGAAGAGAGAGATGGGGACACAGAGAGGTCTGAGAATAGCAACAAAACACCTGGAGAGGCCTCAGCCCGGTAAGAGTAAGAGGCGGAGAGAGGAGATGAGAGGTCTCGTCCGCCGTGCTGTGGGTGTCAAAGGGGCGAGCCCATGCAAGCCCTCTCCCACCCCCCAGATTGGAGACCCTGTTATTAGCCAGTCAGGAGACAGAAACTGAGCAGTGATATGAAGAGGGAGGGTTTAATATAAAGAATTATTATATAGTTGCAGAAGATTGGCTATTAAGGGATAAAAAATAAAGGAAGGATGAATTCAGGACAGGCCCTCCTCACAAGGCTGACGTTAAGGTCTTGTTAGAAAGTGTGTGGCCTTAGTACTTGGCTTGGCAGCAAAAGTTTGCTGGGTGCCACAAGTCAAAGTGGATGAGCAAGAAAGTCCCCAGATGAGGTGACAACAAAACTTGCCAGATGTTGATGATGTCCCTGTGCCACCATTTCCTGGCATGTTTTGTTCCTGGGAGCTTTTGTGTGAAATAAGGTGGAGAAAAACTTCTCCGGGCAGGGTTCTTAGAAGGCAGGGACAGAAACTGGTTTTCACTGGATTTGACGGCCCCGCTGAGAAACCAACAGAGGATCAAAGTGACAGTGGCCAGATCAGGATGCCACCATCCCGTCCTCCCACAGCTGAGTCCCCTGACCCCAGGGACAGAGAGCACTAAGGCACAAGACAAAAGGAACTAGACACTGAAGTCAGAGAAAGTGACAGGACACCACGGACAGCAGTGAGGGGTCTGGCGTGGAAGGACCTGGAAATAGCACAAGTGCAACTAGAGGGGCCTGGACAGGGGAGTAGATCTGATTGGAGAGGGGTGAGTGCAGGGCGTCTGTCCCTGTGACGCTGAGATTTCCTCCCCACCACATCAAATAGGGGCCCAGGCTCTGCCCGCTCAGGGTGGAGATGTCCATCCTTCACTCCTGGGGAGCAAACAAGCAGTCCTTATACCCAAGAGTAACACACACTTTTCAAGTCAGTCTCATTAAGCATTTATTAGACACCTATTAGGTGCCCTCCCCCCGCCTCTGGGGACAGAGAACTCAATGACTGGGTGTTCCTGCCCTCAGGGTCCTCACAGCCCATCTCCCCAGGGCAGAGCCAAGGGAAAGCTCAGTACTTGTCAGGCAGGCCATGGGGTCGGAAGTGGTTGGGGTCTTTGCCACTCCGGCCCCATTCGTTGGCAGCCTGGTCAGCCTTCGAATCCTCCACTCCGTGGCCGCTGTCTCCATACTTGAAAAGGTCTGTGATTCTCTGAGAATTCTCTCTGGCATCACTGGAATGGAGGGAGGCAGGTGGAGATTCATTAGGGGCTGCTGAGCAACAGGCCCCCGCCCCCACCAATCCCTTCTCTTTCCGAGGGATGGCTGAGAGGGGCCCAGGCCAGAGGGGCTGAAACACGGACCCTGCTCCACACACAGCCCAGGTCAGCCCAGGCTGGTCCCCGTGCCCACAGCAGGAGGGTGGGAGGCCCCCATTCCCACTGGCCTTGCTCTGGCTCTGCCAGCCAGTCAGACCCCACACTGGGCACAGAGGGGAGGGTGGGCAAGAGGACCAGGAGCCGCTGTCTCTACAGGAAGCTTCTCTACTGTAGGCCCTTCCCGGCTCTCTAAGGCCGCCATGCTCAGCCAGGCCATCCCTACATTCCCGGGGCCCTTGTTACCTGATGACTTTAGCAGCCCAGGCGCCCCCAGGACCCCTTTGTGCAGCATCATAGTTCCCGCGGGCATGGAAGTATTTGTCGGAATTTTTGTAATTGGCTTCTCTCATGTCAGAGTAGGCTCTGTACATGTCTCTAGCCCCTGGAAAGGAAAGAAAATGGAAGTGATCCTCTCTTGACAAAATAGAGAAAAAGTTTTTCTCCCAGTGATTCTAAGACTTCAGCCTTTGACAAAATCCTCAGACATTTTATTGGCTGAGATAAATATTTCTTTACTTTTCACTCCCCTGGGTGAATGTTAGGAGAATCACACTTGGTGCAAGTTTTATTCTCTGTGAGTCCATTCTAAGTACTTTGCTACTTGGTTTTTGAGTGTGTGTGATGTGTGTGAACAGGAGGTGGGGTCGTCTTTAAGGGATGCTTCTTGTACAAGGGAACCTCTCTACCTGGGAAGGACAGGGGCCCCTTGGACTGGGGCATGAGGACAAAGGCAAGTCTGAAAGAGGCTGCTGACCCAGCGGGCTCCCAACCCAGTCGGCGGGAGAAATTCCTCCCTGCGGGCAGCGTGAAGACAACTCAGGCCTGTGTACGTCAGAATATCCGGGGCTTAGGTGGCACCAGAATTGACCAAACTCAATCATAAATGTAATTGATAAAGATGAGTTCCCCCAAGGGAACTTTATAGAAATGGGGTCACCATCAAGGCAGAAAATGGCAACTGACCCACCAGCTCTAAAGTCCAGTGTTCTCCCCAGTAAATGGAAGAGTATTGACTTCCACAGAGTGCTTATGCAGACAAACTGAGAAAATACGCATAGAACTTCTGGAAGGCTGTAGTTGCCCAGGATGCTATCACCGCTCTGGGCTTTAGGAAGTCTGGGACAAACTCAGGAAAGGGACTAAGGAAGAGGAAGAGCAAGTGAGTTACAGACTGAAGGAATCTGATCAGGCTACAGCTGTGCCTGTGAGAATTTCAAAGGATCGACAGTAAACCCTCAAAGCAGTAATCAGTGACTCTCACCAAAAAACAAAAATAAAGATAAATGATGTTGTGTAATACACAAATCGTGGCACTGAGTCTGACTGCTAAGTTGTGTTCCTCTTGCTCCCTTGCCCAGCCAGGCCCCAGGCCCTCAGAACCACCATCACCTAATTCCTTGTGCCTGTTGACTGTGGGGAGCGGAGCTCTGCAGTGTGGCCCTCTGCCTCTCCCAGGGCGTGTCTGCCATTTGCTCAGATACACAAGAGGCTGTGTGATCCCAACAAACACCACCCCCCCCCCCCCGCCCACACCGTGGGCCATGCACTCTCTGGTCTGGGAGGCAGGACAGCGCTGTTCTATCAAGGTCTGGGGAGCTCTACCCCGGGGGCCATCCAGTTCCGCTTGAGGACTTTGTCAGACTCTTCATTATTTTGTGCCTCAGGTCCTCTGTCAAGGGATTATGGCCTCTACACTGCAGGGCTACAGATTAAAACCTGAGGATGAAAACAAATTCATTCATCCACACAAAACTCTTAGAACAGTGCCTAGCACAGGCCCAGCTCAGTGACTCCTGGATGGAATGAGGTCCCCCTTTCCTGGCAGCCTGAGACCCAGCCACAAGTGGTCCCTGACTTCCCGCTAGGTGGCGCTCGCGTCCCAATTGTAAGGAGGGCACCGGCACCCTGGACCCCAGCTCTCTTCCTGCTCCTGCTCCAAGTTGAAGCCCTAAACTCAGTGGCCTCCAGCCTGGGGATCCCCTGGAAGAGTGCAATGCTGCCTAGAAAAGCCAGGGGTGGAGCGATAGGACAGATGTGGTTTAAGGAGAACGGCCATGTGTAGTAAGTAAGCCCTAGAGACCTAATGCACAGTATAATGAACACCAAACAATATTGTAATTATGAAATATGCTATAGTCTAGTTAATTACTTCAACTCCTAAAAAGAAAGGATAATTATGTAACATGATAGAGGTGCTAATTATAGCTACAGTGGCAATCAGATTAAATATATAAATGCATCAAATTAACATGACATACACCTTAAACGTATTCAATGTTATATGTCAGATATAGTTCAGTTTAAGAAAAAAAGCCTGGGAAACTGCTATCTTGAAAACCATGCTTCTTCTTTTCCCACTTGTGGCCTTTGGCCTGTGTAGACATGGCCTCCGCTCTGGGCAATCCTGGAGGGAATCCAGGGGCAGCCTCCCCCTGCTCCCATGCTTTTGACCTTACCTTGGCCAGCTTCCTTGAGGAAGCCTAACCATCTTTGGCTGCTGACGCCCAGGACCAGGGAGCACAAGAGGATGCCCAGGACAAGCTTCATCCTGCTACAGACTCAAAGACACACAAAGATGACAGGTGTTTAGTTTTTGTTTGGTCTGATTTGGGGGGAGGGGTGATGTTGACCTATTGTATTTCAAAACTGAGCCACACTCAGGATTATCTCTATCTATATATCCACACACACAGACACACATGCATATGTGTACACATACATCCGTGTATATATATATATGTATGTACGTATGTGTAGAAAGAGGTAGACAGTATGTATACATATATTAGGCAGGCGATACATAGATACATAGAGAATTCCAAAGGGTCCACTTGTCCATTTCCACTTGCCTCATTGGAATCCCAGCATGAGAGACTGCGCTGCACTTTTTTTTTTTTTAAAGTATTTATTTATTTAGTTGACAGAGGTTACGAGTAGGAGAGAGGCAGGTAGAGAGAGAGAGGAGGAAGCAGGCTTCCTGCCGAGTAGAGAGCCCGAGATGGGACTCGATCCCAGGACCCTGGGATCGTGACCTGAGCTGAAGGCAGATGCTTAACCCACTCCTGATAGAAACCACTATGCGGGGCGCCTGGGTGGCTCAGTGGGTTAAAGCCTCTGCCTTCGGCTCAGGTCATGATCTCAGGGTCCTGTGATGAAGTTCTAAAACCTAGGTGAGGTTCGGTGGGCTGAGGTCCAGAGCCAATGACCAAGAAAGAATTCTTGAGACATCTTTGGTGCAAAATGGTGTTTTATTAAAGTACGGGGACAGGACCTGTGGGCAGAAGAGCTGCTGTGCCGTTATCCTGAGGAGTGGCTGATTATATACACAGGAGTTGGGTAGGTGAAAACAAAGGGGGAGATGTTAGTCTCTAAGGAATTTTGGAAGCTAGGTCTCCAGGACCTTGAGGGGCTAGCTATTGTTGGGAGAAAGGTTATTTATTACTATTAGTAAAAATCTTCTTGTGAGATCCTTTAGATCCTTCTTGTGAGATCCAATGGGCCATATGCTTGGGAATGATTCTCGAAACTATCTTGGAGATCTAGAGATAAAGTTTCACATTTCTCCTATCAAGTGTCCTTGTTAGTAAGATTTGGGTTTAGAAGAAATTTAACTTTATTTAGGCCTTGAGGAACTGAGTTATTTGCCTCTGGAAATTGTGCTATTGTTAAGATAGCTTCTTTGTTGTCAATCTCTAGGACATTGGTAAACCAAGGGAGATTCCTGTCTTGCAGGATTGTGATCTCTGCAAGTTAACTATTTGTTTTTCTTTTAGGGCAGTCAGTCAGGGGTGCCTGAGGAATGTCACACATATTACCGAGGGGAGCGGGTGGAGAAGGGGGTGCAAGGTGCCAGCTTTTGCTTTGTCCTCAGCCAGCCTTCTGCTCCCTCATCACTGGGATCGAGTCCCCGTATGGGGCTCTCTGCTTAGCAGGGAGCCTGCTTCCCCTTCTCCGTCTGCCTGCCTTTCTGCCTACCTGTGATCTCTGTCTGTCAAATAAACAATAAAAAAAACACCAAATCTATAAAAAAAAAAAAAAAGAAAGAAAAAGAAACCACTTTGCATTTCAATCCTCACCTATGAGCCCTGACACCCAATGTATAAAAACTTCCAAAGAAACGTCTGGGCATTGCGTGACCATATACCAGTCTGTAGAATGAGATGAGTGAAACAATGCACAAATATTGGTGGAACGCCTGCTCTACCCATCCCAGTGCCCCCACCGAGGAAGTACACGACTAAATCCCAGTCCCAGAAAGCATTCACATCTGCTGACTCCTAATAGTCAGGCTACGAGACGCAGGGAGGAAGCAGAGAGCTGGGACACAGCCCAGGAATGCTGTGGGGAAAGGGAATCTGCAGAGAACAAGTGTTGGAAAAATTCTAGCACCTTACCTTGGGCTGTGGCTTCCCGCAGATCTCCCAGTGAAGCTGAGCTTCCTATGAGAAATGCCTGCACTTTATATGCTGGGGCTGTGCTGGGGCAACAAGGGGAAAGACAGGTTTGAAGCCAAACCCTGAGATTTGGGAAATTTTCCTTGGCCAGAACCCAGCAGCTTGCACAACAGGATCCTTCCTTGTTCCTCTAAGGGTCTATTCAGCCAGAGCAGCCCCACCCCAGTTGAACTGTCATTTTGCTTTAAACTTAAATTGACTTTGCTCCAGGGGAACTTACTTAAAAACAAGTCCTGGAAACCAGTCCCACATAACAAAGTCCAAGTACAAGGGTGGGTCAGGCCAGGTGGAGGTATTCAATCAGTGGGGGCGCATACCAAGGAGTATGGGCCCCTCCCTCTGGGCATCTTTTGGGCGCCAATTCTGAACTAGGTGATAGGCTGGTTCAAATGTCTACTAGGGTAAATTGTAATTCAGTTGGTCACCTAGCAGGACTGTGCAGCTTTCTCTGTGTGTTACAATCTCATTGGCCACCTGTGCATGGCCAGGCCCAACCACATGGCCTTTGCTCTATAAAAGTTAGTCTGGAAAGCAGGGAGGGGTCATCCTCTCTGTAAGGGGTGGCCCCGACGGGTCTGTTTGACCGTAGGTTTGATTCTTGATGCTTGGCACGAAATAAAGCTTTGCTTGACTTTTGCTTTGTATCAGTCTTGCTCCCTTAATCATGGACCCATTATTGGGGTACCCATTTTGGGGGGGACCCAACATTCCCATCTAATTTCCCAGGTTGTGCAACCTGGCAGCTTCCAGAGTGCAGCAAACTTGGGGTTTTCTGCCTGTTTTCAATCTCCTTCCTGGTGAGGAAAGATTTCCTTCCCAACACAATGAGGTATTGACAATGGGTGTGAAGAGTAATCAACATTAGACAAGAGATTTGATTGTCTAAAGAATGAGCATAGAAGGCGAATGGAAGAGCAAACAGGCTCCACTGAAGGAAGAGATAAGGAGAAGCTGGGTCCCGGGGGAGCAGGGGTAGGACCGGAAGGACCGGGAACAGAAAGCTTCCAGCACCAGCGTGGTGGCCTGGATGCTGGAAAAGGGAGTCCTTCAGACTCGAGTGTGTTCATGACCAGTGGCTGTGGGAGCTCCTAATGGCAGGCTCTAATGGGGGACATCGTGGGTCAGTAACATTGAACTTGTCACGGAGAAATGACATATCCTAGAAATGATCAGGAAATATCCAATTGGCTGCTAAATGATGAGACTAGAAGATTCCGGAAGGATGCAGAGAAAGTTGGATGCAGAGCAAGAAAGCTGGGAGGTTGCGAACATGCAGAACAGCTGTTTCGGCTGGAAGAACAGGACTGGGTTTTCCTCTGGGAGTTTAGGAAAATGATGGTGGGAAGCAATTGCATGCAGGTCTTATCAGAGGGATGGGGGCCCTGGTCCCCTCATCTACCCCCTCCCTGACCCTGTTTGTGAAAGGGAAGTTTTAGAGGTCATGGGATTTTCCTGGAGAGGAGAGGATGGTGCATGTGTGATGTGACAGTGACGATGGGGGGTGGAGAGGAAAGACCTGGTTCTTGTCACAGTGGGGTTCGGGGCTGGAAGCCCAAGGCAGTAGGGCCAGGGAGGCCCAGCCCAGAGAGTGCTGGCTCAGGGGTGTTACCTGGGGTGCGTCTGGGACACGAGGAATATGAACAGACATTGCAGGTACAACACAAGTGCCTCCAGGGCTCATGAAAGCAAAAGTTGGAGCCTGGACAGCCTGGAGGTTGGAAGATACGAAGCAGTAGCCAGGAAGGAGGTGGGACTCGGGCTCCATTAGGAACCTAGAGAGGAAGCAGGAGGCGGAATTCTGATTTGTTACAAGACTAGAGGAGTTCTGGGTAGGACATTGCAAAGGGGACGCTGACCCAGGATGAAGCCGATCAGGCAAGGATTCCACTACTGGGAGGGAATCAGGGTCTTGGGTTGGAGCCTGCTAGCATGAGGAGTGATGCCTGTTTCTGGGTCTGGGTCTTATTTGAATTCCTGTAGGTACAGTGAGAAGAGAGGTGTAGGGCAGATAGCTGTCAAAGGATCCCTCTGTCCCTGTGGTTCTTATCCAAGGAAATGGTAAGCAAAATCTGGATATTCTCCACCCAAACGATGCCCTGGGAAATGTGGGGTCACTGAGGTCTCCCTGGTCCAGGCCCCTGAGCTGCTTTGGCTCCCTTAGTCCCAGGAGTATATATGTGGGGAGAGGGGCAGATGTCAGCCCTCCAGAGCCAGTGGTGACAGGGAGCTTGGGGGCTGCTCCCCAGAGGAGGCGGTGTAGTGCCCACACCCCTCCTCCCTGGCTCCCCAGGGCAGAAATCTGGGGCCAGTGATCCTATCCTGTGGCATTCTTTTACTCCCTTGGGGCCGCTCCTTGCTGGAAAGCCCTCCCCACTTTCAGACATCATTCAAGCCATTCCCTTCTTTGACAGAAACATTACAGACACAGCGAGTACACTTTCCAGAACCAAGAGGTGCTCCTCACGGGGACTTGGGCCAGCAAGGCTTGTCTCTTCCTTTGTTCCGTCATGTATTCTGTGTTCCTGGAAGGGACGTGCAACTCCCTGCAGGGTCAAGCTTAGAACAGGCAGTGGGGACAGGCAGCCATCCCCTTTGTGTCTCCTGTGGACACAAGAGGAAAGACGCTGGGACGGCGGTTTTCAGATCTCCAGGCTGCTGAGGCCTCCTGAGTCTTGCATGAGTTGTTGTGTCTCATGTGCAGAGACTGTGTCCGTGAGGGCCATTGTGCCAGCTTCATTAGTAGTGACAAGCCCTTTCTTGCCCAGAAGTGACCTGGTTTACAGAGGACATGAGATGGTCCCTGTTGGTCCCCCCCCCCAAATTGGGTACCCCAATAATGGGTCCGTGATTAAAGGAGTGAAACTGATACAAAGCGAAAGTCAAGCAAAGCTTTATTTCACACCAAGCATCAGGAATCATACTGACTGTCAAACAGACCGGTCGGGGACCCCCTCCAGAGAGGACGACCCCTCCCTGCTTTCCAGACTAAATTATTTATTTATTTATTTATTTATTTATTTAATTAATTTATTTATTTGAGAGAGAGCATGAGCGAGGAGAAGGTCAGAGGGGAAACAGACTCCCCATGGAGCTGGGAGCCCAATGCGGGACTCGATCCCAGGACTCCGGGATCATGACCTGAGCCGAAGGCAGTCGTCCAACCAACTGAGCCACCCTGGCGTCCCCAGACTAACTTTTATAGAGCAAAGGCCATGTTGTTGGGCCTGGCCACACACAGGTGGCCAATGAGATTGTAACACACACAGGAAACTCCACAGTGATGCTAGATGACCAATTGAATTACAATTTACCCTAGTAGACATTTGAACCAGCCTATCACACCTTGGTTAGGATTGGCGCCAAAAGGCTCCCAAAGGGCCGGGGCCCATACTCCTTGGTAGCTAGGAGACAGTATGTGCCCCCACTGATTGAATACCTCCACCTGGCCTGACCCACCCTTGGACTTGGACTTTGTTACCTGGGACTGGTTTCCTGGACTTGCTTTTAAATAAATTCGGGGAGGGGGGGCAGGGGGAGGGAGGTCAATTTAAGCTTTTGCAAAATGGCAGTTCAACCGGGATGGGGCTGCTCTGGCTGAATAGGCCCTTAGAGTCCCCCTCCTCTAGGAGCCCTGTGTGACCAGGCTGTGGAGAGGCCACAGAGACCTTCCTTTTCTCGGTTACAGTGAATTTCAGTGGATGAGAAGAACAGCAAGCCTGTGAGATCCAGAAGCCAAAGCTAGACAGACAAGATACCCCACAGGATAATGTGACCAAGCGAGGGTAGGAGACCTGGGGCCCAGACTTGGAGGGACAGCAGAAGGAAGGTTGAGCAGTCTCCTGAATTTCAAATGAGAAGAATGATGATACCTGCCTGCGAGATTCGCACATATAAGAAATAAAAAATTTGGGGGCGCCTGGGTGGCTCAGTCGATTAAGCCTCTGCCTTTGCCTCAGGTCATGATCTCAGGGTCCTGGGATCGAGCCCCACATCGGGCTCTCTGCTCAGCGGGGAGCCTGCTTCCTCCTCTCTCTCTGCCTGCCTCTCTGCCTACCTGTGATCTCTGTCTGTCAAATAAATAAAATCTTAAAAAAAAAAAGAAATAAAAATGTGGTCATTCAGAAGATGAGAATGTGTCTCATATATATTTGGTCTTTCACAGGGGCTGCCTCCCAAACCCTGGGAATTCCCTAAGTGTTGACAGTGACAAATGTGTCTTTAGTTACATTCATAGGTGACTCTGGGACCTCACGTAAGGATGGGGGTTGACTGCCAGAAGACCCAGCCATGTGATTAGGGGGACCTTTCATTCCCTCCTCCTGACCTTCATGGAGAGGTCAGGGATTGGAGGGTTTAATCAGTCACCCATGGCCAGCGATTTAAGTAATCCCTTATGCAATGAAGCCTCCATAAAACCCAAAAGAACTGGGCTCAGGGAGCTTCCAGGCCGGTAAACTATGTGGAGACTCAGGAGAGTGGAGAAACAGGACCTGCGGCCTGTGACCTTTCACCTTGCCCTCCATGTTTCTTCTGGCTCCGATTTGTATCCTCTTTTATAAGTAAATATAAGTAAGTGTTTCCCCGAGTTCTGCGAGTGGTTCTAGCACATTAATCGAACCCAAGGAGGAGGTGGGATCAACACTGTCTGGGATCGGTCAGAAGCACACAGAAGAGTAGGGTTTAGGATGGACATCTGACTGGTGGGGGATGAAGAGGTTGAATCCTTAACAGGAGGGATCTGTGGTACCTCGAGTAGAGGGTGTCAGAATTGAGTGAAAGTCTCACACACCCTGCTTAGTGATGTGTGAGGGGAACCCCTCAGACACTGGAACTGGGTCTGGGACCCTAAAACCCTGTCTCATAGGGCTGTTGTCGAGATGGGGTCATTAAGTCTGAAAGTGGCCTGGGTCCGATCTGAGCACTTGAGCAAACCATTTTAATACAGTGAATTCTCGGGCGCCTGGGTGGCTCAGTGGGTTAAGCCGCTGCCTTCGGCTCGGGTCATGATCTCAGGGTTCTGGGATCGAGTCCCGCATCGGGCTCTCTGCTCAGCAGGGAGCCTGCTTCCCTCTCTCTCTTTGCCTGCCTCTCCATCTACTTGTGATTTCTCTCTGTCAATAAATAAATAAAATCTTTAAAAAAAAAAAATACGGTGAATTCTCCTGGCTTAGCCAAGGCAACTCATAATACTTTATACATTGCAGGAGACAGGAAGATTAATTAGTATGTTATTATGGAGGCCACACATCATGAAGACTTTAATAAGTAAAATTACCAAGCAGAGTTCTATTTTTAAAGATCCTGGTTTAGAGGCACCTGGGTGGCTCAGTCACTTGAATATCTATCTGCCTTCGGCTCAGGTCATGGTCCTGGGGTCCGGGGGTCCTGTTTGGAGATCCAGCTTCTCCCTCTTCCTCTACCTACAGCTCTGGCTACGTGCGCTCTCTCTTTGGGAAACAAATAAATAAAATCATAAAAAAAATAAAGATCCTGGTTTAATTTTTCAGGACATAGCAATATTCTTTCAAGTCTGGGTGTCTCTGAAGATCCCTTTGTCAGAAAGAACTGTGGGCAGGACAGTGTTTTGGTGCAGAAAACAAGCTGGAGTGCTGGAAGCTGTGCAAGAGAGGAGGGACATTCTCTCCTTGCCTGGGCAGGACTCTGCCCCCAGCAGGTGGGAGGTCCCGCAGTTGTCTGCAGCCTAAGCCCTGCAATTCTACTGCATAGCCCTGGGAGAAAGAGAGCCTTGAGGAGCCCAAACCATACCATGGGGAACAGAGAGGACCAACGTGGTTTGGGAAAAGACGGAATATTGACTGTGTCATCGTTTGAATGTAAAGGCCCCTCATTTAGTGAAATAAAACTTCACCTGGGCTTCCACCTGCCTGTGTTCCTTTTACTTTTACTCTTCACACTTCTCTTTTCTTTCTTTTTTTTTTTTTTTTAAAGATTTTATTTATTTATCAGAGAGAGAGGGGGAGAGAGCAAGCACAGGCAGACAGAATGGCAGGCAGAGGCAGAGGGAGAAGCAGGCTCCCCGCTGAGCAAGGAGCCCAATGTGGGACTCGATCCCAGGACGCTGGGATCATGACCTGAGCCGAAGGCAGCTGCTTAACCAACTGAGCCACCCAGGCGTCCCCACACTTCTCTTTTCAATCTGAACTACTTCTTTATTTTTTTTTTAAAGATTTTATTTTTATTTATTTATTTGACAGAGAGAAATCACAAGTAGATTGAGAGGCAGGCAGAGAGAGAGACAGAAGCAGGCTCCCTGCCGAGCAGAGAGCCCGATGCGGGACTTGATCCCAGGACCCTGAGATCATGACCTGAGCCGAAGGCAGCGGCTTAACCACTGAGCCACCCAGGCGCCCTGAACTACTTCTTTAGTATCCAGGTGAGAACATTTGTGGGCATCCTTTGAGGCTACGATTCAGGTACGATTTAAAATATTGCTGGTTTTAAAAAATAATTACTATATCCAGTACAAGAATACCTTTTTAAAAAAAAATACCTTTTTGAAAAAAAACTTAATTAACAGAGTATATCAGTATAAGAGACAAAAGAATGTTCCCCACCAAAGATGTTCATGTCTTGCCTTTTTTTTTTTTTTAAGTTTTAGGTGATTTCCTTTGATGAACACTAATTTTTAACATTTATTTATTTATTTATTTATTTAAGTAATCTCTACACCCCACAGGGGGCTCGAACTCACAATCCGAGATCAAGAGTCCCATGCTTTACCAACTGAGTGAACCAGGAACCCCTGATGAACACTAATTCTTTTTTGTAGTTTCTTTTTCAATATCAAGTTGTATTGTAAGGGGATCATTATCTCATTCATTCCTCTGATAATCAATTTCCATAACCTATTTTGTGTCTTTGCTCCAAGTACAGAGACATCATTTACGGCTTAGCTATCCTCACCAACACTATGGGATATATTTCACTTTTCTCTCAAGCTGGAGAATTTTCTTTAACAGCTACCACTTCTGTAAAGGGAAGTTTTGCTTTGCTTCCTTTTTTTTTTTTTTTTCTTTCCTCCTGGGGAATCCTTGAAGCGCTCAGCTTAGACTCAGAGGTGTAGCTGTAGTCTCTTCCCCATCCTTCAATGCACGCAGGGGGATAAAAAGAAAATATCACATTCAAACAACGGAGGAAAGTATTACATTCCTGTGTCCGATGTTGATCACATGCTGCATGTTCTTCCCGAGGAAACAAACGTGGCAGGGGTCGGTCGGGGCGGGTGCGGAAAGCATCCATCAGAAAAGGACATGTTGGGATAGCCCCTTTCAGCTTCCTGCGACCAGGATCTTCACCTCCACGGTTAACCTGTAGGGGGCAGCAGCTCTCCCAACTCCGGGGCAAGGCAACCTGCTGAGGCAGGGGGTGGTTCCTGCTCGGGCTCCTCACTCTGCCTCTAGCCCAACAGTAGTAACTATCAGACCTAGAAACCATCACTGAAGAGAACAGATCTACCATGTTTCTCCTCTCAGCCGTTCGCTGGGGGCTCACAGGTCAGAGAACACCTGCATCCCTGCATGTCCACCCAGTGACATCTGACAAAGCCCCAAGACAGCCATCAGCCACACTAAGGACAACACTACACAAAACCCCACAGTTACCCGACCTTCGAATGACTGTAGCATTTCTCAGCTTGCAGGCTCTTCAGCAGGTTGTTCTGAGCTGGTGAGAGCCAGTTCTGAGGCAGACAGACTCTCTGTGCAGACCCAAAAGGTTCATCCAGGGCCTCTTTTCTAGTTCAAGTTTGGGCATAATACAGAGTCACTGCTCTCCGATCTCAATTTAATCAACTTACAGTGACACAGCACGTGTTCATTTAGATTAGATAACACCCAAAGGTATTTATGTAAGTTAGATACTTTTTTTTGTTGCAAGGAAACATAGTCATCTTTAGGAAGCCCAAAAATATTAGATAATTTGAAATGATAGATAACATCTCTCCTCCCAGGATCTACTCGGAGGCCACATGTTTTTCAGGAAAGTTATACAATCTTAGGGGACACTTAATTCTACATTATACAAGCTGTGGTAAAAAAAAAAAACAAATAAACAAAAAAACAAAAAAAAAACAGAAAATGAAGTTGTACAGCTCACTTTAAAGAAGCTAGAATAATCTTTTTTTTTTTTTAAATATTTTATTTATTTTATTTGACAGAGATCCCAAGTAGGCAGAAAGGCAGGCAGAGAGAGAGAGGAGGAAGCAGGCTCCCTGCTGAGCAGAGAGCCGGATGCAGGGCTTGATCCCAGGAACCTGGGATCATGACCTGAGCCGAAGGCAGAGGCTTTAACCCACTGAGCCACCCAGGCACCCCAGAAGCTAGAATAATCTTGATCCCAAAACCAGAGCTGGGCAATACAAGAAAATAAAACAATAGCCCCTTTTTGTTTTCAAAGACACAAAAATTCAAAATGAAATAGTGTTAACAAATCAGATCTGAGTGTGAAAAATGCGTCACCTGGACTATGGACTGTAGTTTTTTCTTGGATTGCACAAAGAGGTCAAAACTATGATATTAGTCATTGTAAAAAAGGTAGTAATATTATGTCAATTGATAGCCTAAAGGAGATAAATAATGTCATCTCAATAGATAAAAAAAATAATTTGAGGAACTGAAGACATAGTCATGGTTCCAAAAAAATCCTTTAGGACACTAAACATTGAAGGTAACTTTCTTAAATGTATCCAATGAAGTTATAGTAAAACATATTGCTTAATGGAAAACTTGTCATCCATTTCTCTGAGGATGTAGAATGAGCAAAGATTGCCAACTATCACCACTGTTTTCTATCATAGTTCTGGAAGCTGTGGAAAATACATAGGAATAGAAAAAGAAAGAAGAGAGAACAGGGATTGAAAGGCAGACATAAAATTGTCATTCCTTGCAGATAGTATAACCATCAACCCCACAAACCCACAAATCAACAAACTGCTAGAATTAATAAGGGAATCGAATAATGGAACCCAACACTTGATCCAAAAATCAACCACATTTCTCTATACTGGAAATAACCAAATAGAAAAAAATGATTAAAAATAAGAAACCAGGGGCACCTGGGTGACTCAGTCGATTAATTGTCTGCCTTCAACTCAGGTCCTAATCCCTGGATCCTGGGATGGAGCTCAGGAGATGTATCCTGTTATTATCCTGCACTGTATGCACAAAAGTTACTTTTGACAAAGGAGTGCTTGTATGTGTTGTATATATTGTTTGTATATGTTTACATATATTGTTTGTATATATTACGTGCACATATATGTGTATGTTATATACAACATAGCATGTATATGTTATATGTATATATTGTTATATGTATACATCTACATCTACATGGAACATATGCTATATACAGAGACATATAACATGTGTACATATTTATATAACAACAGGATAATAACTTTATCCTATCTTATTCTTTTTTTTATAAAGATTTTATTTATTTATTTATTTATTTATTAGGCAGAGAGGCAGGCAGGGGGAGGGGAAGCAGGCTCCCCACTGAGCAGAGAGCCCAATGCGGGGCTCAATCCCAGGACTCTGAGATCCTGACCTGAGCTGAAGGCCGAGGCTTTAACCCACTGAGCAACCCAGGTACCCCTATCCTATCCTATTCTTGCACCGGCAGGAGAAGAGGGCAACTCTTCTTTCTTGCAGTGAGCAATTTTCCTTCACAGGAGGTTAGTACGGCCTGTCCTTTTCAAGGCCAAGTTCTGAAATAATACTGGTTCGCAAGCCTAGGAGAAAACCGAATCATATGGGAGAGAAAAGATCAGAATAGGATTGTTAACAGATGGAATGTGAAATATGGACATCAGCAACATCCTTTTCCTCTTATCATCCATTCTAGACTTTCATGGGGGACCCTGACACATTTACCAATGTGTATCTCATTCCAATCTTTATTAATCACTATTGATATGTATGGGTGCATTTGCACATTATGTTGTTGGGGGGAGTGATGAGAGAGAAAGGCACATACACGTACATTATATGACATTCGCAGCTTCTCCTCATCTCAACACTGGAATCCCAGTCAGGGCAGGAACTGGGTTGTTGGTTTTCTCACCTTTAACAACCAGCACCTAGGAGAATGCCTAGAATATACTCAATATAACGAGCCTTACTTGAATGGGCATGTTTACTGAAGAAAATGTGCCAAATATAAAATAAGTATAAGGAGAAAAAGAATAAGCAGCGCTAATTTCATCAGCCTGGATTGGGGGAAGGGCGGGAAGAAACTCCTAGAACCTTCCTGTCTGGCTTCTGGTCTATTGTTTAAATGTATGTATATATATGAATCCATGAGCAAATACAGGGATATAATTGTCATTTGATATTCTGCTTTTTCGCTGAACAACTTCTCATGAGCATTTGTCCTTGTTTCTACTCTTCTCCACCCTAAAGGCAGTGACAAAGCTGAAATTCAAGTGTGGTCTTCTGGGAGGGGGCACCTGGATTTTTCCCCATCTGCCATGCACCTGCCACCTGAACTTGGCGGCAGGATAGCACATCCACTGGTAAATGTACACTATCATTTAATTCAGTTATAAAAAATATGCACAGCTTAATGAGGGCTCTCTCGGGAGAGGGCTACCTGGATAGGAACACCAATCTCTTCTGTGCCATGTCCTGCTCTGTTCCGGGGCCCCGCTCAGTTCCTGCCACATTCTGGGAGCTCATTCAGTACGCCTTGAACAGAGAATGGATGGATTGATGAGTTTTGGAAGCATCTTTCCCAGGGCAAATAGGAGGAGGTTTTGAAAGGCCAGTTGTTAGATTACTCAGACCTTCCTAAATGGGTGCCTTCAGGGGAATTAAGGGAATTTCCCTGAGCAGGGCCACTCCCCCCCAGGTCAGATCATTCCGGGAACACAGCCCTCTGGCCAGCCTGGAGTTCTTGGCACTTTCCCAAGCTCTTTCAGCAAAGGCACATGTGGGTCATTGACTGGAGTCTTTGTGAACATGTTTTAAACAGCATGGCTTGACGGCACTCCATAAATCATTAAGTGTGCACACCACACACAATCTTCTCAGAAAAGACCCGAATTGTCTTTCCCCTAGTTAGAGCCCTAGTTAGAGATTTCAAAAACTGAACCTGGGAAATCAGAGAATTGGGAAAGGGCTCCCTTTGCACCCAAGTTTGAAGAGCAGACTGTACGGTGAAGTTCTTCCCTGTCCCACACCTGAGGACCAAGAGGGTCCACGTACCCCACATCCTGGGAGCTCATTCAGTAGGCCATGAACAGAGAATGGATGGATTGATGAGTTTTGGAAGCATCTTTCCCTGGGCAAATAGGAAGAGGTTTTTTTTTTTTAAATATTTTTTTCAATTTATTTATCTTCAGAAAAACAGTATTCATTATTTTTTCACCACACCCAGTGTTCCATGCAATCCGTGCCCTCTATAATACCCACCTCCTGGTATCCCAACCTCCCACCCCCCCCGCCACTTCAAACCCCTCAGATTGTTTTTCAGAGTCCATAGTCTCTCGTGATTCACCTCCCCTTCCAATTTACCCCAACTCCCTTCTCCTCTCTAACACCCCTTGTCCTCCATGATATTTGTTATGCTCCACAAATAAGTGAAACCATATGATAATTGACTCTCTCTGCTTGACTTATTTCACTCAGCATAATCTCTTCCAGTCCCATCTATGTTGCTACAAAAGTTGGGTATTCATCCTTTCTGATGAAGGCATAATACTCCATAGTGTATATGGACCACATCTTCCTTATCCATTCGTCTGTTGAAGGGCATCTTGGTTCTTTCCATAGTTCGGTGACCGTGGCCATTGCTGCTATAAACATTGGGGTACAGATGGCCCTTCTTTTCACGCATCTGTATCCTTGGGGTAAATACCCAGGAGTGTAATTGCAGGGTCATAGGGAAGCTCTATTTTTAATTTCTTGAGGAATCTCCACACTGTTCTCCAAAGAGGCTGCACCAACTTGCATTCCCACCAACAGTGTAAGAGGGTTCCCCTTTCTCCACATCCTCTCTAGCACATGTTGTTTCCTGTTTTGTTAATTTTGGCTATTCTAACAGGTGTAAGGTGATATCTCAATGTGGTTTTAATTTGAATCTCCCTGAGGGCTAATGATGATGAACATTTTTTCATGTGTCTGATAGCCATTTGTATGTCTTGATTGGAGAAGTGTCTGTTCATATCTTCTGCCCATTTTTTGATATGTTTGCCTGTTTCATGTGTGTTGAGTTTGAGGAGTTCATTATAGATCCTGGATATCAACCTTCTGTCTGTACTGTCATTTGCAAATATCTTCTCCCATTCCATGGGTTGCCTCTTTGTTTTTTTTGACTGTTTCCTTTGCTGTGCAGAAGCTTTTGATTTTGATAAAGTCCCAAAAGTTTATTTTCGCTTTTGTTTCCTTTGCCTTTGGAGACATATCTTGAAAGAAGTTGCTGTGGCTGATATCGAAGAGATTACTGCCTATGTTCTCCTCTAGGATTCTGATGGATTCCTGTCTCACGTTGAGGTCTTTTATCCATTTTGAGTTTATCTTTGTGTACAGTGTAAGAGAATGGTCGAGTTTCAATCTTCTACATATAGCTGTCCAGTCTTCCCAGCACCATTTATTGAAGAGACTGTCTTTTTTCCACTATATATTTTTTCCTGTTTTGTCAAAGATTAATTGACCATAGAGTTGAGGGTCCATATCTGGGCTCTCTACTCTTTTCCACTGGTCTATGTGTCTGTTTTTATACCACGCTGTCTTGGTGATCACAGCTTTGTAATAAAGCTTGAAATCAGGTAACGTGATGCCCCAAGCTTTATTTTTGTTTTTCAACATTTCCTTAATGATTCAGGGTCTCTTCTGATTCCATACAAATTTTAGGATTATTTGCTCCAGCTCTTTGAAGAATACCGTTGGAATTTTTATCGGAATGGCATTAAAAGTATATATTGCTCTAGGCAGTATAGACATTTTAACAATGTTTATTCTTCTGATCCAAGAGCATGGAATGGTCTTCCATCTATTTGTGTCTTCTTCAATTTCTTTCATGAGTGTTCTGTAGTTCCTCGAGTACAGATCCTTTACGTCTTTGGTTAGGTTTATTCCCACCTATTTTATGGTTCTTGGTGCTATAGTAAATGGAATCAATTCTCTAATTTCCCTTTCTGTATTTTCATTGTTAGTGTATAAGAAAGCCACTGATTTCTGCACATTGACTTTGTATCCTGCCACGTTGCTGAATTGCTGTATGAGTTCTAGTAGTTTGAGTAGTTTGCACATTGACTTTGTATCCTGCCACGTTGCTGAATTGCTGTATGAGCCCTGCTGGTGCTCTTCTCAAAGTCTTTTGGGTTTTCCATATAAAGAATCATGTCATCTGCGAAGAGAGAGTTTGACTTCTTCATTACCAATCTGGATACCTTTTATTTCTCTTTGTTGTCTGATTGCTGTTGCTAGGACTTCTAAAACTATGTTGAACAAGAGTGGTGAAAGTGGGCATCCTTGTCTTGTTCCTGATCTCAACGGGAAGGCTGCAAGCTTTTTCCCATTGAGGATGATATTTGCTGTGGGTCTTTCATAGATAGATTTGATGAGGTTCAGGAATGTTCCCTCTATCCCTATACTTTGAAGCATTTTAATCAGGAACGGATGCTGGATTTTGTCAAATGTTTTTTTTGCATCAATTGAGAGGACCATGTGGTTCTTCTCTCTTCTCATATTAATTTGTTGCATCACATTGATTGATTTGCGAATGTTGAACCATCCTTGTAGCCCAGGGATGAATCCCACCTGATCATGGTGGATAATCTTTTTAATGTGCTGTTGGATCCTGTTGGCTAGGATCTTGTTGAGAATATTAGCATCCATATTCATCATTGATATTGGTCTAAAATTCTCCTTTTGGGTAGGGTCTTTTCCTGGTTTGGGGATCAGGGTAATGCTGGCTTCATTGAAAGAGTCTGGAAGTTTTCCTTATGCTTCAATTTTTTGAAACAGCTTCAGGAGAATAGGTGTTATTTCTTCTTTGAAGGTTTGGTAGAATTCCCCAGGGAATCCGTCAGGTCCTGGGCTCTTGTTTTTTTTTTTTTTTTTTTTTTTTTAAAGATTTTATTTATCAGAGAGAGAGGGGGGGGGAGAGAGCAAGCACAGGCAGACAGAATGGCAGGCAGAGGCAGAGGGAGAAGCAGGCTCCCTGCTGAGCAAGGAGCCCGATGTGGGACTCCATCCCAGGACGCTGGGATCATGACCTGAGCCGAAGGCAGCCGCTTAACCAACTGAGCCACCCAGGCGTCCCTGGGCTCTTGTTTTTTGGGAGGTTTTTGATCACTGCTTCAATCTCGTTATTAGATATCGGTCTATTCAGGTTGCCGATTTCTTCCTGGTTCAATTTGGGTAGTTTATACTTTTCCAGGAATACACCTTAAAGAACAACAACAAATCAAACCAACTCCACACATAAGAAGGGAAATCATCATGATTAGAGCTGAGATCAATGAGGCAGAAACCAGAGATACAGTAGAATGTATCAATGAAACTAGAAGCTGGTTTTTTTGAAAGAATCAATAAGATCGATAAACCATTGGCCACACTAATCCAAAAGTAAAGAAAGTCCAAATTCATAAAATTATGAATGAAAAGGGAGAGATCACAACTAACACCAAGGAAGTAGAAACAATCATCAGAAGTTATTATCAACAGTTATATGCCAATAAGCTTAGGAGGAAGTTTTGAAAGGCCGGTTGTTAGATTACTCAGACCTTCCTAAATGGGTGCCTTCAGGGGAATTAAGGGAATTTCCCTGAGCAGGGCCGCTCCCCCCCAGCTCAGATCATTCCAGGAACACAGCCCTCTGGCCAGCCTGGAGCTCTTGGCACTTTCCCAAGCTCTTTCAGCAAAGGCACATGTGGGTCATTGACTGGAGGCTTTGTGAACATGTTTTAAACAGCATGGCTTGACGGCACTCCATAAATCATTAAGTGTGCACACCACACACGATCTTCTCAGAAAAGACCCGAATTGTCTTTCCCCTAGTTAGAGCCCTAGTTAGAGATTTCAAAAACTGAACCTGGGAAATCAGAGAATTGGGAAAGGGCTCCCTTTGCACCTAAGTTTGAAGAGCAGACTGTATGGTGAAATTCTTCCCTGTCCCACACCTGAGGACCAAGAGGCTCCACGTACCCCACATCCTGGGAGAGCATCCAAGAAGCAGCCAGATTTCGTGCGCCCCAGGGCCGATGATGAGGTAAAGGGCAGCCCCGTGAGATCACCACCTCCTTGGCCCATTCTTCCTCTGGGCCTAGCAGAAGAGACCAGGGCAGGAGGAGAAGGGGCCCTCGGGCACTCTGGGGTCTGCTGGAGAGACCACTGAGGATAGAGGAAGGCAGTGGCTGGGCCAGGAGGGCCGGGTACAGAGAATACAAGGCACTCCTAGAGAAAATTAAATGTATATTCTATGACAAGGTGAAATTTTGTCCATTTCCCCAGGATCTTACTGCAGATTTTGGTGTAAATTTCAACAGTCGCCCAAAGTACCTCATTAGCACGTTCTCCAGATGAAACCTTGCACCACACATCTGTACTCGGTGCAATCCCAAGATGCCTCCTGGGTCTGTCAGCTTTCGAACAATACTTCTACTTCATTCACCCATTTCAACAAATATTTAGTTAACAAGCATTAGCTGTGCCCTGCCGCATGACAGGTACGGAGGATAGAGGCTGACACATACAGTAAGAGAGACCAGCTTTTTGCTGGTGGATTTCCTGCCTACTTGCCCTAAAGACACACCGGTAAAGGGATAATGCAACAGAGGGTGAGGTGGGCCCTCCAGGGGTACGGGGCCCAACAGTCAGTACAACTGGATTCCTGCTGGTCCCAGTCGGTACAACTGGATTCCTGCTGGTCCCTGTCCTGCATCTCAGGTGCCGTCCCTCCTCTCCTGAAGTTTCTTCCTTCAGAGCAGATGCTTCTGCTCCCTCTGGGTTTCATTCCCCCCCCCCCCCACATTGGCTCCATCCCACTCCTACTTGCTCCCCCTTGACTTTGGTGCAGCTGCTCTTCCATCCACTTTACCTTCGGTGTCTGCAAACAAGACAGTGGAGTGAAATATTTAAAGGGCTTGGCGAGAACAACCCCCATCAGCAATTCTGGACCCTGTGTAGTTATCCTACAAAAATGTGAATGAGAAACAAAGACTTTCTCAGAAAACAAGGTGAGGGACTCTGTTGGCCTACACTTGCCTGGCACAAAATAAGAGAAGTTCTTTAGAGGGAATGGAAATGATCGGGGTGGAAAGTCAGATCTGCATAAAGAAAGGGAGATCTGTGAGGAGGGAGTAAGGCAGGGCCGAAGAGTACTAATGACGGCCCATACGTTCACGTTAGGTCAGTCCAGACGGAACCACACTGGGCTGTCATCTCTCCCAGTGTCTGGAGCCTGCTCTCAGCAGCGACGGCCACAGGGCGCCCTGCACCTGTTTCTCCCGCCCCCGCCTTCTTTGGCAGAGCCCTGCCCTCTCAGACCAAGTCTCAGGCAGTCAAAGCCCGCACCTGCCCTGCTGTCCATCTAAGGTCTCCCGTGGCTAACTACTTTATAGGCATGTCCTTCACACGCAAATGCAGTTTGTCTTTGCGCTATAGAATTGTATCATTAATCTTCTTCCCTTAGGAGTTCTCAGCAATTTCTCTTTCAGAGAGGAGGCACGGGAAGTCATCAATTTATATACTTGAGCTCCATATCCACATTTCTTTGTCGGTTTCCGATGCTGGAGCCGGACCCTGCCCACGTTTCCCTTGTGCCCCGGAGCGAGGTGCTAAACTCTGTCAGTAGAGGGCGCTGGAGGGACAAGCAGGAAGAAAGACCTCTGCCCTTCAGGTCCTTGGAGCTTGGTCTCCAAGCTTCAGTGGTGCTCTTCTCAAAGCAGGGCCCTGACGGCCACTCACCAGAGGAAGTTTCTTAGGTGTCCCACTGAGGTTTCCTGACAGTATCCGTGATTCTCCATTGGATTTCCAGGGTGTTCTGCAGCGCCCTGTGTTAAGTGGGAGCCTAACTGTATACCACATTCTGAGTTACTTAAACCACAGAAACGTTATTTCACCTCTTCCTGGGAGCTGGGAAGTCCAAGATCAAGGTCAAACTAATTTGATAGTTGGTGGGAGCTGTCTTCTTGGCTTGCAGATGGACACCTTCTATCTGTGTCCTCACAGGGGCAGAGAGGAGGGAGCAAGAGCTCAGTACTGGGTATTTATAGACGCTGATCCTATCAGACCAGGTTCCTCACTTAGGACTTGTCTTAACCTCAGTTACTTCCCTAATCCAGTAGACAGCCACGTGAGGAGGTGGGGCCTCAGCATATGAATGAGAGGCGGGGACACAGTTCAGCCCAGAACTCCGCCCCTGGCACTCCTGTCTCAGGCACCTGGACAGCCTATCCCTTAACCTGCCGTGGGCACCCCTGGGGCGCTTGCAGCAGCCCAGCTACATTCCCAGCTCAAGTGCCCGCCTTCAGAGTTTCCTGCCAAGTGTCCTCCTGGCACCTCATTGGGGGAGTCCTTATTTGTGGGTGGTGGCCCGTGATGCCCAACAATCTTCAAGGGCCATCCCGTGGGCTACAGAGTTTCCAACAAAACCCATAGCTCAGCTTTATGTATCCTGTATCCCTTAGTGTTTACTCATGTCTCAGTTAATCACTCCTTCTGTTATTTCCCATCTCAGACAGCTACCTGGTGTCTGTCTCCTGCCTGGACCCAAGCTGATACAGGGGGCTTCTCCACACCCTGCTCCCTCCTCACTATCACTTCCCCAGTTTTAACTGGTTAAGGCAGAAGTGGTGAGGAAAGATCACCAGGGAGGTGGCATCACCTCTCCACAGAGGCCTGAAGTAAGGCAGTGAAATAAGGCAGAGAAAAATGGCTCTGGACATGTTTCTTAGAAGTCAGGGACAGAAACTGGTTTTCAATGGATTTGAAACCAATAGAAGATCAAGGTGACAGTGGCCAGATCAGGATGCCACCATCCCATCCTTCCATCGCTAAGTCCTCTACCCCCAGGGACAGAGACCACTGGGGAGCAAGACAAAGGGAACTAGACCCTGAGGACAGAGAAAGTGACAGGACTCCATGGACAGCAGTGAGGGACCTGGCCACGGAAGGACCTGAAACAGCACAAGTGCAACCAGAGGGGCCTGGACAGGGGAGTAGGTCTGATTGGGGATGGGTGGGTGCAGGGAGTCTGTCCTGTGTGACGCTGAGATTTCCTCCCCAGCACATCAAACACTGGAGCCCAGGCTCTGCCCGCTCAGGGTGGAGATGTCCATCCTTCACTCCTGGGGAGCAAACAAGCAGTCCTTATACCCAAGAGTAACACACACTTTTCAACAGTTAGTATCATTAAGCATTTATTAGACACCTATTAGGTGCCCTCCACCAGCCTCTGGGGACAGAGAACTCAATGACTGGGTGTCCCTGTCCCCAGGGTCCTCACAGCCCATCTCCCCAGGGCAGAGCCAAGGGGAAGCTCAGTACTTGTCAGGCAGGCCAGGGGGTCGGAAGTGGTTGGGGTCTTTGCCACTCCGGCCCCATTCGTTGGCAGCCTGGTCAGCCTTCGAATCCTCCACTCCGTGGCCGCTGTCTCCATATTTGAAAAGGTCTGTGACTCTCTGAGAATGCTCTCTGGCATCACTGGAATGGAGGAAGGCAGGTGGAGATTCATTAGGGGCTGCTGAGCAACAGGCCCCCGCCCCCACCAATCCCTTCTCTTTCCGAGGGATGGCTGAGAGGGGCCCAGGCCAGAGGGGCTGAAACACGGACCCTGCTCCACACACAGCCCAGGTCAGCCCAGGCTGGTCCCCGTGCCCACAGCAGGAGGGTGGGAGGCCCCCATTTCCACTGGCCTTGCTCTGGCTCTGCCAGCCAGTCAGACCCCACACTGGGCACAGAGGGGAGGGTGGGCAAGAGGACCAGGAGCCGCTGTCTCTACAGGAAGCTTCTCTACTGTAGGCCCTTCCTGGCTCTCTAAGGCCACCATGCTCAGCCAGGCCATCCCTGCATTCCCGGGGCCCTTGTTACCTAATGACTTTAGCAGCCCAGGCGCCCCCAGGACCCCTTTGTGCAGCATCATAGTTCCCGCGGGCATGGAAGTATTTGTCCGAATTTTTGAAATTGGCTTCTCTCATGTCAGAATAGGCTCTGTACATGTCCCAAGCCCCTGCGAGAGAAGGACAAGGCAATAGGGATATCAGGTGGACAGAGAGCCAGTGGCAAACCATAGGGAAGAATCAAGGAATGGCCTTCTCCCACCGACTCGAGATTTCTGCCTGTGCTCCCAGCACCCTTGGGCACCCGAGGCTGAGAACAGGCTTCCTCCTAGTTTGCTTCTCCAGGCATCCCTAGTGAGGGTGCTGGCAGTAGGGCACAGCTAGGCTGTACCTATGCTATCTCCATGCTCCATCCACCGAGAGCTCTATGTGAGCTGTTCAAGAGGAGGAAAGAGGTGTTATCAAACAGCCTTTCTCAACCACAGCACCACTGAGATTTGGGGCCAGATAATTCTCTGTTGCTCAAACCCATTCTGAGACTGTAGGATGCGTGTAACAGCTTCCCTAACCTCTCCTGCTAGATGTGAGCAACATATGCCCTGAGGCTCACAACCAGAAATGTTTCCAGGCATTGCCACGTGTCCCCAGGCACAAGATTGATTGCCCTTGGCCAATGAAGCACAGTTGGTGAGGCCCTGGGGACAGGGAAGTCCGATTCTGAGAAAGGCCCAGGAGCACAGCGCCTTTGCCCCAAGGCCTAGCAAATCCGTTCTTGCAGAGCGAAGGCAGATGACTGTGACCCGAGTCCCTCTGAGTGTTGGGGCATAAATGGCACCCTGACAACTCTCTGAATAGACCGTTCAGATGACAGCTTGAGAAAGCACGCACTAGAGCCCCGGCCCTCAGCCATCCTTGGCTGCTCGTTCTAATCACCAGGGGCCTCTGAACGTTCTGGTGGCCAGGTCAAACCCCCCTCCTCGCCCGGTTTCCTGAGCCTCTCAGGGATGGATCTCAGGCATCAGGGGACTGAGAAGCTCCCCCGGTGAGTCCAACACCATTGGAGATTGAGAGCCCCCCAGCTTTGGGAAGTGACACTCAGACACATCTAACCTGGCTAGAGCTCTGACCTCCTCTGCAGCTGGGTTCTAGCCTCTTTGCCACCTGCTGCCTGGATGGCAGTCTCTGACCTGGGACTCAGCTGCTCTAAGCCTCAGCTCCCTCCCCTTCATGTGGGGAACACACCTGCCTCACCAAGGGATCCTGAAGTCAGAGTCAGAGAGCAACTGTCTCAGCTTGAGCAGAGTTAAGGCCCAGGAAAGGGGAGGAAACAGATCTCCCAGGGACAGCATCACTGACAAGAGGAAGCATCAGGGAGAGCCACGCTGGAGGTGTCTGTAAATTAGTCAGTCAGGAAATGGCAGGAAGGGTGGAAGCAAGGCTGGAAGGGAGGAAGGGAGGAAGAACGGGAGGAAGGGCTGACTGAAGGGAGAGAGGGAAAGGAGGAGGAGGGACAGCTTTAATCAGACACTGTGCCTTTTGTCTGCAGGAAACTCTGTGCCATTTCAAGACTCATTTTGTGTCTTCTAGTCGAACTGACACTTCAGCTGGGAATGATGATGGCTCCTTCTCTAGTGACGGATGGACACAAACCCTGTGCCTTTCGATCTGTTTCATGAAGAGCTCCCCAAACACGGGGCACATTCTACCACATAGGGAAACACACCCTTGCAAGTGCTCAGGGCAAATCCAAGTGGCCCGTGGATGCCACCCCCATCCGGTGACCTTACCTTGAGCAGCCTCACCAATGAATGAATACCATTGGCTGCTGACCCCCAGGACCAAGGAGCAGAAGATGAGGCCCGTGAAAAGCTTCATGGTGCTGAAATGAAGGAAGGAGAGGGTCAGGGGGGCAAGGACAGGACCCACACCCCCTCGGGGATTTGCAGGTCACACGGAGCCTGCTGTCCATTCCTTTTGTTCTCAGTAGACTCTCCGGGTCCACGCAGGAAACACTGCAGTAGGTCCTCACTCAGAACCACAGTCCCCAGGGCTGAACCCTTCAGCCTGACCCCAGGGCTGGCTAAGAGGTCCCCAGGGTGGCACTGATGGGGCAACAGGACAGATAGGACCAACTTGTCCCAGCCTAGAGCAGCCTGTCATCAACCAAAAACCGTATCATCCACAGAGTCTACCGTGTGCCACTCAGTAAGCACAGACCTCATAGGGGACAAATGCAAAGCAGAATTATTATTTTTCAAGGGATCTATGTCCTGTTGGGAAAGAGAAAAGAGAGCCTGATATTCCATCCAGTCCCTCCTTGGAGTAGCCCCTCACCTGAGTTCTGGTGGAGCAGAGCTGCTGGTCCCTGCCTGCTGGGGAGAGGTGGCTGGTATTTATACTGAGCCCTCCCTGCTGGGCACACGGGAAGAGAAGAAAAACCAGACTTGGTGCCCGGAAAAGTCTCCCCAGGTCATGGCCCCTAGAGACCTGCAAAGGAGAACTTACGGGACCCCGGTGGTTTTCTTCATCCACAGGTCAATTCCCGGTTGTGCAATCCTGAGGAAAAAATGTTGGCTGGTTGTGCTGGCAGCCAAGGCTCTGGAGGAGGGTCCTGCTGTCAGAGCTGGAGGGGCTGTGGAGAGGAGTGGTGTGGAGCCCGAGGGGGTGGCCCACCGACCCCTGGAAGGTGTGTGGTTAGATAGAGGACAGCTCCTCTAGCCACGACCTTGCTGCCCTGCTCACTTCCTCAGGCTGGTCCCTGCCAGGCCAGATGGCAGATGTGCTAGAAATGAGAAATGACACACTTTGAGTTTATGCCTAAAGCTCTTGATCTTCAGAATAGAATGGTGAGCCTCACCAAGTCCCTTGGGTGCCCTGGGAGGTCCTTGCCCCAGTCTATGTGCACCTGCTAAGCTTTCAGCTCTGAGGCCCAGTGAAGCCCTGCTCAGCTGGCTCAGCCTGTGAGCATGTGCATTATGGAAGCCAGTTCTTGGGTTGGGAGTATCTGATTCTGCCTCACCTACCCAGTCCTGGAGTTGTGTCATAGTGGGAATGAGAGTGTTAGGTGCAAGGGACTAAAACGGTAACCCTAAGAAACCTACAATAGGACATCCATTATGAGAAAATGGCAGTACATTTGGAGAAAGATCAGGTTCCCAGTCAGGGGATAGTTGGGGGAAAGCTTTTACTGGTATTTCCTGGGGTGTCACTGTCTGTCCTCTTCTCACTGTGAGTCAGAAATATCAGCGGTTCTGCCCAGCAAGATGAAGTCTGTGTATATATGAATATAGTCTCCAACTCTCCAAAGAAATTATCCCTTGTACCTTGTATCACTTTCCTAACTGGAAACATTCTAAAAGACAATCTGGGGCACCTGGCTGGCTCAGTTGGTTAATCATCTGACTTCAGCTCAGGTCAGGATCCTAGGGTCTTGGGATCCAGCCTCAGGTTGGGCTCCTTGCTCAGTTGGGGGTCTGCTTGTCCTTCTCCTTCTGCCTTTTCCCGTGCTCATACTCTCTCACTCTATTTTTCTCTCTCTGTCTCTCTCTCTTAAATATACACAGACAGACAGACATAAAAAGAGAATTCTGGAGACCGTAGTTCAGCATACACAGTTGACATTTTCCAAGCTCTTTAAAGAGTGATTGAAGAGGAAGGCTGATTATTTTCCTGAAACAGAATGAAGCTTATTATTACTCCTTCCCTTTGCCTGATCTTTTAGGACAAGACAGCAAATACTATTTATTCTTTTTGACTCTCAATGTCCTGTCTAGTTAGTCAAATGTTGTCTTGCTGTTATTGCTAATATGAATGAAATATAGAATCTCAAATTCTCAACCTCTTGTTTCAAATACGAAATCAAGCATATAGGAGAAGAGAGATACGCTAAGTTTCCATTCAGCTTCACAAAGTATCTTATATGTTTGGGTATCATTTGGGGACAGAGAATGTCAATTACATCAGTCATAACATTATTGCCAGGCCGACAAATAATGGGTCCAGACAACCAAGTCGGCTTCTTTTTTGGAGGTTCATATTACAGGAAATACCATCCTTGAACAAGTTGCCTTAGTCCCTCACCCAACTGACTCTTTCTTGCTCTCTCTCTGTTTCTCTAAATAAATAAATAAATAAATAAATAAATAAATGTTTTTCTTAAAAAAAAAAAATGTGGGATGCCTGGATGGCTTAGTCAGTTAAGCGGCTACCTTGGGCTCAGGTCATGATCCCAGGGTCCTGGGATCGAGTCCCACATCAGGCCCCCTGTTGAGCAGGGAGCCTACTTCTCCCTCTGCCTGCCACTCCCCCCACCATATCACTTGTGCTCTCGCTTTCTCTCTCTCTGTTAAGTAAATGAATAAGATCTTTAAAAAAGATGAATGCAGGGGTGCCTGGGTGGCTCAGTCACTTAAGTGTATGTCCAACTCTTTATCTCAGCTCAGGTCTTGATCTCCTGGTTATGAGTTCAAGTCCTGAGTTTTAAAAAAATGATAATGCATGCAAATAATTTTTGCATAATAAAATATGCAAATATGCAAAATATGAATTTGGGGGGCTGAATAAATTTAAAATTATCCATCTAAGTTTTATCTGTCTTCGGATTCAAGGAGCTAGATGATCGCGTTTTCTACCTGAACTGGAATTTCTGTACACAGATGGCTGTATTACCCTAACTTTCTTTCACCCAAGTCCTGATATTATGAGACTGTTCGCAGTTAAATATTTGAATGGATATTGATGTTTATGTCTTGATCACCCAGTAGCGACATGTGTCACTGTTGTCTGCGGGTCTCCCCCTAGTAACAGGAAGGACGGAGTTTCTGCAAATAAATGCAGGTACATCGGTACATTTGGTGGTCGGAGCCCATGGAATTTCTTTCTTTTTTTTTTTTTAAGATTTTATTTATTTATTTGACGGAGAGAGATCACAATTAGGCAGAGAGGCAGGCAGAGAGAGAGGAAGGGAAGCAGGCTCCCTGCTGAGCAGAGAGCCCAATGTGGGACTCGATTCCAGGACCCTGAGATCATGACCTGAGCCGAAGGCAGCAGCTTAACACACTGATCCACCCAGGCGCCCCTGGAATTTCATTTTAGATTGCTTCTATTTTTTAGTGAAATAGGAAACAGAGTCATCTGCTGAGGGGAGGATGGAAGAGGAGGCATGGCAGAAGTTCTAGAAGAAAAGTGAAATATGGTCATCTAGGAGACTGGCAAAGTGAGTAAACTTGGGAAGTGTAGTAGGATTGCAAGAAAGCTCAAGGATAATGATCACGAATTTAAAGTGAGAATAATCACCACGATTTTCCCTGAGCACATTCAGTTGCCAAAGTGCAGACTTTTTTTTTTTTTAAGATTTTATTTATTTATTTGCCATAGAGAGAGATCACAAGTAGGCAGAGAGACAGGCAGAGAGAGAGGGAGAAGCAGGCTCCTTGCTGAGCAGAGAGCCCCATGTGGGGCTCGATCCCAGGACTCTGGGACCATGACCTGAGCCGAAGACAGAGGCTTAACCCACTGAGCCACCCAGGCGCCCCAATGCAGACTTGAAGTTAGTGGGAAATTGGATCTCACCACTCAGTAAATACTTGTTGACTTAACTGAATTAACACACATGTGAAGGTCAAAGGAGGATTCATTTAAAGATGAAGGAGGGTTATGAGGTATAGGGAGAGAAGTAACAAAGAGAGAGTGATTGAGGGCGTAAATGTACTCCAAGGTCTGAGGGCTGAGAGGACCACTGAGGATGGAGTTACCCAGAATGTAGTAGGAGCAGGTCTTTCTCTAATAAAGGAAAGAAAGAAGAGAATGAGGAAGATGTACTTTGAGATGAAGGACAGAGAGTTGAAGGAAACCAGAAACACCAGTGTTTTATTTGTCCCAGGATTCATCAGTCTCTACCTGTTTGCATTACTGAGTTTGGACCCACAGTGCACAAAACCCAGGGACAGGAACCGTGTCTGGTTTCCTTGACAATCTGCTAAATCTCTTTCACCTCGCAGAGCAGCCCACCTAACAGGTTCTCAGTGATTTTTGTTGATTGAATGTAACAATGAGTGAGTGAAGGGGAAGTGATCTACGTGGTTGGATAGAAGTAGTGAGATGGTGGAGTTTGGAGGTTAAGAAGAATGGAAAAGCTTTGAAAGAATGATGTGCCATTTAGAGATGAACACGGACATTGTTTGCATGCAATGAATTCCCAGCCTACTTGGAATGGTTGAATTTACTGTCAAAGAATATACCCACGGGCGCCCGGGTGGCTCAGTGGGTTAAAGCCTCTGCCTTCCACTCAGGTTATGATCCCGGGGTCCTGGGATCAAGCCCCGTATTGTATGGGGCTCTCTGCTCAGCGGGGAGCCTGCTTCCTCCTCTGTCTCTGTCTGCCTTTCTGCCTACTTGTGATCTATCTGTCAAATAAATAAATAAATAAATAAATCTTTAAAAAAAAAAAAAGTATACCCAGAAAGCAAATACTTAACACTTACTCTATCATGTCCATCCTATTATTATGGGCCATCATTGGATTATTGTAATGAGTTCTTTTTTTTTTTTTTTTTAAAGATTTTATTTATTTATTTGACAGAGAGAGATCACAAGCAGGCAGAGGCAGGCAGAGAGAGAGGAGGAAGCAGGCTCCCTACTGAGCAGAGAGCCCGATTCGGGGCTCAATCCCAGGGCTCTGAGATCATGACCTGAGCCGAAGGCAGCGGCTTAACCACTGAGCCATCCAGGCACCCCTATTGTAATGAATTCTTAATTGACTTCTGTGTTTCCACACTTGCCTCCAACTAGTCTCTTCTCAACATAGCAACCTGACTGTTAGAACACAAAGGCAAGCCACGTCACTCTGCTCAAAACCCCCAGAGGACCTCAGTTTTACCCATAGTGATGTCAAAGCTCTTTCAATGGCTTCTAAGACTCTACTCAGTCTTACACCTCATTTCCTACTTCTCTCCTCTCACTCGTTTTGCTGCAGCCACACTAGCCTCCTCCCTGTTCTTCAAACTCTCAAGCACATCTCACCTGGGGGCTTGGATAATTATTCCTTTCATCTGGAACATTCTTTGCCCAGATATTTGTCTATCAGGGCTTTAGACAGAACAAGGTCTTAGATACCAGGATGCTGGAAGGTTCAGCAATATTATTAATGTCACTAAAAATGTTGGCAGCCAATAACAGAAGGAGGGCTGTGAATGACAAGTGGAAGTTTTCCATGAAGGTGGGAGAAGAGTGGGGAGATCTATCAACAAATGTAATTGAGAGAGGCTTTGTCCTCAAACAGTACTAATTAGATTGTCTCTATCAAGACCATCTGGTGGGCATTTTATGAATGCTGATTCCTAGGCCAGAATCTTGAAGGTTCTGATTTCTGACAGTTTGGAGTGGACTTCGGGACTGCCTGTGTTTGACAGTCTCCGTGTTTGGGAAATCACTTGTGTAGATAACATTGGTAAAGCTGGAGAATGGGTAGTAAAGAATTTGACAGGGAGTTAGGAGAACGCACTCCAAAGAGCATTGGGGGTGTTGCTGGGTGGACTGGGGAGACCCCTGGACCCTGAGACCTCTGTTCAGCCAGTCCTGGGATGTTGCCAGAGGCTCTTGGTCCTGTTACAAGAAAGAATTCAAAGACAGACTAGACACAACAGTTGGGTGGTACAAAAAGGAAAGTTGATTAAAGCAAGAGTACACTCCCAAGACGTGAGAGCTGGTGAGCTCAAGGGAAAGCTACACACCCTGGAGTTTGGGTGTCTCTTTTACTGACAGTTGTTAACTAGGGGTTGGAATATTTATTACATGGGGGAGAGGATTTGCGGGGAGCAGAGTTTCTCGCCTTTTCTCCCTTATTTGGTGAGGGTCTTCAGCCTTCTTTGTCTTGGGACCATCTGTTTGATCCGGTTTCTTGTGGTTTTGTTTTGGGAGGGCTGCCAGGACGAGTCTCTCATGTTCCCCTCATAGCAGACCAGGAATCCCCCTTTGGCTGACTGTCGGGTGTCCTGCTAAAACCTACCTGACTGCTTACTCTAACAGGGGTAAAGAATGTGCAGATGGCAGTGGGGAGCAAAGAGGATGTAGACCCGTCTCTCCCATTCTCTTGTTCGGCAATTGCAGGAGGTCTACATGGGAAAAGATGACAATAAAGTGGAACCGACATGGGAAAGGCAAGTGTCAGGTTTTTGTAACAGGGGAAGGAAACAGGCGATGAGAAAGGGGAGTACTCCCCACAGAGCCTTCTCGCCCAGGGTTCATGGGAAGGCAGTGGTGAACCGTCAGACGGAGCACAGAGAAGGTTGAGCCTGACCCCGAAAGAAATTACGTTAGGTCAAGCAAAAGCAGGGACATAAGAACAAGGGTAAAGGAAGCAGTGGTTTAACATACAGGTTAGGGACAGCAGGCCGGCTTATTTATTACTTTGGGACTGAGTATGAGATGCTGGACTGTGGAAGGCTGATCTACCACATCTCCTAGGAGTGACTCTCTTTTGCTCAGCAAGAAACACTTTACCTCCAAACCCCTTTCAGATGGAGAAGCTATAGAAAATATAAATGAATCCCTCACAGACCAGAGCCATACAATGCCTGGACCAGCGCTCTTTCTGCTCTAGCTCCTTGCCTCCGTAACTTAGCAAGTGTTGTTTTTTGGGAAACTGTACACCCTTTAAAAATATTAGAAGTGGGGCACCTGGGTGGGTCAGTGGGATGAGCCTCTGCCTTTGGCTCGGTTCCCGATCTAAGGGTCCTGGGATCAAGCCCCACATCGGGCTCTCTGCTCAGTGGGAAGCCTGCTTCCCCCTCTCCCTCTGCGTACTGCTCTGCCTACTTGTGATCTCTATCTTTCTGTCAAATAAATAAAATCTTTTAAAAAAATGAGAAGTGGTTTATGGAAATTCCAGGTTCGATGATTTGGTTTGGGAGAATGCCATGGGTCATGGCAGTCTGAGCTTCTGGTAGTAGAAATCTGGACTTTGCCCCATTCCATTAGTCCATGCTCAACTTTAACAGAATGTCCCATTGTGAAATACCAGAATACCTTTCCAGTACAGACTGTAACACTGAGTTCCCATCACAGATCCTAAAATCCAACCACCTGGATTTGGAGGCAGCATGGCATAGAAGTCAAGAGGCAAGCCCCAGATTCAGACAGACCTAGTACGGTTTCTACATATACTCATATTGCAGGCAGACATTTGATGACCTGGAGAAACATATATAATGTCTTAAGGGAAAAAGAGTGCAATAGAATATGATCTCACTTTTCAAATGTTCAAAGACATCTTCCCACAGTGAAACACAGCCTGAGAAGTTGCACATCAAACAGTGATCCATGTTTCTAGGTAGTGGGTCTTGTTAGTGTTATTCTGGGTTTTCAGAATTCCCTACAATGACATGTTCCTTCATTTATTCATTTATCAACTATTCATTGACTGCCCTCTGTGCAACCATCACCAGATTAGCTGTTGGGCATACACTGGGGGGGTATGGGCAGAGGCGAGAAATAACCAGATTCAGGCTATTCTTTCGTGAAAATGAGTCATGTGACTGGGGGGGGGGAAATGATTATACATACATAGAAAGAAGATTCATACTTACCTGATGGTAAATCCGAAAGATCCCAGTAAATAAATGCAAAAGACTATGTGTACAGAAAGTATAATGAAAGAAAAGAGAAGACAAGGTGTCACCAATCCTCCTAAGATTTTTATCTCTCCTGAAGAACCATAGTCCCTAAGTACTGACATCATTACTCATTCCCATCATGTTCTCCTTAACATTAATAGAATCATAAGTGGCTCGGGGCGCCTGGGTGGCTCAGTGGGTTAAGCCTCTGCCTTCAGCTCAGGTTGTGATCCCAGGGTCTTGGGATGGAGCCCAGTATCGGGCTCTCTGCTCAGCAGGGAGCCTGCTTCCCCTCCTCTCTCTGCCTGCCTCTCTGCCTACTTGTGATCTCTGTCTGTCAAATAAATAAATTAAAAAAAAAAAGAATCATAAGTGGCTCAGCTGTCAAAAGATCTCCTGCCCCTTTACTAGTTCTTCACCAGGCTACCAATTACTTCAATTGGGAAGACAAATGACTTCTCTTCTGTTGCTTCTACTTAACAAGCTGATCATCAGGAGTAAAGGGACTAATCATTGAATTGAGGATGTGGACTCCTAATTGTTTGGTGTGCATCCCCTCTTATGAAGCTCATATCTCCTGAATAGAGAGCACTTCCCTCACAGCTTGGAGCTGTCAGTCAGCATTCTTAGGCACCAGGAAACCCTGATTCGAACCTGTCTGTACTTAGGTCTCTTCCCCCAGAGGCTGTCAGCTAGGGTTTATTGATCTTCTGAAGCCTCCTGGCCTCTGCCTGGTGGGATGGCTAAAGGCACACAGTAGGACCTGGTGGGATTCTGTCACCAGCCGACCGTGAGCAACAGCGAATCAGACTCCGGAACTTGTGTTGCCAACATACAGAAAGACACCGCATTGCATTTTAAAATAGTTTCTTTTTTTTTTCTTTTTAAAAAGCTTTTATTTATTTATTTGACAGAGAGAGAGAGCACAAGTAAGCAGAGAGACAGGCAGAGAGGGAGGGGGAAGCATGCTCCCCGCTGAGCAGAGAGCCCAATGTGGGGCTTGATCCCAGGACCCTGCGATCATGACCTGAGCTGAAGGCAGAGTTTAACCCATTGAGCCACCAAAGGTGCCCCTTAAAATATTTTCTTTCCTTTCCTTTTAAACATTTGCAACAGGGGGTAGTGAATTAGAAACCACTCGAAACCAAAAATCTCTTATGGAATTGTGCAGTGTTGGTGAAATTAAGAACTCATTTGGGGGGGTTCCAGGGTGGCTCAGTGGGTTAAAGCCTCTGCCTTCGACTCAGGTCATGATCCCAGGACCCTAGGATCAAGTCCCGTATCGGGATCTCTGCTCAGCAGGGAGCCTGCTTCCTCCTCTCTCTGCCTGACTCTCTGCCTACTTGTGATCTCTGTCAAATAAATAAATAAAATCTTAAAAAAAAAAAACTCATTTGGGGAGGGGAAGTTTTTTGAGTCTTAGTAATTGCTCATAAGTTTTGTTTAAATTTCAAGCGATTACCTTGTTTCTTTGTTTCCTCTCTTAAATTCCACATGAGTGAAGTCATATAGCATTTGTGTTTCTCTGACTGATGGAGACTAAAGAGTGAAAACTTAAAATGAAAGTAAGTAAATAAATAAATTTCAAGTGTTACCAAAGAGCCCATCTTATGAATCATCATTAAACCTTTTTGTACTAGTTAGGCTATTCTAATACCTAGGTCATTAAGTATGTTTCTCAATAAGTTTTCATTCTAGAGAGACAATAAAATGTTATGTGAAAAAGAGACTCCTTTTTCTGTCACATTCATTGGCAAGAACATCTAACTTGGAAAATTTACCGCTTACGATTGAGCAAAGTCAAATTTTCAGATTTACCAGAGAGTCTGTCTCAATCTGCTTAGTTAGCAAAATAAGGAATGCTTGTTTAGGTCTCTGGGCCCTAAACATCCCGGAACTCCCTGGCTTCTCTTACCTTCAGAGAGACATGACTGACATCATAGCAGTTCCGTAAACAGAAAGAACTCTCAGCCCCAAGAGATTTACCTTCCATTTTTCCTTTAATTAAAGCTCATTCTCTGCCTAAACAGAGACACATATTTCTCTTGACAGATTATCTCTTTCTACAATCCCAGTAGTGGACCTTCTGGATGAGCATACTGTCCAGAGTAGGACCCCCCACTTTTCTGATTCAGGAAGCTCTAGGCTCACTACATTTACATCCAGGGTTGGGGAACTCACAGCAAGGAGATCCGACCCCACCGGATCTTTGAAGGGAAGCTGGCAAGTGCCACTCAAAAACCCTGGGCACAATGTTGACTTGAGCCCCTGCTTGGATCCCTGCCTATCGTGGTATACAAATGTGTCCACCTCTGTACCTGGCACACTTGAGAAAGGCCTGGAACCACTGGCATTTGGATTCATGAGAAAGATTTCAGGGCCCGTGAAGAAGTGAGCCTATGGCTTCCTATGGCCCCGTTGGCTCTAGCATGACCCAAATCTCTTCTCCAACCTCCACAAGACCAGTCCATTCTGCCATCTCTGTGGGAAAATGTTTCCAATCCTCTGGGATCCCTCAACAGCTGGGGAGTCATTAGGCCAGGAAATACCTCTGTGTTTCCTCAGACCTTCACCCCGACTCCGTCCCAAATCCTGGCTTTCTTTAATGCATCAGGGTCAACACCTTGCTCCGCCTCTCAGCTAGTATTCCCGCCTGTCTCCCTCAAGAGGCTTCCCTTCGCAGGGACGATGGGTGCGGAGTCTTTGTTTTTGTTGTTTTGTTTCAATTTTCAACAATTTGGGATCTCTTTTCTGCGTGCAATACGTGTAACAATAAGATTTCTGTATTCAAAATATAGGTTGTGGGGCGCCCGGGTGGCTCAGTAGGTTAAAGCCTCTGCTTTCGGCTCAGGTCATGATCCCAGAGTCCTGGGATCGAGCCCCACATCGGGCTCTCTGCTCAGCAGGGAGTCTGCTTCCTCCTCTCTCTCTACTTGTGATCTCTGTCTCTCAAACAAATAAGTAAAATCTTAAAAAAATAAAAATAAAAATATAGGTTGTATTATTCAGGTATGGCAAGAAATAGATCAGGAGGTGACTATCATTAACAAGGTAGTATTTTACTCCCAGACCCCAACAGAAGGTGGCACTCCATGTCACGGGGAGGGGATGGCAGCACCCAGGGTTGCTCCCAGAGAAGGTCAGCAGGCAGAGGGAGTGAGGTGTTAAATGTGGCCGAGAGCCTTTTTTGTGGTTTCTGAGGGAAGGAACATGAGGGAGGGTGAGCAGGCTTAGGGTTGACAAACTTCCTTCTTTTTCTGTTTTGTCAAGTGATATGTATACATTTGGTAAAACGCATCTGTGAAACTGAACTCCATTTGGGGAATGTGTGGGGACCGTCTTCATCATGTTCCTTTACTTCTGTATATTGTTCTGTGTAATTTCTCTATTTCTTCCTGTACCCACGTTGGAAGTTATATTTTCCCAGAAATATGTTTACTTTATCCAGGTTACCAAACATATTATCACATATTCTTTTCTTTCTGAGTCAGGGAATTTTCTACTAATTTTACCTTTCTGTGGTTCATTTTTCTGTTCTTGGGATTTATAATGATAATTCTATTGCTATTCTATGTCTTTTGAAAATTCCTAATAAACTCCTATCTCTTTTTCTGTTGCTCCTTGGGAAAGATCTTAGAGCCAACTACTTTGAAGTAAAGTAGCATTGGGTTGCATTTATCCTTTATTTATCCCTTTATTAAGGTGTTTTTACTCAATATTATATTTATAGTCTTTCCATTTGATTCTTCTTCAAAATTGATGGTTCCTTCTTCATATTATCTTTTACCCCTTTCGATGATACTTATTAAGTGTATTATGAGTTTCTTTGTATTTCTCCAACCCATTACTTCTGGGACACCCAGTATTATATTTTAAGTTGGTTGTCTTTCTTTGATAAAAGCAACTGTGCTGCTTGACTATCTGGTAACTTTTTCCTGTGAGCCCGTTCTCCCTGGGGCAAGTCAGCCTAGAATGTGTGTGAGTGTGTGTGCAGCGTAAATTCTAACACGTATGACGCCCAGGGGATTTAACATGGTGGGGGGTGGTATCTGGGGAGAGGGGAGGGTGTGAGGGGCCCGAGGGCAGCAGGTGGAACACAGCTGTGCAGGATGGAGCTACTCTTTGCTGCCTGCAGATCATTACTCTCCTTTACCTCCTCCGTCCTGGCCCTGCCCTTCCTAAGCTTTCTCTGGTGGCTATAAATGCCAAGCCCTGAGGTGGGAAGACAGCGTAGAGAGGAAGAAATCAGCAGGAGCTGACATGTCCTACAGCCTTTGTTTCTAACCTGGCCTCACCCAGGTTGGGCACTGACTCTGTTCTCCCCCATCACCCCTCACCAGCCCCTGCAGAGCTGGGCTGACACTGCTGGTACTTCTGTCTCATAATGACAGGGAGAAGACGGTGACCCTTCACGGTAAGAAAATGCAAAGAGATCTTCCCACCCCCATCATTCCCCCATCTGGAACCCCAGCTGAGCTGCAAATTCACTGAACAATACTCTCACTCCAGGAAGAGGTAACTCGAAGTTCGGGTGAAGTGAGACAGAATCCCTCCGACTAGATACTCCCGACCCAGGAACCGGCTTCCATAATGCACGTGCTCACAGGCTGAGCCAGCTGAGCAGGGTTTCATTGGGCCTCAGAGCTGAAAGCTTAGCAGGTGCACACAGACTGGGGCAAGGACCTCCCAGGGCACCCAAGGGACTTGGTGGGGCTCACCACTCCATTCTGAAGCTCAAGAGCTTTAGGCATGAACTCAAAGTGTGTTATTTCTTATTTCTGGCACATTTGTCATCTGACCCAGCAGGGACCAGCCTGAGGAAGTGAGCAGGGAAGCAAGGTCGTGGCTAGAGGAGCTGTCCTCTACCTAACCACACACCTTCCATGGGTCCGCAGGCCACCCCCTCGGGCTCCACACCACTCCTCTCCACAGCCCCTCCAGCTCTGACAGCGGGACCCTCCTCCAGAGCCTTGGCTGCCAGCACAACCAGCCAACCTGTCTCCTCAGGATTGCACAACCTGGAATTGACCTGTGGATGAAGAAAACCACCGGTGTCCCGTAAATTCTCCTTTGCAGGTCTCTAGGGGCCATGACCTGGGGAGACTTTTCCGGGCACCAAGTCTGGTTTTTCTTCTCTTCCCGTGTGCCCAGCAGGGAGGGCTCAGTATAAATACCAGCCACCTCTCCCCAGCAGGCAGGGACCAGCAGCTCTGCTCCACCAGAACTCAGGTGAGGGGCTACTCCAAGGAGGGACTGGATGGAATATCAGGCTCTCTTTTCTCTTTCCCAACAAGATATAGATCCCTTGAAATGCTTTGCATTTGTCCCGTATGAGGTCTGTACGTGCAGAGTGGCACATGGTAGACTCTGCGGATGATACGGTTTTTGGTTGATGACAGGCTGCTCTAGGCTGGAACAAGTTGGTCCTATCTGTCCTGTTGCCCCATCAGTGCCACCCTGGGGACCTCTTAGCCAGCCCTGGGGTCAGGCTGAAGGGTTCAGCCCTGGGGACTGTGGTTCTGAGTGAGGACCTACTGCAGTGTTTCCTGCGTGGACCCGGAGAGTCTACTGAGAACAAAAGGAATGGACAGCAGGCTCCGTGTGACCTGCAAATCCCCGAGGGGGTGTGGGTCCTGTCCTTGCCCCCCTGACCCTCTCCTTCCTTCATTTCAGCACCATGAAGCTTTTCACGGGCCTCATCTTCTGCTCCTTGGTCCTGGGGGTCAGCAGCCAATGGTATTCATTCATTGGTGAGGCTGCTCAAGGTAAGGTCACCGGATGGGGGTGGCATCCACGGGCCACTTGGATTTGCCCTGAGCACTTGCAAGGGTGTGTTTCCCTATGTGGTAGAATGTGCCCCGTATTTGGGGAGCTCTTCATGAAACAGATCGAAAGGCACAGGGTTTGTGTCCATCCGTCACTAGAGAAGGAGCCATCATCATTCCCAGCTGAAGTGTCAGTTCGACTAGAAGACACAAAATGAGTCTTGAAATGGCACAGAGTTTCCTGCAGACAAAAGGCACAGCGTCTGATTAAAGCTGTCCTTCCTCCTCCTTTCCCTCTCTCCCTTCAGTCAGCCCTTCCTCCCGTTCTTCCTCCCTTCCTCCCTTCCAGCCTCACTTCCACCCTTCCTGCCATTTCCTGACTGACTAATTTACAGACACCTCCAGCGTGGCTCTCCCTGATGCTTCCTCTTGTCAGTGATGCTGTCCCTGGGAGATCTGTTTCCTCCCCTTTCCTGGGCCTTAACCGGAGCAAAAAAAGAAAGGAGAGGGGAGACTAACAACTATCTATCAAGCCTGCACTAGGAACTCAGCATCTTCATGCAATGGGCAGTGACCTGCTATGCTGGTCTGCCCGAGGCTGAGGGTTTTCCATAACCCTGTCAGTGCGAACTGGGAGGTTTCTGGGCCAACAGGGACACTTCTGCTCAAGCTGAGACAGTTGCTCTCTGACTCTGACTTCAGGACCTCTTGGTGAGGCAGGGGTCTTCCCCACATGAAGGGGAGGGAGCGGAGACTTGGAGCAGAAATCGTTCCTCGATTCTTCTCTGTGGTTTGCCACTGGCTCTCTGTCCACCTGATATCCCTGTTGTCTTGTACTTCTCTTGCAGGGGCTTGGGACATGTACAGAGCCTACTCTGACATGATAGAAGCCAATTACAAAAATTCGGACAAATACTTCCATGCCCGCGGGAACTATGATGCTGCACAAAGGGGTCCTGGGGGCGCCTGGGCTGCTAAAGTCATCAGGTAACAAGGGCCCCGGGAATGCAGGGATGGCCTGGCTGAGCATGGCGGCCTTAGAGAGCCAGGAAGGGCCTACAGTAGAGAAGCTTCCTGTAGAGACAGCGGCTCCTGGTCCTCTTGCCCACCCTCCCCTCTGTGCCCAGTGTGGGGTCTGACTGGCTGGCAGAGCCAGAGCAAGGCCAGTGGGAATGGGGGCCTCCCACCCTCCTGCTGTGGGCACGGGAACCAGCCTGGGCTGACCTGGGCTGTGTGTGGAGCAGAGTCCGTGTTTCAGCCCCTCTGGCCTGGGCCCCTCTCAGCCATCCCTCGGAAAGAGAAGGGATTGGTGGGGGCGGGGGCCTGTTGCTCAGCAGCCCCTAATGAGTCTCCACCTGCCTCCCTCCATTCCAGTGATGCCAGAGAGCGTTCTCAGAGAGTCACAGACCTTTTCAAGTATGGAGACAGCGGCCACGGAGTGGAGGACTCGAAGGCTGACCAGGCTGCCAATGAATGGGGCCGGAGTGGCAAAGACCCCAACCACTTCCGACCCCCTGGCCTGCCTGACAAGTACTGAGCTTCCCCTTGGCTGTGCCCTGGGGAGATGGGCTGTGAGGACCCTGAAGGCAAGAACAGTTGCTGAGTTAGAGTTCCTGAATTGTATACCCTTCCTACTGAATACTTTAAAGAGCACATTAAAATGTTTAGTAAATGCTTGTGAATGGGCGCCTGGGTGGCCCAGTTGGTTAAGCGGCTGACTTCGGCTCAGGTCATGATCCTAGGGTCCTGGGATCGAGTTCTCCATGGGGCTCCTTCCTGGGCAGGGAGTCTGCTTCTCTGCCTGCCACTGCCTGCTTGTGTGCTCTCTCTCTCTTTCTCTGACAAATAAATAAATAAATAAATAAATAAAATATTTTAAAAAAATGCTAGTGAAATTCAATGTGTCATTGTCCTCTGCATACAGCAAATGACAATTTTCCTGGGTATTTTTAATATGAGGGACATGATCAACTTACATTATCTTTTTTCCCATTAATTAATAAAGGCATTAATAAAGAATAGTACTAATTTGGGGTAACAGTGTATGTCCATGATAGGGACCATACTGTATAGACTATATTCGGATCATACCTGTCAGTTCCAGGTACAGAGCGACACCTAAACTCTAGTTCTCAACACGAGCAGCCACATCCATCCCCATCGTGGATTTTGGACACATCTGGGATTGCTTTCAGTTGACACAGTGATTGCAGGGCATTTGGTGGGTAGACCAGAGGTACACACAGCTTCTAATTTAGGAAACAGTCCTGCAACGGGGCATCCTGAATCTTGCTTGACTTTCGCAGTGTCCTATCAGACATGAATTTAGGCAGAATCAGATTTACTGCGAAACTGAATGAAGCTTAAGTTTCAAGGACTCCTGACTTACATGGGACCATTCCAAGATCCTCGGAGAGGTCCTGGGAAAGGATTCACATGGTCCCTTATCTTTGTAAAATCTGCAGAAGTAAATTTATGTTTTAACTAAGACAGTTATTGCTTCTGTTCATACCAAGATTCCGCCATCAGTTTTCTGCTTGTGTTGAGCGGCACTGGGGTGGGCACAGGCATTTTGGGAACCTGACTAAAGAGCAGTTGAATTTGGGTTATAATTGGTTTGCACATAGTGGGACATATTTGTGTGGTTTTTCAGTCACTTCCAAGTATGATTAAGTTATTGATCGCTATCCAGAGTGGGAATGGCTTCTAGGTATGTATTCTCTCACCATCTTCTGTGGTTACTCCGGATGCAGGATTGACAGTCATATGGCAAAATGAACTTGTCTCAGTTCACTCAGGCCAGCACAGAGTATGTGGGTAGTTGGGAAGAAACAACTTTGAAAGTCAAGCATGAGTCAATGGAGAATTGTAAGATCATAAGTGGACGATTTTTTTTTTAAGATTTTATTTATTTATTTGACAGAGAGAAATCACAAGTAGGCAGAGAGGCAGGAAGAGAGAGAGAGGAGGAAGCAGGCTCCCTGCTGAGCAGAAAGCCCGATGCGGGACTCGATCCCAGGACCCTGAGATCATGACCTGAGCCGAAGGCAGCGGCTTAACCACTGAGCCACCCAGGCGCCCTAAGTGGACGATTTTTGTCTTGATGGAATCCTAGTCAAAATGGAAGTTCTCCCCTGGAGAGAGGTTTTCCAAATTTGACAGTGGTCAAACTTTATAGAATATTAACAATAGCAAGTTGTGAAGCTGAAGGAAAATTCCTAAACTACCAGTAATTTTTAAAAAATCAAACAAGCACACTAAAATAAAGACAGAATTATCTTTTTATTTTTCATGATAGAAAATGATCTTACTAGGTCATTGTCATAAAATGAAGATCAAAGTAAACTCAGAAAAAATTATATTAAAATTAAAATTATATTAAAAAGATTATATTAAAACAGATTTTTAGGGCAGTGAAATAGTCCACATGTTGCAAAAATGGTGGTTATGTGTTGTAAGTTTGCCCAGACCCACAGAATGTACTGTAAGAGAGAACCCTAATAAACACTATGAGTGATGATGATGTGTCAGTGTAGGCTCATCAATTGTATCAAATATTCCACTCTAGTGGGGAATGCTACTAATGAGGGAGGCTACGCATGGGGGCTGGTATAAGTTATATGGGAAATTTCTGTACTTTCTGCTCAATATTGCTGTGAACCAAGAATTGCTTTAAAAATAAATTCTATTAAAAAAATAAAATAAATTCTATTAAAAGAAAGAAAAAGGATTGTTGAAGGGTGTTAGGCTGTTTATTAATAAAAATATTTGTAGATTTTTCTGCTTTTTGCTATGTTTTACATACTTGTCAGCTACCTAAAATTTGCAATTTATCCCTATTCTAAATAAATATTTCATATTGTAGCTAATATAATATTTGTAATTTCATGTTGTTTTTACTAAAGGGGGCTCCCCAAATTGCATAATTCAGGCCTTATAAAACCTGGGTTTGCCTCTTCATGTACAGTGAAAAAATGTTCATAATTATTTGAGCCTGGAATCCAACTGTATTTTACATATTAACAGAGTATTTTTAGTCCAGTTTTAATATAACTTAAAATTTCCTGGAAATGCAATTGCTTTGTAAATTGGAACTGTGTTTTGGGAGAGATTTTACCATCCTCTGTTCATGATTTTGAGAAGGACAGCTCCGGATGGAATCACACCTCTATTACTCTGCATTGTAACTGTTAGGTTCACGGTGATCTGATGTATATGTGCCAACATGGAGACCTCTATTATGTCTTTTAGTGCTTAAAATATTAAAATACATATCATTTTATCTTAAATTAATTCTATTTCTTCTTTCTGTTAGGGAACCACAATTTTTGAAATTAATGCTAAGATAGGTAATATCACCTATAAATCTCTTTATTTATTTATTAAAAATATTTTACTTATTTATTTTTCAGAGAGAGAGAGAGAGAGAGAGAGAGAGAGCACGCGTGCACAAGCAGGCAGAGTGGTATGCAGAGGCGGAGAGAGAAGCAAGTTCCCTGCGAAGCAAGGAGCCGGATGCGGGACTTTATCCCGGGACCCTGAGCCAAAGGCAGCGGCTTAAACCACTGAGCCTGTCAGGCGTCCCTAAACCTCTTTCACCAACGTGAAACAGGAACTGAAAATACAGGGAGTTGTAATATTGACGGTATTGATGTTCTTTCTGGTGACTTATGTCTTTCTGAGGATTGCAAACACACCTGGGAGAAGAATGTGCACCTACTGATGTCTTTAAGGATGCCAAAGGCCCAGAGATCAGGGTCAGCTTCGAAATTCACTGTGCCCCAGAGACACTGTCCCCGACTCCCTGTCCCTTCCAATCAGTCTAAGAGCCCCCAAGGAGATGGACTATCTGGTCCTAGGAGTGTGACAAATAACAAATATGAATATGGCCAAGTTTGGATCCTAAGTAGGGTGGGGTAGGGGGAGATCAAGTTGTCTGGGATCCTAAGCCCGTGGGCGGGCGCACAGAACGGAGCATTCCGGCCTCAGGGATCCGGGCAGTAGGGGGCGCTGTGGCGGGAGCCGCGCCGGGCGCGCCGGCCCCTCTGGCACCAGAACGCTAATCGCCTCCTTCGGCGGCTTCCGGCGCGTCTTCTTTGAGCGGGTGGAGGCAAAATCATGGACCGCAACCCTTCGCCGCCTCTACCGAGTCCCGACCAGGACGAAGAGGAGGGGGCCGGGGGAGACTGCATAGGAAGCACCGTCTACAGCAAACACTGGCTCTTCGGCGTCCTCAGCGGGCTCATCCAGGTGGAGAATGTCGCGCCCGCGTGGGCTCCCCCACATTGCCCCAGCCCCCTGGTCCCGCCTCTGGCAGCCCCTTCCAGCACCCCTCCCCGACGACCCTTCTCGAGGCGTCGCGCTTAGCGTCCGGGCCGCCTCCCCGGACTCCCCAGACTGCGGGGAGCCACTTCCCGGTGCCCCTCCACACAAAGGGAGGGGAGGTAGAGGGGGAGGGATGCGGGAATGCTTACAGTTAAAATATTTTACTTTTGCATATTCTCCGAAAATGTCTGACCGTGACATTGTTCGGTTTTTTGCTCCCCATTCCCACTGTCGTTTCCGAAGCTCGGGGCCTAATATATTTCGTGGACTTTTGTTGTAGTCAAGTACAGGTGATTTGGAGCCCTGCAGCTCTGATAACCGAAAGCGTGGCTTCATCACCTGCTTTGGGCAAGTCACCTAACCTCACAGAGTCTCGATTTCTTTCTCAGTTTCAAAAAAACCGCGACGAAAATACCTGTATTATTGTATATAGGTTTATTGTGTAGGTTAGATAAGATTACAAGGGGCATAAAGTGCTTACCATGGTGTTTGGCTTATAGAAGCTCTCAATAAACGTGAACTTTCTTCTCCCTCGTTTCACGGACTGCCTGACTTTAGATCTGTTCTCTCCAGTGCATCTATGGCATAGCTGCCGGAATAATCGTCCTTAAAAAACAAACCAACCAAAAAAAGCAAATTGTCTGTGGGAACTCATTTTGGTCCTCTTTGCCTGCAGGAGAAAAATGCTTATTTCTTAGCTTGGAATCCAGGGCTCCCTGCAACCTCCCCAGCCTCATCTGCTCACCATTCCCCAGACATTACTAGGCCATTTGTTAACTCTGAACTCTTGCACTTTCTTAGGTATGTTCTTTTCCCCTTCTTCACATGACAAACTCCTATTCTCCCTCAAAGATTGAGCTTGAAGATTCCCTCCTAGGAGAAGCTTGCCCACCTTCTCCAGGCATACGTCATTGGCCCGTGGTTTTTGCTTTCAGGACTCTGTCCACAATTCATTTGAATCACTTAGCCTTTTCTGTTGTGATAATTAGCTTATGTATCTTTTCCTCTCTAGATCCTAAACTGCTTGAAAGCAAGGGGTTAAATTTATTTGCCTCTGTATTTCAACCCCAGTGCCTAATAACAGTGTTTACTCCATGAATGTGAATGAATAGATCTACCCAGGGTAGTAATTTTTTTAAACAAGGTTTCTGCAAGAGAGGATACTTTGAGGTCAGTGTCTTCGTAACTTGTGAATGATTTGGGATAATATTATGTGATGAGTACTGTGGACTGCTTTTGTCATCACTTTTCTTCCTTTCTGTTGAAGATCGTTAACCCTGAAAACACCAAATCCAGCTCAGATGATGAGGAACAGCAGATGGAGCTCGATGAAGAAATGGAGAATGAAATTTGCAGAGTATGGGATATGTCAATGGATGAGGTATGGGGTTGGAAACAAAACTGAGAAGACTTTTGGGTAAGGAGGTGGTGAATGGATTTTTTTTTTTTTTTTTTTTTTTTTTTTAAGTTTCAGTCCTTAAGTCTATGGAAAAATACTTCAGTGTTTGTAATCACTCATAGGGGTATAGGGAGTGAGCTTAAATGCTCAACTTTTGTTTCTGAAGGTAGAGGATCTGAGCTGTCTTTAGATTTGGTCTAAATATATAGTTATCATGAATGCAAGAATGTGCATAACCAGGAATGTTCTCATACTTACCTGCCTAAACAGAATGCTGTCCTTGTGTTTGAGAGCAGGGTAGAAGTTAGGAGACCGCTGATGACCACAATTAAATTAGAAGAGGACAAGAAGGACCCGTGTGTCTATAAATACAAAATAGTATCTTATCATTTGTATTGTATTCTTTTTTTTTTTTTTAAGATTTTATTTATTTATTTGACAGGCAGAGATCACAAGTAGGCAGAGAGGCAGGCAGGCAGAGAGGGAGAAGCAGGCTCCCTTGCGGAGCAGAGAGCCCGATGCGGGGCTCGATCCCAGGACCCTGAGATCATGACCTGGGCCGAAGGCAGAGGCTTAATCCACTGAGCCACCCAGGCGCCCCTTGTATTGTATTCTGTAGCTCAACAGCATTTTCGTGTGTGTATTATTCTATTTGCTTTTCACAATAACCTTGTGGTATAGGTAGTACCTTTATTTTACGATAAAAAAAGACATGAAAAGAGATTGACATACATAATCTCTTACTTAATTACTTGAGCTGTTGGCAGTAGTTTCCTGATTAAAATCCTTATTTTAGTCTTTCACTTCCCTTCTGTGCTCCACATTGCCACGAAATTTCTTTTTCCTAATACACAGAATAAATTGTGTTCTTTTCTTCTGTCTTACAAATTGTCCATGGCTATTCATTGACTTCGGCTGTTTTTTTGAGATGGCTTTATTGAGGTAGAATTGGCACCAAAAAAACTGTATTCTTGAGCTGTAATTGATGTGCAGAAATGACACCTATTTAAAGGGCAGGACTCGGGCGCCTGGGTGGCTCAGTGGGTTGAGCCGCTGCCTTCGGCTCAGGTCATGATCTCAGGGTCCTGGGATCGAGGCCCGCATCGGGCTCTCTGCTCAGCAGGGAGCCTGCTTCCCTCTCTCTCTGCCTGCCTCTCCATCTACTTGTGATTTCTCTCTGTCAAGTATATAAATAAAAATCTTTAAAAAAAAAAATAAAGGGCAGGACTCTGTCCATAATTCATTTGAATCACTTAGCCTTTTCTGTTGTGATAATTAGCTTACGTAATTTAAAGTTTTGAAAAACTTTATGTGTGTACATGCACACGAAGCCATCACTGTAATCAAGAAAGAGAACATCTCTCTTACCCTCATCAGTTTCCTTATGCACCTTCATAATCCCTTCCTCTTGCCCCTCCCGGCCTCCACCTCTCTAGGCAGCCACTGGGTTGTCCTTCTTCCACTTCAGAGTAGTTTGCACTGTCTAGTTTTGTATAAATGAGATCATATTCTTTTTTTTGAGAGGTCTGCCTCTTTGACTCAGCATCATTGTTTTAAGATTCATGCCAGTTGTGTCTGTCAGTAGTTTATTTATTTTTTTATTGCTGAGTGATACTTCATTACATGTGTATGTCATAATTTATTCATTTATTACTCTTGGTGGATATTTGAGTTGTTCATGGTTTATTAAAGTTAATACTGAATTTTTGTGTGTAATTATATACAGACTTGTGTGTTTCTTTTTCTCCGGTAAATACCTAGAGTATTATGGGTCATATGGTAGGTGTATGTTTAACTTTTTAAGAAATAGTCTGAATTGTGTTTCTTATAGGTTGTGTAAAAAATTGTGTATTTTCCAAAGTGATTTTTACTTTTTACGTTACCATAAGCAGTGTATGAGATAGAGGTCTAGTTTCTCCTCATCCTTGCCAACACTTGGTATGGTCAGACCTTTCATTTTAGTCATACTAATAAGTGTGTAGTGATTCTTATTGAAATTGTAATTTGAATTTCCCTAATTACTAACAGTGTTGACCATATTTTTATGTGTTTATTTGCAATCAATATCTTTTGCGTGTGTGTGTGTCTGTTCAGATTTTTCCCACTTTTTAATTGTGTATGTGTTTTTTTTTTCTGTAAGTTTTATAATTTTAAGTTTTACTGGTAGGTCTGTGACCCATTTCGAGTTAATATTTGTGTGTGATGCAAGGTATGAATTGAAGTTCACTTTTTCTGCATATGGATGCCCAGTTCTTCAACCTCATTTCTTAAAAAGACTGCCCTTTCTTCACTGAATTGCCTTTGTACCTTTGTCAGAAATCACTTCTCTGTACATGTGAGTCTATTTCTGGATTCTCTTTTGTTCCATTGACCTATTTTTGCATCTTTATAATTGTATTAATTACCGTACATTTATAAGAACTTTTGAAATCGGTCTGTGTTAATCTTCCAACTTTGTTATTTCTCAGAGTTGTTTGGTTGTCCTGGATCCTTTGTATTTCCATATTAATTTTAGAATCGATTTGACATTTTCATCAGAGTGCCTACTAGGATTTTAACTGAGATTGAGTTGAATTTACAGATCATTTGGAGAAAGAATTGATAAATTGAACAAGATATATCTTTCCATTTATTAAGGTCCTCTCTAATTTGTTTCAGCAAAGTTTTGTCATTTTTAGTGTATAGGTATTTCACATTTTTTGTCAGACTTATTCCTAAGTATTTCATATTTTTCCATGGTATTATAAATGGCATTTTTAAGATTTTATTTATTTATTTGTCAGAGAGAGAGCGAGTGAGAGCGAGCACAGGCAGACAGAGTGGAAGGCAGAGTCAGAGGGAGAAGCAGGCTCCCTGCGGAGCAAGGAGCCCGATGTGGGACTCAATCCCAGGACGCTGGGATGACCTGAGATGAAGGCAGCTGCTTAACCAACTGAGCCACCCAGGCGTCCCATAAATGGCATTTTTAAAAAGATTTATTTATTTATTTGAGAGAGAGAGCGCGTGCATGTGCATGAGAAGGGAGAGGGTCAGAGTGAGAAGCAGATATCCCGCTGAACCGGGAGCCTGATGTAGGACTTGATCCAGGGACTCCAGGATCATGACTTGAGCCGAAGGCAGTTGCTTAACCAACTATGCCACCCAGGCGCCCATAAATGGCATTTTTAAAAACTTCAGTATCTGTTCATTGCTAGTATGTAGAAATACAGTTGATTTTTGTATCTTTTATATCCTGTAGCTGTATTTGATTTATGAAGAAAAAGTTTTACTACTTTTTCAATTGAATTGCTTTTGTTTCTTTTTCTTGCATATTTGCTCTCCAGTATGATGTTGTTTAGAAAAGCAGTAAGGGGGGCATCCTCTTGTTCTTAATTGAGGCAGAACATCTGGTCTTACACCATTAATATGATGTAGTTGCAGACTGAGAAAGTCCCCTCTGTCTCTAAGTATGCCTAGAGTTTTTATCAGGAATGGATTTTGTATTTTGTCATGCTTTTGCTAAGTCATTTGAGATGATCATGTGGTTTTCTTTTTAGTTTGTTAATATGATCAACTAAGCTGATTGATTCTCAAGGTGCTAAAATCTTGTTTAGAAATTTTATTTAATTTCATGAGAGATAATTCATTTTCTTGTCATTGTTTGGTTTGATACCAGGGTAATGCTGTCCTCATCAATTGGGAAATTTTCCCTCTTCATTTTTCAGGAAGAGTTTGTGCAGAATTAATATTATTTCTTCCTTAAATATTTGGTGGAATTCACCAGTGAAGCCATCTGAGTTTGGAGTTTTCTTTTTGGGAAGATTCTTTTGTTTTTTACTTGTTTTATATATTTTAGTTTTATATATTTATTAATTTTAAGAAATAATAGTATTATTGCGATATAACTTCCTACCATAAAATTCACCCTTTAATGGTTTTTAGTATATTGTGCAAAAGATTATAAATTCAATTCATTTGATAGGTATAAGGATTGATAAGTATAAGGTATTAAAGGATGAATTCCTTTAAAAGGTATAAGGCCATTCGGGTTACTTAGGTAGTTTATGTTCTTCAGGGGATTTACCTATTTTGTCTAAGTTGTTAAATTTATTGGCATAAAGTTCTTTATAATATTATGTTATTGTCCTTTCATTGTCTGTAGAATCTGTAGTAATAGCTCTCTCATTCATGATATTAGTAATTTGTGTCTTCTTTTTTCCTCATCATTCTGTCTAGAAGTTTAATTTATTAATCTTCATAAAGAACCAGTTTTTTTTTTTTTAAGATTTTATTTATTTATTTATTTATTTATTTTTTTAAAAGATTTTATTTATTTATTTGACAGAGAGAAATCACAAGTAGATGGAGAGGTAGGCAGAGAGAGAGAGAGGGGGGGGGAAGCAGGCTCCCTGCTGAGCAGAGAGCCCGATGCGGGACTCGATCCCAGGACCCTGAGATCATGACCTGAGCCGAAGGCAGTGGCTTAACCCACTGAGCCACCCAGGCGCCCCTATTTATTTATTTGACAGACAGAGATTACAAGTAGGCAGAGAAGCGGGCAGAGAGAGAGGAAGGGTGAAGCAGGCCCCCTGCTGAGCAGAGAGCCCTATGTGGGACTTGATCCCAGGACCCTGAGGTCATGACCTGAGCGACCTGAGCCAAAGGTAGCGGCTTAACCCACTGAGCCACCCAGGCGCCCAAGTTTTTGTTTTATTGATTTTCTCTGTTGCTTTACTGTTTTCTTTTTCATTGATTTTCATTTTGATTTCTTTTTATTTTCCTCCTATTCACTGTGGTTTAATTTGCTGTTTTTTAATATAGGCATATAACACTATAAATTTTCCTCTGTTGCTTTAGCAGTGCATTTTGGGTTTCCTCTCATTTAGTTTAGTTCTAATTTTTCTTTCATTTTTCTTCGGCTGTTGAGTTATTTAGCAGTGCATTGTTTAGATGTCATGTATTTGGGAGTTTTTTAGTTACCTTTCTGTTACTGGAGTCTGTGAACACTCTGAATCCTTTAAAAAATACATTTAGAATGTGATTTATCTTGAAATTTTCCATGTTACTGAAAGAATGTGTATTTTGCTGTTGCTGGGTGGAATGTCCTATATATATATACATATATAAATGTCAGATCAAGTTGGTTGATCTTTTTTTTTTTTTTTAATTTTTTTTAGTTGGTTGATCTTTCAAGTTTTTTTCTACTTGTTTTACGATTATTGAGAAGCTGTGATTTTAAAAAAAAATTAGTTTTAAAGAACCAGAACTCATTTTTAAAATGAAATTTTAATGTGAAATCCTCAAATATGAAATAGGTAAAACAGAGCTGCTATTTGAATAAGATTGTTGGTGGAAGGCAGGGTCATGTTTTTGGCCTCCTTTTCACCTTCTTAGGGTAGGTCTTGAAGCACCTCTAGAGAACTGAGCTATCCACTTATCACTGGGATAAAGTCTTTGCAGTATCACAGCTTTATCTCCTCCCACTAGTGTTTGAGCAGGACCAGAGACTTCAGGTGCTTTCTGTATTTTCATGTGTTCATCCTCTTGTTCATGTCCCTGTCTGCCTGGAATGGCCTCCAGCCAGCAAAATCTTTCTCCTCTTTTATGACCCAGCCTAAATGTCCTCTTCGGTGTGATGCCTCCCTAGACACTCCAGGCAGAATCCGTATCTTCTGTGCTCTCTTGAAACCTGTTCACTTTGTTGCATAACACTTATTCAGCCTTTGTGTCCTCTGATAGATTTAAGTTCCTTTTCTTAAAAGCTTAATATCACCTCTTCTGAGGTAGCCTCCCCACATCTTGGCTTGTAGCACATATTATCTTGTCTCTCTTCTTTGTACCACTCAGATCAGTTCTTTATGGGTTTATTGTTTGTTCAGCCATCTAGAATAAACATTCCATGAGACTGGGACCTTGTCTAGCTTGTTCACTCATGCGTCTCCCAGAGCCTCAAACAGTGTCTGTCACTTGGGTTTTGCAGTAAATAGTTGGTGAAGAGTGAATGAATGAATGAACGCATGAGTGACTGAATGAATAGCGGAGAGGCAGCATGGTGTGCTGATGAAGAGTGTGGCCATGAGTCAGGATTATCTGGGTTTTGTGTTCCTGGCTTTGTTCTACTGATTGTGTAATCTCGGGCAGGTTGCTTAGCCTTTTAAGACTTTTTAGTTTAGGGGCACCTGGGTGGCTCAGTGGGTTAAGCCTCTGCCTTCGGCTCGGGTCATGGTCCCAGGGTCCTGGGATCGAGCCCCGAGTCGGGCTCTCTGCTCAACAGGGAGCCTGCTTCCCTTCCTCTCTCTCTGCCTGCCTCTCTGTCTACTTGTGCTCTCTGTCAAATAAATAAATAAAATCTTAAAAAAAAAAGACTTCTGTTTATTAGTGGAATGGGACTAATTATAATAACTACTTTATAGGGATGTTTTGAGAATTGAATAAGATAGTATCCAAACCACTTCCCTGTTATTTACCACTTGCTCAGTAAATGTTAATTGCCATTATTTCTGTAATTGGTGTTGATATTGTTAGACTCTGTAATCCTGTGCTACCCTAGGAATTACTATCGTTTAAATAAATCAGTCTCTGCATGCCCTAAGAGTTGCCCAGATGACATCACTTTCAGTGTATCTTTTCTCTGATTGTGCTCTCTTAATAATTACAGGATATCTCTTCTAGTCAGCAGTCATTCAGGTTACCTTGGTTTCAACTGCTATGAAGGATTACTGTCTCTCTCCTTGGGGTGCCTCCAGAGCCCTTTGAAGAGCATTTTCACCTAAGCCAGGAAGCTTCTGGTTTTAAGTTAAGCTATTGCAAATATACACTTCAAGTTTGGTGAAAATCTGAGGCAGTAGACTGTCAAAAACTTCATTTTATTTAAATACTATACCACACAGATCTCCACAGCGAAGTGATTTGGTCTTGGAGTGTGCGAGATTGGATCATATGACCACTCCAGGTTTATCTACTGGTATGGTGTGACCCCGGGCCCTGTGACCTGGGCAAACTCTAGGAAGGAGATATGAAGCTGTTGCAGTTAACACTGTGATCAGAATTTTCTGTTGAGAATTTTGTAAGCACAAATTCCGATTTGGGGCATGACCCGGTAGGGGTTTTAACTTGTTCCTGCATTGTGTTTTAAGGTCTTAGAAGACAGGAATTATGAGTTTGATATTTTTCCCCATCCCAGTGTCTGAGAGGCTACCAGACAACTGGCAGATGTGTTTGAATGAGTTAACATTCCTGGTGGCTAGAAAGATCATTAAGGTAAAAGCATTCAAGGCAGAAAAAAGAAGATATTCCTGAAATACCACAATTAGTTTACATTTGTTTATGGATTTGTTCCTTTGTCTTGGGTCCAAATAGCACAAAGACTCTTTAACATTATTTTAGTGTAATGATACAATTCTAACCTATGGCTTTTTTTTCCTTGAGCCTGAAAGGAGGTATATATAGAAAAAAAAAATTTTTTTTAAAGATTTTGTTTATTTATTTGACAGAGATCACAAGTAGGCAGAGAGGCAGGCTGGGGGTTGGGTGGGAAGCAGGCTTCCCACTGAGCAGAGAGTCCGATGTGGGGCTCTATTCCAGGACCCTAGGACCATGATCTGAGCTGAAGGCAGAGGCTTTAACCCACTGAGCCACCCAGGCGCCCCTAGAATAATTTTTAATGGTTGTCTGAACTGGGGGGTTTAAAGAAGACTGTTCTGCATCCAAAATAATAATCATTTTTTATTTTCAGGATGTGGCTCTATTTCTCCAAGAATTTAATGCTCCTGACATATTTATGGGAGTATTGGCCAAATCCAAATGTCCTCGATTAAGAGTAAGTATGTACACTTTTAAAGCTTTCTCTTTGAAGCAGTAACAGCAGATAGTACTTGATAGTCTTTCATTTTTCTCACTTTCATATTCTTGCTGGCCACAAATCAGTCTGCAGATTTTTATTGAACATTGCCTGGCACTTGATAATGTGCCGTTTAAAATTATTAGAGTGGGTTGGACCAGGGAGATCAATACTTTTGTTTAACCGCTGTGGAAACAGGCATAACCAAAGTTATCTTCCTAGTATGTGGCAGAACAGGGAACATTGCCTGGACTTCCTATTTCTGTTGATTGCTCTTTTTTATTCATAAAATCCTCGAATGCTTAAAAACCTTCATTCTTGGGGCACCTGGGTGCTTCAGTGTGTTAAACCTCTGTCTTCGGCTCAGGTCATGATCCCGGGATCCTGGGATCAAGCCCCGCATCAGGCTCTCTGCTCAGCAGGGATCCTGCTTCATCCCCTCTCTCCGCCTGCTTTTCCACCTACTTGCAATCTCTGTCAAATAAGTAAATAAAATCTTTAAAACAAAACAAAACCTTCATTCTAAACTCAGCCTGACACTCAGGACTTTCTATAATCTGAATCTAATTCAACTTTCCAGCATAAAATCTATCATGCAGATGGTGCTTCTGATATAGCAAGGCCTGTCCACTCCTTGTCTCAGTAGCTTACTGTGATCACCATCGCCATGCCTCCTTTCGTATGCTCTCCATCCCTTTCAGAAGTCACATCTGTCATCTAAGGTGCTACTCTTCTAAGCCTTCCCAGATAAGTAAGCTCTCAGTGGCCATTGCTGATCGTAAACTCCTGAGAAGAATTATCTGTGCTTCTCATTTCATCTTTATCTATGCTGTGTGTGGTGGATTGTGTTTCTGTGTCATTTAGTTTGGGATGTGCTATGCATATCGTGGGTGATTAGTAAATATTAATTATACTTAGGAGCAACTGCTATTTACTGAGTATTTGATTTTACCACTCCATGAGATAGGAATTTATCTTCACTTTATAAATAAGTGAGCTAAGTCTCTGGTTAATGTGTCCAGGGTCATACAACTGGGAAAGAAGGAATCTGGGATTTGAGCCTAGCTGGCCTGACTTCCATATGGCCACTGTAGTGTATTACCTCTCTTTCTTTGAAATATGAAGTGGAGAATTCTGTAGTGTATTTTTACATATTGAATGCTGAATCCAAATTTCATTTGGGACAGTGTTTTACCTGAACTGGGACCTGAAGAATTGATGAACTGCTTTTTCCTGGGGTCATTGTGTTGATAGAGAAATTTGGCAGTTGCGTACGACTTTTTCCCTGTTTTTCTAACTTAAATACATTGACTCATGATTTACACTTAAAGAAAATAAGCTTATGTCAGCAATGGCACCTTTCAGGAATTAGTCATATCATTATATATGCCTGTGAACCACAGCCTGTCTGTAGCTATGATCCTCTGCTGTAGCTGCATGTTAGAAGGGAACACGGACTCAAACTTTGGCATGTCCCAGGCCCACCCCCGAGTTTCTGATCCATTGCTTTTGTGGTAGGATTGAGGGTTTCTAACAAGTTCCCTGGTGATGTGAGTGCTCTGCACCAGGGCACACCTTTTGAGAAGTTTTACCCTTGGGACCTTTTAAAAATCCCGAGTTGGGCTCTACCAGATCAGCTGAAACAGAATCTCTAAGTGTGAGGCGCCACACGAATTTTAAAAAGTTCTCTCAGCTGATTCTGGCTAGCAGCCAAAACGAGGAACGTCTTTGACGGAGAGTTCAGCCATTCTCCCTTTAATTTGTAAGGAAATGGATGTGTCTCTCTGCTGCTTCAGTTTTTAATCCATTCCCAGCATTTGACAACCCTCATTTTATTGAAACTCCCTTTCTGTAGTTTTGGTGCCACCTCCCTCCCTTGGTCTCCGACCTCTTTAGTCACTTCTCTGTCACTTTCATTGGCTTTAATCTTTCTTCCTACAGAGTGTGGACTCCTTCTAAGCTGTAGACCCAGATCCCTTGTCCTCTTTAAGTTCATTTCCTTAGTGAGCTCATCTACACCTTTAAGTTGCGAGTCTATGCCTGTGGGATCAAAGCTGTGCCCTGCCTTCTGATTTCTGGTGCCACATCTTCAACTTTACCTAGACATTTTGTACTTGCTTGCTGAATTTTCCAGTCCAGAATCTCATATGTCCTGACTCCGTGATGAACACACTTACGTGGTCATAAAAATGATGTGCTGTGTTTGGTAAACAGTAGTCTCTCAGGCCCTCACCTGGAGCTTCTGATTCAGTAGCTCCGAGATGGCACTCAGGAATGTGTATTTTTTTTTTTTTTTAAGATTTTATTTGACAGAGATCACAAGTAGGCAGACAGGCAGGCAGAGAGAGAGAGAGGGAAGCAGGCTCCCTGTCGAGCAGAGAGCCCAATGTAGTACCAGTATCCTGAGAGCATGACCTGAGCCAAAGGCAGAGGCTTAACCCACTGAGCCACCGAGCCACCCAGGCTCCCCTCATCTGAAATATAGGGATGATAACAGTACCTGCCTCATAAATTGTTTATTTTTTTAAAAAAGATTTTATTTATTTATTTGACAGACAGAGATCACAAGTAGGCAGAGAGGCAGGTAGAGGGAGAGGGGGAAGCAGGCTCCTTGCTGAGCAGAGAGCCTGATGTGGGGCTCGATCCCAGGACCCTGGGATTCATGACCTGGGCTGAAGGCAGAGGCTTTAACCCGCTGAGCCACCCAGGCGCCCCTGCCTCATAAATTATTACATGAATAATAATTTATGGAAAGTGCTTGGAGTAGTGCCTGGCCCTAGTACATGCTAAGTAAACATCAGCTGTTACTACTGAGGTTATTCACTTCCTTTAACATTTCTACTATCATGCACTATGCATTTTGCTGCTGACAAAAATCTTCCTAAGATAACATTGCAGTGTAAAGATCTTTATAGATGCACATAGCCTCCTAGATTAAATAAAATCTTTTCAACATGGCATTCAGGTCCCTTAGTCCTGATCCTTTTTACCCACTGTGTTTATCTTGTGCTATTCTCCCAATTTTGTGCAATAGCCAGGCTGCTCTCTTCAGAGTTCAGTGCATTAGCCGTGTGTATTATTCCCTTCCTGCCTTTGCTGATACTTTACCACTTACCCAGCTGTCTTTGTTCTTCTTTGCATGTCTGAATCCTACTAACGATTTAACCATTTAAGACTGAGTTCATTCATAAGATTTCTTCTTCCATACTTTCTTCTCTTCTCTTCTTCCCCCATACTGACCCAGTGAAAGTTTTTTTCAAGTTGTTATTTTTGTATTTGTCTTTTATCTTCAAGACACTGTGACCTATGACCTGTGACATTTGATTTGGCAGGAAATCTGTGTGGGAATACTAGGTAATATGGCCTGTTTCCAGGAGATATGTGTGTCCATCAGCAGTGATAAAAATCTTGGGTAAGTTTTACCACATAAGAATTATGTTTTTACAAAATAAATTAATATTTTATATCCCTAAGGAAATCCTTATACATAGGAGATACAGGAACATTTTACAAAATGCAGTACTCCCTTTCTCCTGATGAATAGTCTCCAGGAACTTCATTGCTTATTAATGGTAGCTAGGGGCTTTCATAGTTTTTATGGGCATGATTGAAGATTTAGGCCTGTTTCTTTATTGGTAGCAAAAGGACAAACAATCAGTAGGTGGTAAGCCCAACAAGATGAGACCCAGAGGGGCAAAGCTTGGCGTTGGGGCCCCTGACGAGATTTCCAAATAATTAAGATCAGGGAATCCAAGGGCTTAGAGAACTAGAGCCTGAAAAAACTAGACTTAGTGACCAGGGTTACCCTGAGAATTCTTGACTTAACATCCAGGGATAGGGCTTATCAATAAACTAGAAGATAGAAGGTTGCCTCCATGATTCAGAGGCTTTCATCTTTTCACTTGGAACATTTTAGGCAGAGGGTTTTTTTTTTTTTTTTTTAAGATTTTATTTATTTATTTGACAGAGAGAAATTACAAGTACACTGAGAGGCAGGCAGAGAGAGAGAGAAGGAAGCAGGCTCCCTGCTGAGCAGAGAGCCCGATGCGGGACTCGATCCCAGGACCCTGAGATCATGATCTGAGCCGAAGGCAGCGGCTTAACCCACTGAGCCACCCAGGCGCCCAGGCAGAGGGTTTTTTAAATGGTGGAAATCCAAGTAGTTACTTTAAGAGAGCTGAGAACACCTTGGAATTAATATGCTAAATTTTGTGAACGTATTCATTTTCTCTAGGCAGAGAGAATTCATGGCTGTTAATTAGAATTTCAAAGAAATTTATGTCCACAATAGATGAAGAAAAGTGTTCTGGGTGGTTATTATCAGCTAGGGTTGTGGGGGTTTATTGTAGGATTTAAGTCCCTGGGTCTTTAAAATAGAGGTAATTATCTCTTCTATGTGTGGAGTGACTTTAAGATCCTAGTTTAAGGACTTTATTCCTCAGTAATTCCTGGAGTAAATGATCCAGGATTATATTTAGCCTCTAGTGGTCCCTATCAAAAATCTAATGAGTCATGTTAAGATAAATATGGAACAGTTTACATCAGTGATGGGATATAAATTTGTTTAGCCACTTTAGAGAAATTGGGCATTATTTTGTTAAACTGGAAGATAGGCAGTGCAGATGCTGTGATCAAACTGTTCCACTCATATGTATATGGTAAGATAAACTGTGCATATGTATATCAGCCAAAATGTATTAGAGGAGCATTCCTTGTTATGGCTCCAGTTAGAATCAACCCATAGATCCATCAACAGTAGGCTGGAAAAATAAATTGTCTTATATTCATATGATGGAATGTCTGTCGCAATGAATCAAAGAATGATCACTGTGGGAAAACATGGGTAGATCTTAAAGACATGGTGTTGAGCAAAAGAACTAAGACTACAAGGAGCACGTACAGTATAATTTTTTCACATAAAATTTTCACATAAAATTCAAAGCCAAAATATATTGAATAATAAAACTATGGAGTAAAGCAAATATATAATTGCTGGAAAATTTCAGGTAGTAGTCATTTCTAGGTGGGAAAAAGAATTGTGATTTGGAAGGGACACACAAAGGCTATGGAGATGTAGTACTGTTCTGTTTTTTGTAAATATGTGTTTGCTTGATAATTAGCCATTAAGTATAAATTTATATCTATAAGCTTTCTTATATATATATACTTTAATTCGAAATGAAAAGTTGAGAGAATTAAATTACCTAGACATTTGAAACGAGAGAAGAGATCCATATTGGGTTAACTTATTTTGTTTTTATAGACAGGTGTTACTGCACTGTTTGTATGATTCAGACCCTCCTACTCTTCTGGAAACAAGCCGGTATGCTTTCTTGCTATGGATTCTGTATAGTCACTCATACAGGAATCTAGGACAATAGAGTTAATTCTTCATTCTTGAATTTCCTTTACTGTTTTTCAAACATAGATACTACGCTCATGTTTATCTTGTAGGTTGTTGCTTACTTGTCTTTCCCAGACAGAAGTGGCCAGTGTCTGGGTTGAAAGAATCCGGGAATATCCAGCTATTTATGATAGCATTTGTTTCATTATGTCAAGTTCAACAAATGGTAAGTCACCGTGTAATCTAGGAACAATTTTTGGTTATATTTAATTGTTAGGAAGCCATGTAACTGTTTCTGGAGGTTGCGTAAAAGAAGTGTTAAGGCTAAGGTGAGAAAGTATTTCGATTCAAGACATAAAATTGCTTCTTAAGCTGCCAGGATACTGACAAGTCCTCATTTAAAAATGAAGGAAGACAAGCACATTTAGACAAAGGAGGTGAATAAATTGCCCTCTGAATAAGTAATGCTTTGGCAAGATTTGGTTTTCTTGGAATAGCTTTAGGAATTTTGACTAAACTTACTGCTCTTAAAATTTTGTTTCTCATTTCAATATCGATTTTATTGTCTGCAGTTGACTTGCTGGTCAAAGTCGGGGAGGTTGTAGACAAGCTTTTTGATTTGGATGAGAAGCTAATGTTAGAATGGATTAAAAATGGGGCTGTTCAGCCTCTGGACCCTCCCCAGGAAGATTCTGAAGAGCAGCCAGTGTTTAAGATTGTGCCATGTGTACTTGAAGCTGCGAAACAAGTACGGTAAGTGAGTGCTTTTGTGCAAAATGGTCGGGGAAAATCCAATTGCTAGAAATACCCTTAGATGTAGGTTTTAGTTTCTTTTCAGCAGGATGAATAACATCCCATTAGTCTTTGTCAGGTTGGATTTACTACTAACATTTGTGATGACAGTGTGTCTGCTGTTTTAAAAAATCCAAATGGTTATAAAGTACCTATTATAACACTACTTGGCTATAGGCTATTTTCCAGCATTAATTATGGTTACAGTCTTAAAATTTTCTGCAATTTTGTGTAATTTAAGTCAAAGAGAAAAAATTTTCTTAGGTTTTGTTTTCCATCAGACATTAAGCTTTTTTAGTTATTGTCAGACATCATTTGTTTTCTTGTTTTATGTATGTATGCCAGTCTTGGATAGTGATCGAGTTTTGGGCTCTGATGTCTTGCCAAGAGTGATTACTAGGTGTTATATGTAGATCATTGAAACTTTCTTGCTAGTCACTAGAAAATTAACTTGTGAATTGAACTGCTTAATGGTCAGTTGTTTATTTTTTGTGCTTAATAATGCATAGGAAAGTCTGTGAATTTTATGTCCTTTATCCAAGTTAGGATTAAACTTATGATCTTTCCTCAAAACCTTTTTCACTGTTCTTATTCTCAGTGAATGATGCAATCATTATCCCATTCAGAGGATGTGGAAGTCATTACTGACTTTTCTTCCCTATCCTATTCTTTTTCCTGGCCAGTCAACCTCCCAAAACTTGTTCCTGACTTTTATAGGATCCTCTCCATGCCATCACCCCGTCACTGTCTCTCATCTAGACACCTGCAGCATTTCCTCACCTGAGTTCCCTACATCAGGGCTGCTCCTTCCAAGCCCAGACTGTAGAGCCATCTTTCCAAAGCACATGCTCATCATTTCACTTTTCATGCTTCAGACATGGCCTTCCTTAGGATGAGGTCCAGATTTTCTTTTTAAAGCATGGCTCACAAGGATGTAGTGTTCTTCATCCTTATTGTGTTACGTGTTTTAATCATGTGAAATTTCTTTCATCAATGAAATGGAGCTCTTTCACCTCCACGCCTTTGCATATCATGTCTCATTTACCTCAGACACTTCTACTGCAGCTCTATGCCTGAACGTCATTTGTCTTAGGATACCCTTCCTTACTCTCCAGACAATTAAGTCTGCTTGCTCTGTGGTCCTCTAGCACCTTGGACTTCTCTTAGTATTATATTCATATCACTTTATCATAATTGCCCATTAATTCTCTATTTTTTTTTTTGAAAGAAGCTCTCTCTCTCTTTTTTTTTAAAAGATTGTATTTATTTATTTGACAGAGAGAGATCACAAGTAGGCAGAAAGGCAAGCAGAGAGAGGGGGGTAGGAAGCAGGCTCCCTGCCGAGCAGAGAGCCTGATTTGGGACTTGATCGCAGGACCCTGAGATCATGACCTGAATCAAAAGCAGAGGCTTAACCCATTGAATCACCCAGGCGCCCCTCTCTTCTTTACTTTAGATTATAAACTTTATGAAGATAGAAACAGTGTTTTATACATCTGTTTTCCCAGCTGCTAACATAGTGCCTGAAAATAGTAGTTTATAAAGTATTTGCTGAACTATCTTTTTTATCGTTCACTGTTTTTTACTTAACATTTTGAGGAACTAAGATTGTGGATTTCTAGGAATCCAAGCTGTTGATCACAAAAATTATGCTTAACATCGTTTTAGTATTCTTAGCGAGGGAGCTAGGGGAGTTATGGAGTTTTGAGAATGTCATTACTGTTGGTGCTTGCAGCAGTGGGCTTTTCATTCTTCATATAAATGTTTTAGTTGTTTTTCATCTTGATTATTCCAGTATGCCAGAATGAGGAAGTATCATTGTTGTTTTTGTGGGATGGGGCCAAAAAACTTTACTTCTCATTCTTGTGTGTTGATTATATTCCAAAATATTTCCTTATGTTTTGACTGTTCCCCACACCCCCCCACATCCCATCATGGAAATGTAAGCTGCAGTGAGCACTGAAACTTTGCTGTTCCCTGATTGATCCTCAGCACCTGGGGCAGTGACTAGTACAGAGTGGTATTTGTTGAATCAGTGAATGATTGCGTCCCATAGAGTTGTTGATTCAGTGCTTTTGCTTTTTGTATGTAGTTCTGAAAATCCAGAAGGGCTTGATGTTTACATGCATATCTTACAACTGCTTACCACAGTGGACGATGGAATTCAAGCAATTGGTAAGGTGTTTTATGGGGAACTACTGGAGTTACTCTTTGAATTGTTTGCTCTTGTTAGAATACTATTTGCTTTATCGTTTTTATTAAGTACAGTGTCCTGATACTGGAAAAGACACTTGGAATTTACTTTTTGACCTGGTCTGCCATGAATTTTGCCAGTCTGATGATCCACCCATCATACTTCAAGAACAGAAAACAGTGCTAGCTTCTGTTTATTCAGTGTTGTCTGCTATCTACGCGTCACGGGCTGAACAAGAGTATCTAAAGATAGAAGAAGGCAAGTACCATTTTAGTTCACTAAAGTAAGTTCTGTTCTTACTCTGTCAGATTTTAAAGCCCAGGCTTATGATTATTGTTCATATGGTTGGTTGGTTGGTTGGTTGGTTTCTTTCTTAGTGCTTTTATTCCCCTGATTATAAAAATATTACATGCTTAATACAAAAAAATTGCAAAGTTTATAAAAGGACCCATAGCACTTGTAAATCCACTATCCGGAGATCATTACTGTATACTCATACGCATATATATCTTTAAGTCCTGCTTTTTAGGCAACTTTTCTCATTTAGAAGTATAACTTGAATATTTTCCTATATAAACAATGTCTTTCACAGAATGATTTTTTTTAAATGACTACAATTAAATATAGAATCTATCTAGAATTTATTGTGTCTTTCACAGATTTTTTTTTTAATGACTAAAATTAAATATAGAATCCATCTAGAATTTATTCAGGTGTGACATGTGAAGTATGGTTTCAGCCTTTTTTCCAGATGGCTACTCAGTTGTCTTATTAGCATCAGTTTGTGAATAAACCAGTTTATCTATACTGATTTGAAGTTTATTATGTTCTGAGTTTCCTATGTCCTGAGTTTCCCTATATATTTTATTCCCTTTTATTGCTCTACTCATGAGCAATAAATAGCCATAGTTTTTAAATATTTTAATGTTGAGTAAGGATAGTCCCCTTTCATCCTAATTTTTCAGAATGTTTTTGACTATTATTTTTATTTAACGCTGAATTTGATTAACAGGTTATGAAAACAAAAATCTTCCTGATATTTTTATTATGATCATGTTCAATTTATAGTGTTTAAGAACATGTTTTTCCATTTGTTCAAGTCTTATTTTATGTTCTTAGTACCATTTTATAATTTTCTTCATAAAGACCTTGCATATCTCTATTAGGCCTATTCCTAGTTATTATATCTTTTGGGTTGCTAATGTCTTTGACATCTTTTTTTCCATTAATTATTGTTGTTGGAATATATGACGGTTATTGATTTCTGTATATTAATTTTGCATCCCATAGTAACCTTACTGAGTTCTCTTAATATTTTTAATAGTTGTTTCTGTGATAATTGTGGGTTTTCTCTGATACTGCTTTGGATTTAAGTTAGACATCTTTTTGTCTTTTCTTAAGTTAGATATCATTTTTCTGCCTCTGATTTTTTCTCTTACTTAGTAGGTAGCCTTGTGCCTCTGGTAGTAGAAGAATATCCTTACCTTTTTCCTGACTTTACTGGAAATGATTCTAATATTTAACCATTAGTCATGATACTACTATTTACATTTTACCATTTAAGGAGAAATTAATCTATTCTTATTTTATTAAGTTTTTAATAAAAAAACCTGAAAACTGAAAAAAAAATGAATGTTTAGGAGCACCATTTTGTATATTTACATTTAAATAAACCAATATATGGTTTGTGTATGTAGATCTAACATTTAGGAAGGTGAATATTTTTGGTCTAATGGTTACCTTTATAATTATGACTGCTCCAAAAATAGAATTATAACTACTCTCCAGTCTTTAAAAAAATCATTAAAATATCATGGAAATCTCGGGACGCCTGGGTGGCTCACTGGGTTAAAGCCTCTGCCTTCGGCTCAGGTCATGATACCAGGGTTCTGGGATCGAGCCCCTCATCGGGCTCTCTGCTTAGCGGGGAGCCTGCTTCTTCCTCTCTGCCTGCCTCTCTGCCTACTTGTGATCTCTGTCAAAAAAATAAAATATTGGGCGCCTGGGTGGCTCAGTGGGTTAAGCCACTGCCTTCGGCTCAGGTCATGATCTCAGGGTCCTGGGATCGAGTCCCACATCGGGCTCTCTGCTCAGCAGGGAGCCTGCTTCCTCCTCTCTCTCTCTCTGCCTGCCTCTCTGCCTACTTGTGATCTCTCTCTGTCAAATAAATAAATAAAATCTTAAAAAAAAAAAATAAAAAAAAATAAAATATTTAAAAAAAATAAAAATTAAAAAAAATCATTAAAATCTAATATCAGAAAATGTATCTCACTGTTAACAATTCCTTATCAGTTTTTTCTGGTACTTTCAAATAACAAATTCAAGTCTCAGGGATGGCATTCCTGAATTATATTTTAAAATATCTTTTTAAGTTTTTTCTTCGAAAGCAGTAATTTTGTGTAGGATCTCTTTTCTAGTCTTTCATAATTTTAATTTTCTTCACCAAAAAACAAAACAAAGCACTCTTTATTCTCATTCCCTTTGTTTTGCCCCTCTGTCTTTCTGACATCCTTGTGCCTTTCTGTGTTTTGAGCAATGTCTTCCCTCCTTTGTGCTCCCCTGCCAGCTTTGCCTTCATTTCAGTGGTGGCTTGAATTTTTCTGTTAACCTCTTCCTTGAGTTCTGCCAGCTGAGGTGTCCTCTCCTTTTGTTCATTTCTTAGTCTGAGCTCTTCTATGTCTGCTTGGTGCTTGATTACATGTTGTTTTAAAACTTACAGCTAAATATTATCTTAAGTGTAAGCTTCCATGACAGCCTCTTTTGGTATTCTTCATCTTTTTTTTTCTTGTCCCTTTTCTTTTTTCTTTAAAATGTCTTTGTGTTGCTCCTATATTGGTTTCCTTTTGCTGACTCATCTTTGAATGACTTGTTTTTCCTGGACTAGCCATTTGCAGGGAGTTCACATAGGAAAGCAGCTAAAGCTGTCGTCTAGGCTAATAGGAGTTGGGTCTGTGAGTTTTTCTGCTCTTTTTACCAGGTGACAGATGGCTATGGTTAAGTCTTAACTTTCCCATTGCCATTTGCTTCCTGTAAATATGGCTTGTCTCTGGGATTACTCATTTACCCCCTCTTCCTCTTTTTCTTAGAACCCCCAGAGGTAGAACCCCCAGGGGAGCTCCGGCTGCTATCTTGCACATTCCATTCCTGCTCTTGCATACAGGGGATTCTGGATTTGTACCTCAGAGTATGTGCTGTACCTTAAAAAAATGGACTTTTCTGGCTGTTTCACAGCCTTGGGCAACCTTTGGTCACTTTCTTCTGCACCTTCTGCTTGATTGACACTACTTTGACACGATTTCCGCTTACCTTGTCTTTGAGGTTTCTGCTGTCTCCTAATTTGATCTAAGCTGGCATTTGTTTTTTGTTGCTTATATTCTCCCCTCCTCCCCCTTGGTGGATGGTCTTTCTTATCTCCTTATATATATATGTTTTCTGTTGAAAATCATGAGTTTTTATTTGCAATATTAGGAACATATCTTTCTTGATGTTATGGGACTAGGTGTATTTTATCTCCCCCTCCTCAACTCCCTGAAACTTTATGTATGATTTTTATGATTGGGGAGAGAGTGAAAAGACGCTCTTTGAACTCGAAGCCACTAAATAGCTGTCACCCATCATCCTGCCCTAAGCTTTGAATAAGGGCTTTGCAGAGTTCAGGCTGGGGGTGAGAAAGAAGAATGGTATAGTGTAGATTGATGTGACTTACAAGGACATCAGGGAGTAAAGAACTGAGAGTTAGAGTCAAGAGTTAGTGACAACACAAGGAAGAGAGTAGGAATAAATGCTAGGGGACTGTAGTAAAGCAACCCTACAGGATGGGTGCTTTGAAGAGGTGACATTGAGTTGAGAAATAAGGGACAAGATTTCCCTAGTTTTTTGATTTCTTTAATTATAAAAAAAATGTCACTTTCATGTTCTATAAATGACGTAAATCTGGAAGTGAAGTTAGATTGTTTAAAATCAATATACTGAGTTCAGTGCTACAGAAAATTTTGTTTCCTGGATTTGTAATTGTGATGCACAAATGGTTGGGTTAGAATCAGTAGTTGGATCAAAGTGAGATTCAACGTGTTCATGCTGTAACATATATTTTGAGGTTGAGCTTTAGTTTTATTTTTTATGTTCAGTTTTTATTAGAGGCTAATTAAAATGATTATTCAGTCTTTTAAGAAATCATACTGTTTTTGAAATTTAACTTTAACTTAAAGAAATACACAATTTAAAAGCTTTAAGATCTCGATGACAAAAAGTTTAAAATTCAAATCCTTTTCTCACTGTGGCTTTTCTCACTGTGCATGATGGGACTCTTGCTCAGCTGTCTAAACTTGTCTCGTGCCCTCCTTCTCCCTTGCTTCCCTTGGCTTGAACCACAGTGGCTTTTTTTGTTCCTCAGGCCATTTCCTTTTTGGAATTTTTGCATTTAACTTCTCTCTGCTTAAAACGTTTTCCTGGGCTCTTGGCATTGATGCCTCTCCTGTAGTTCGCACCTCAGAGAGCTTCCCTGACTGGCGGCTTTATTATATTCCCCTTTAATTTCCTTCATAGGTAGAACTCAGCCAAAGCTGAGATGATCTGTTCTATTCATTAGTTTATTTGAGAGTATGAAAATGGGAGCCTCTTGAAGGCTCAAGGCCTCAGGTCTTGTTTGTCATCATCTCTCTGGTACCTAAAGTAAACTGTCTAGCCACCAATAAGTTGTTCAGTACTGTTGAATGAATCAATCAGTCAACAAAAGGAGGAAAGACCAAATTTAACTGGTTAATTCTGTGCTGCTTTTTTTTTTCTGTTTAAATTTTTAATTTTTTTTAAATTAACGTATAATGTATTATTAGCCCCAGGGGCACAGGTTTGTGAACACCAGGTTTACACACTTCACAGCACTCACCATAGCACATACCCTCCCCAATGTCCATAACCCCACCACCCTCTACCTACCCCCCTCCCACGCTGGCAACCCTCAGTTTGTTTTGTGAGATTAAGAGTCTTTTATGGTTTGTCTCCCTAATTCTGTGCTTCTTGATCTGTTTGTACACTAGATCTTCCTCTAATCGACAGCCTGATTCGTGTCTTACAAAACATGGAACATTGTCAGAAGAAACCAGAGAACTCAGTAGATTCTAACACTGAAGAAACAAAAAAGTCTGATTTAACCCAAGATGATTTCCACTTGAAAATCTTAAAGGATATTTCATGTGAATTTCTTTCTAATATTTTTCAGGTTTTAACAAAGGTAAGAAAGAAGTATTGATGGTTTCTTCAGCAAAAGAAAGTATGGATTGCTTAATGCTCCAAACTTTACTATCACTGTATAATTTTTTTAACATAAAAGTAGTATAATGGGGCATGGGGCGCCTGGGTGGCTCAGTGGGTTAAGCCGCTGCCTTCGGCTCAGGTCATGGTCTCAGGGTCCTGGGATCGAGTCCCGCATCGGGTTCTCTGCTCAGCGGGGAGCCTGCTTCCCTCTCTCTCTCTCTCTGCCTGCCCCTTTGCCTCCTTGTGATCTCTGCCTGTCAAATAAATAAATAAAATCTTAAAAAAAAAAAAAAAGGTAGTATAATGGGGCAACTGGGTGGCTCAGTCAGTTAAGTGTCTGCCTTCAGCTCAGGTCATGATCTCCAGGTCCTGGGATGGAGCCCTGCATCAGGATCCCTGCTCAGCAGGAGTCTGCTTCCCCTCTCCCTCTGCTGCTCCCCCTGCCTATGCTTTCTTGCTCGAATATTACACAAATTGGGTGAAATAGAGAAAGAAAAAAGTTATCACTCTAACTTGATAATCTTAATGTGGCAACTGATATGGTTTGGTATGTTTGTATATGTTTTTCACATACTTAAAATCCAGTATATAGAATTTTATAGGCTGCTCTTTTCACAAAACGTTGTTACAAGCCCTTTTCCAGAGTCTAAATTTACTGAAAGACCTTTCATTGAAAGTCAGTTTGTTTAATACCCAATTTGTAAAAAAAAAAAAAAAATTGGTTTTCATAACTTACTGAGACTTGTTTTAAGGGCTGTTCTTCCTGAGTTTGCTCAGGATTGTTAGCATATTCTTCCTTTGAGCATGCTTTCTATCCATATGTTTTAGAAAAAAATTTCAATATAACTTTGAAGAATACATGCACATTCATTGCATTTTTTTAAGAAGAATATTTCCTGAAAGAAGTTTCTGTTATTCTGTTAATTTGGTTTTTTGGTCAACTATTCTGCTTTTTCTAGAGAGAGGTTATTACTTGAGTATATATTTTTGGAAGTTAGATTCCTGGGCTTGCTATTGTACAAGTGAAGATGGCTGAGGCTTAATAGCTGCATATTGCCCAAATGTATTTATGTGAAAATGTTGGCTTTACAAGATTCTTACTATTAGGTATTACAATTTTTATATCATGTAAAGTTCAGTAGGTGAGAAATTGTGCCTTATTTTGATTTGTATTTTTTATTAGTGAGGTTGAACATCTTCCCCTATATATATTTTTTTTTTCTTTTAGATTTTATTTATTTATTTGAGAGAGAGAGAGCTTGAGCCAGGGTTGAGGGGTGGATGGAAGGGCAGAGTGAGAGGGAGAAGCAGACTCCCTGCTGAGCAGGAAGCCCAACATAGGGCTCAATCCTAGGACCCTGGGATCATGACCTGGGCTGAATACAGTCACTTAATACACTGAGCCATCCGGGCACCCCCCCATATAGTTGTATATTATCTGTGTTTCCTAGTTTATAAATTTATCTATTTTGATTATTTACATGAACTCTTGGGCAATAATAATATCTTTTGCATATTCATTGCAAGTATTTTTCACATTTTTTGCAGTGACCTTTGTTAATGCTTTTTGGTTTTGGAGGGATGTTTATTTTTAAGTGACAGGAATATAGAAAGAAGGTGGACTGAGAATAAACCAGGGATATGTAAAATTCTTATGTGCCATACTAATGGAATATGGATTTAATCTTGAGGACTGAGGAGCTACTGAAGGTTTTTGTTTTAAGGATCAAGTGAGATGATCTGTTTAGCAAGATTACTCCAAAAGCATGAGAGAGGATTAAAGTTGAGGCTGGAGGCCTGCAGACCAACCAGCAGGCTCTCATGGGTGGTAATCTTCAAGAGTGATCTGAAAAATAATAAGACCCTAAACATCAGAAGGGTTGGTGGAAAGAAGAGGGTGGGATGAGAGAGATTTAATAGAGTAGAATTAAACTCTTAGGAGGAGGGGTCAGCAGCAGCAGAGGAGGAGGAAAAATTTTGGCTGTATCTTAGATTATTGCTTTGTGTAGCCGGGTGGGTGGGTGGGTGGCAGTGGCTTTTCCTAAAATAAGGAATACAGTGGAACAGTGTTTGGGTTACATAATGAGGAATGATGTTGGGCTCAGCTTGAGGATTTGAAATGCCCGTAGGATCAGTAGGGAGTTGCATATATTGATTTGTATTTATTATTCAGATAAAGCTTCAGAAATTTTCCTTTTTTAACATTAAATCTTTGCTTGTTTTAGGAGACTGTGGCTCAGGGACTAAAGGAGGGCCAGTTAAGCAAAGAGAAGTGTTCCTGTGCATTTCAAAACCTTCTTCCTTTTTATAGTCCAGTGGTAAGTATGAGTAAATGTATAGGGTGGCTGAGTATTAGAGGATTACTGTATTGTTTTTATGTAAGTGCTTGCTCTCTGAGGCCATTGTCAAGAAAGATCGTGCGTACAATTCACATGACTTAGTGCCTTGCTCAGATAGATGACTGCGGGGTAATTCATGAGAGTAGCCTGAGTAGTGAGTGATTTTAATTTAAGAGAAAGGAGTCAACACTGAATTTAGTGGCCATCTTACTGTTATAAAGTACATCACATATACATTAAGCAAAGATAAGATTCTTGGGTAAGAATGAACAGTAGGTTTTTGTGGTTCATCAGATTCCATTACATTTGCTACCATTAGAGACAGTTTTAAAATAGGAACTTTTGAAGTATGAAAATGAAGTATGGAATGTGGGAATGAGAAGCCATGTCAACAAGGAGTAGGGTAATAAAACTCAGTAATGGACGCTAAAGGGGAAGCAGTGGGGGTATAAATCGTAGTTCAAGATAAAATTAAATGGTAAGGGCTAGTCACTTTGATGTTTCAGGGGACTACCTGGGAATCCGTATTATTGTCATCTGGGGATCTGTCACATTTCTTTTCCTCTGGACTCTTTAGAGACCATAGGTAGAACATATAGTCAACAGCTGGTATTTTAAAACCACATTTTCTTCTACTTGTATTTATTTGGCTCTTTTGTTTGACTCACAGATAGAAGACTTTCTCAAAATTCTACATGAAGTTGATAAAACTCTTGCTGATAACCTGGAGAAAAGCTTCCCAAGTTTGAAGGCTCAGACTTAAACACTGATTTGGAGTTTCCTCTGCCCAATAAATGAACTTAACTTTTGGCACTGACAGTTGAAATTGACATGTAGGAGATGTTAGGTGAAGCCTGTTGGACCCTCATTGTCTGGTATTACACCCATACCCTTCTCTCTGCCCCAGTCTTCTCTCACTTAATTCGGCATTAGAATCTGGAGTTTTCCTCTGCTGTCAAATACACCACCCCATATGCATTTTTTGGTGGGGCGGTGGTGGGGGGAGGTATGGTTTTGTGTTAGTTGTCTTCTTTAGGTTAAAAAAAAAACAAATACAAGCTTATCATTGAGGTTCTTTTTAGGTTGAGGACTTGGTAAGGATTTTCTTCATACCTTTTAATTTGATTTTTATGTGAGAATTTTCTGTTTGTCTCCCCTGCAAGTGCATTCAGCTGCACAAATAGAAAACCCTACTCTAAGAGCTTAATCTGATAGCTTTTTTGTATCTGATGCAATAAGAAATCCAGTGGTGAGCAGTCTAGACCAAATTTGTTGACTCAGGGATCCTGATCCCTTTTACCTCCCCATGTAGTCTGTGTGTAGACCTTTGTGTTCATATTTTTTGGTTAAGGGGACTTTAACATCTTTGGATCTTCCATCCACATTCAGGCAGGAAAAAGGAGAAAGAGGTAAAGGTACTTTGTCCTTCGAAGTCCTTACCTTCATATTTGTAAAGGACATTCCTCCCTGCCCGGAACTGTGTTGATGGCCATCCCTAACTGCAGCTATTTGAAATAAAGTCTTTTTATTTTTTTCCCCCCCTAGGGTCTTTAAGAGAGAAAGGCATGAAGAGTTCTGAAAGGCTTTTTGATAGTCTGTGATTTTTGCTACAGTATACAAGCATATCTTAGCCTTTTGCGATTCTTAATTGTGTTGATTGTGTGCTAGATTGTCATTAACAACTAACTCAGAAGCAGGTTTTAGTTTATACAGTTCATTTTTTTTTAATGTTGTAACTATGAAGATAGAAATGTAACATTTTGATGAAAGTGTATTAGCAAAAATCTCTATTTTCAGCATAATTCCAGTGGTTAGATTTCAGAAAATGTTTTGCTTGAGTGAGTTCGGAGTTATTTAAATTAAGATGGGGGGAGTTTAAGAACTTCGGACTGTATGCAAACTGGGCTTCATGTGATTTCCCTCACATAACATTTTTATCCTTGTATAGTGCTTCAAAATAAGATCTGTGCAGAAAGACAGCCAGGGAAGCTATTCCCTATTCTTAGGGAAGCAGTTTGCATTATTTAGTTACTGAAAGTAGAGTTTTTAAGAAAATATGAATTACGAATAACAAAGCTAGCTTTTTACCAGTCTTCAGGTAGTTTTCTGGATTGTTTACGCAGCTGTGACTATTAATATAGTTTTATTTATGAGATGAGGTGAGCTTTGGATCCTCTTACTGTGCTAGCTTCCCAGCCTCCTCCTTTGCATAAAAAGCACAGCCATCTTTTTAAACCCCTCTTCTGGTATATAGCCCCTTCTCAGTTTATTGCAGAATCTTTCTAGCTTTGGTCTTATCTCACATTTTGTCTTTTTTCTTTAAGTGACTTTTGCTGATAAAACATTAGGACATACCATTACTGAGAAGAGATACACAATTTCCAGTTTGGAGGTAGTTTTATTGTTGAAAATATTCCTGCTGAAAAGAAATGAATATAAAGTTAAAATCTTACTGTTAACTGTGATTAGTAGGTTAACGCTATAGGTTTTCATGTCTTCTGTGCTGACCTTATCCTAGGCTGAATGTGACTGTATTTAACGTGAGATCTCAAGGGCACTGGTAAAGTCACTTCCTGTGTATGTGAACTAATGTGAGTTTGCTCCTTGGTGCCTTAGAGATAGAGGCTACACCAGGTGGAGCTATCAAACAAAGTAATCTTTCTTTGCAACAGAACATTAGGAATAACTTCCAAAGCTGTGATCCTTGAGGGAGTGGTAAGGGAGCTCTTTTTATTTAGGATTTGAGATGAATATTCAGAGGCAGACCTTTATCATTGCAAGCAGAGGCGGGTAGAAGGTCACACATACATACTTAGAAAATATGTCTATACATGCATTGTGTGTTGTGTTAGGAAGCTTGTCTTCCTTCTGGAGCAGAGATATTAACATGATGAGGCAGAGGTAACTCTCGGACACTTTATGGCCCATCTGCACAAGTGTTGGCTTAGTGGTTGAGCCCAAACTGGTCAAGGCTGGCTGGAGCTCAATTCTCCTGTTGTTAGTTTCTGAAAGATAAAATTACCAGTTCCTGTAGGGTGAGCTCAGAGGATCTGCCAATGATACCTGCTAGCTAGTACTAAGAATTCCATTTTATCTTGAAGTTTAAGGTGAAAGGTACAAAAAACCCTGTAAGAGTAATATTCCCAAGTTATTAGTCATGTTTACTTGAGTGCATATGAATTTCGCCTTTTGTTTTAGAAATAGCACATTTTTTTTTTTTTAAGATTTTATTTATTTATTTGACAGACAGAGATCGTAAGTAGGCAGAGAGGCAGGCAGAGAGAGAGAGGAGGAAGCAGGCTCCCTGCTGAGCAGAGAGCCCGATGCGGGGCTCGATCCCAGGACCCTGGGATCATGACCTGAGCCGAAGGCAGCGGCTTAACCACTGAGCCACCCAGGCGCCCCGGAATAGCACATTTTAAAAGGGAAGCAGAAAGCTCCTAGCTGTCTGAGGGAAAGAGTGCCACTCCAAGTGGGTAAGTCACCAAGGGAGAAAAAGAATATATTTGGGAAGGCTTGGAATGTCCAGGTTATTTTCTGTTTCCCATTTCTTCCTTGGACCTGCCCTGTCACTTGTTACTAATTGCTCTTGTAACATGATAAGGTATTGTATATTTTCGTATTTTGATATGTTTGCAAACTTCCTAAATCTATAAATTATAATAGTTTTTTAAAGAAATAAAAGATGAGCAATGCTGAATCTTTTTAATACTATACAGTCTGATGAATTCACCCCCCAAATTTAGGACTTGCATTAATTACAGGTGATATTTTGAAATGGTGCTTTCTCCAGGAGCTTAAATATGAAATTTGGAATTACATGTACAAATGAAATGAAAACTTTTACTATACTTTGTTGCAGAGAAGGGGAAATGTACAAAATGAACTTGGGTTATTATGTTAAATATGTTGTTCTATTTCTAATTAAATTAGAGTTTGATTTTTGAAGTATCTAAACCACTTAAGACCAAACACTTATGACATATTTTCCTTTTGCCCCTCCCCACCAGTCTACATAGAGGGACAGATAGAAAAAGTCATGCAACCTGTAGCAGATTTGATCATTGTTCTCAAGTCTTCACCTCTGTGTACTCATTCTCATTCCGTGGCTTCTCAGTGGGTAGAGTATACTTCTGTGTTCCTTGACTTTGAATTTGGCCAAGTCACTTTGCTTTGGCCAATAGAATTTTTTTCTTCATTTGTAAATATGTATTTAATATATTTATGCTAAATATCGAGAAAAGGACTTCCTTAGGATATATATATATATATAAAATATGTATATAATATATATAATGGAAAGATACAGATATACATACCTATGATATATATTAGGGGAAAAACCCTACCCTAAACATAATTCAATCAAAAGCAGTCAGTTTTAATTTTTCATTCTTTACTCATTTTGGTTAATGAAGGTTTTACTTTAATATAATGAGTATGCAAACGTGCGTGAGTCTCTGGGTCTGATGTTTTGATACAGTACTCTGTTAAGGGTCTGCAGCTATGCTGTTACCAAGTACAGTATCCTCTGGACACACATGGCTACTGAACACTTGAAATATGACTAGTCCAAATTGAGATAAATATAAAATACATATCAGACTTTAGGAAAAGTAATAAGAAAAAAGTAATACAATATTTTTCATCAATGTTTTATATGGATTACATATTAAAAGATAATATTTTGGATATATTCAGTTATAAATACATTATTAAATTGCATCTTTTCTTTCTAGCTTTTTAAATGACTACTAGAAAATTTAAATTGTAGTGATTTAAACTTTTTTTTTTTTAAAGATTTTATTTACTTATTTGACAGACAGAGATCACAAGTAGGCCGATACAGGGCTCAATCCCAGGACCCTGGGATCATGACCTGAGCCGAAGGCAGAGGCTTTAATCCATTGAGCCATCCAGGAACCCCTAACTTTATTTTTTATTTTATTTTTTTAAGTTACTTTTCCTGAATTATTTATTTACTTGTTTGCTGACAGATTTTTTTTTTATTAACACGAGTAATATGTGAACACCATTTTTCAAAATCCTAACAATACAGGAAGGACCAAAGTCCTTTTTCTCTACACTCTCTACACTCTAAAATTCCTAGCCCCACTTTTTTTTTTTCTTTTTAAAGATTTTTTATTATTCATTTGACAGAGAGAGATCACAAGTAGGCAGAGAGGCAGGCAGAGAGAGAGAGAGGAGGAAGCAGGCTCCCTGCTGAGCAGAGAGCCCGATGTGGGGCTCGATCCCAGGACCCTGGGATCATGACCTGAGCTGAAGGCAGCAGCTTAACCCACTGAGCCACCCAGGCGCCCCCTTAGCCCCGCTTTTATGTATTTACGTAATGGCCAATAGAAGGTTAATGGAACTGATGCAAGCTGAGTACTTAATATACTATTCTTTTTTAAGGCTTAATAATATTCCTTTGTGTGTAGATACCTCCTTTTCTTCATCTGTTTCTTCATCTGTAGGTTTGACCCCTCTCTTGGCTTAGTGAATAATGCTTCCGTGAGCTTGGGAGTGCAGATAAGCTCTTTGAGATCGTGATTTCAGTTCCTTTGGATATACACTCAGAAGTAAGTTTGCTGGGTCAATGGTAGTTTTTTTTTTTTTTAAAGATTTATTTATTTTAGAGAGAGAGAGTGCGCAGTAGGTGGAGGGACAGAGGGTGGGGGGAGAGAATCCTGACACAGGGCTCAGTCTCACAATCCTGAGATCACGATCTCAGCCAAAACCCGAGTTGGACGCTTAACTGACTCTGCCACCCAGGCACCCCTATTTTTTATATTTTTGAGGAAACTCCATAATATTTCCATAGTGGCTGTACCAGTTTCTGTTCATAGTAACTGTACACAAGTGTTCCTTTTTCTACACATCTTCATTAATACTTGTTATCTTTGTATTAATGATAGCCATCCTGTGTCTGGTGTGAAGTGATCTCTCATTTTGGTTTTGATTTGCATTTCCCAGGTGAATAGTGATGTTGAGTATCTTTTCATATACCTCTTGGACATTTGTAATCTCTGATGAAATGTCTCTTCATTTCCTTGTCTAAGTTTTTTTATTCAAGTTATTTGGGTTTTTTGCTATTGAGTTGAAGGAGTTGTTCCCTGTATATTTGATGATTAACTCATTATAAGGTACATGGTTCGGAAATATTTTCTTACATTCCATAGGTTGCCTTTTCATTTTGTTGATTGTTTCCTTCGTTATGCAGAAGCTTTTAGTTTGCTGTAGTCCTACTTAACTAGGTTTGCTTCCGTTGCCTGTTCTGTTGGTGTCTTTCCAAGAAGTGACTATTAAGACCAATGTGAAGAGGCTTTCCCGTTTTCTTTGTGAAGTTTTACCATTTCAGTCTTACATTTACAGTTTTATCCATTTTGAGTTCATTTTTATGTATGGTGTAAGATAAAGGTCCAGTTTCCCTCTTTTTTGTGGATATCCAGTTTTCCTTAACACCATTTATTGAAGAGACTCTCCTTTCCCCATGGTGTATTCTTGGCACCACTGTTGACATCAGTTGTCTGTGTATGTGTGGGTATATCTCTGGGCTCTCTGTTCCGTTCCATTGGTCCATATGTCTGTTTTAAAACAATCCCATTTTTTATAGCGTCAAAAAAAATAAAACATTTAGGAATAACCTTAATCGGGAATCAAGGAGATGAAATACTTACACACTGAAAACTATGAAACACACACAAAAATCAGGCAGACACAAATAAGTAGAAAGACATCCCATGATCATGAAGTGGAAGAAAGAACATTGTTAAAATGTTCATGCTACCCAAAGTAATCTATAGACTCAATGCAATGCCTATTAAAATCCTAGTGAGCATTTTTTTTTTCTCACAGAAATAGGAAAAAAAAAGTCCTAAAATTCAGGTGGAACCGTAAAAGACTCCAAATAGCCAAAGCAATTAGCTTAAGGAGCAAAGCTGGAAGCACCATTCTTCATGATTTCAAAATATATTATAGAGCTTTTTAGGGTTTCATGAATGAGATCTGAGAAGCTTCAAGAATCTGAAAATTCTACAACTGCATTTATTTTTCATGAGCAGTAAATTAGGTGAAGATGTACCAGACTTGATACCTCATTGCAAATATAACTTGTACTGGAACATCAAGAGCTCTTTAGCTACAGCCTACTATGTGCCTTTTGCTGCCTCTAAATATCTTTCCTTGTGAAATGGTTTAAATTTACCTTGGAAACACCAGTTTCCTGTGTTCTACTGCTAAGGCTACAGCATATATTTGTAAAAACTTTTCTGCTCACTAGGACACCTTGTTAATTACATATTGGGCTTATATCAATATTGGACTTGTTGACTGCAGGCTATTTAGGAGTTGAAACCTTACTCAGACCATCTGCCAGACCCTGCCCATTGGAAATGCTCTTCCCTATTACTGTAATGAAATCACTAAAATCATTTCCTGTCCCTGGTCCTTGTTCAGATCTTCTATCTATTGTCAATAAGAGAATATTAAAATACTCAGGAAAGTCCACATATCCTTTTCATCTTGGTCTACAGTATAGCACATGGCTTTGTGTTGTAGTGCTGGAAATAATAAATAATGACGTCAAGCCTATTGTAATAAAAAAAAAAAAAAAAGGCTGCTTATTAAATTCTTTCCCCAGCTGGTTTTTCTTTGACATCATGGAATCTGTTTATAATTACTTTTATGGGTTTTCCCTTTTACTGTTCAGGGTTTATGTGATTACATAAGAAATTGAAACATTTTGGGAACAGACCCTTCGTAGAACTGAGTTTCCTGCTCAGTTAGTCAGATTACAACAATGGGACAGTGGGAAGACTTTTTATTCTCCTAGAGGAGTTCTGACTTCCTGAAGTATGAACTTGCTTCCAGGAAGGAGTGTACCTTGAAATCATGGTGGGTGGGTAGATGAAGACTGTATTATAGTCTACAAGTCAAGAAAATTCATGTACATGGCTTTAGCATAAGTCACCGAGTCGGTAGTTTTGTTTTGAGTGCTGTCTGTTGCCCCCTTACCATTTGAGGAATTTGGCAGCTCTGTAAATTCACTCTTCCTTTGGGACTGTACTTGGAAGGCTGTGGCATTTGTAAATCCATGAATGTGCTTTCTTCAAAGTGTGATTGGCATTGGACTTGTCTTTCCTGTGCCCAGGAGCAAGCATTCATTTGGCCAATCAGCAAATACTCCTGGAGGAAACAAATCCTTTAACTCCCCCATCTTGGAGGAGTCTGTACTGTCTTACCATTGGGCGAAAAAAAATCTGCTGATGTTGTGGACCCCGGAACAAAGTCCCCAAAATGCCCTATTTTTTTTTTTTTTATGTTTGTTTTAGGTTTGGACGAACCAGATAATGTCCTGTTTGTCATAATCAGTTCTAGAAATAATTTCAGTTTTTGTGATTGTAGTAGTCAATATTGAAAGCGATTTGAAGACTTCTTGCTCCAGATGTACTGTTTGCTTGTTGTCCACAGCAAGTGAAATCTGAATGGTTTTCAGAGATCCAGATTTCATATTTTCAGATGAACCTTGAGTAATCTGAAAATCTTAGAAGATTTTTTTTTATTCTATTTGGACTTTTTTTTCCCCTATTTTTTTTTTTTTTTTAATTTGGGCATGTTTTAATGTGGGTTTGCTCTCTCTTTAGAGCACATGGATGAAGACACAATTTTTCACAACAATTCATGAAGCACTCAAGGATTATTTTATGTTCTAGGAAGTTGTACCCTGAACTCTTATGGCCCCAAAGGAAACCAGGGGGATCGTGCTGCAGAAGCCCTTTGGAGGAACGTGCCAATTACTCCGTAACCATGAGTTGGCTCTCCTTTGATGGAGAGATTAATAGTTTCCATAATCATATCATCCTGGTTGCTCTGTGCCCAGAGTTTACTTAGACTTGAAAGAAAAGGAAATTAATTGGAAAAGAAAAAAAAAATATGCTCCTCTCTTGCCTCGCTTCCAAAGCCTCTCATCTGGAGAAGGGATGAGAAGGAGATTCAAGGGTGTGTTGTCAGTGGAAGCCAAGAAGTTTATTCTCTTTTGCAGTTCTTGATGTAAAGATCCAGAAGAAAGTAGCTTATGGATAGTGGGGAGGATATAGGCATGGGAATTGGGGCACAGCTCTGCACATATAATTCCAAACAGAAGAGAAACATTTGGTAGCGAACCCAGTATATACCTATGAAGCCATGAGTACCTGCTGCTGGAAGTAAATGCAGAAGAAGCAAAAAAGGGGATTTGTAGCTCATGTGATTGCCATCAGACAAATTAGATTGCTCTACTTCCACTATAGAGAAGGTGCTGTGAGCTTATTTGTCACATCCTTGGAGTTTGGGAAATATTTTCTTTAGTTAGAATCTATTCTTTTCTGGCGCTGAAATTGGAGCTCAATTCTTTTTTTAGCCCTGTCACTCTGACCAGTTCTCTTGCCCTTAGTGCCAGTGCTGATAAGTGTAATGTTGCCGTTGAGCCTCAGAGGATTTCAGTGGACAGAGGATTTGGTTCTTCTTGGGAGCATTGGGATATTAATAAAATGTTCTATATCAGAGATGAACTTCCAACAGGTGATCAATAAGTGTTTTGTTGAAGTTTATTGAACCAGTAAGAGAAACTGAATTGTAGAACACTTCTCATTTATTCATTCATGCCACAATATATTGTGATTTTTTTGGAGTTGACACGTGTTAAGCACTGTTTGGTTTGTGGGAGTAAGAAGGTGACAATTCAAAATAGGAAGAAAACAGAGAGCTAGTTAATAGGTGTTCATTCTATCAGTTCCTGAAAGTCAAGGACCATGTCACTTCCCTTGAAGTGATGTACTTTTGTTACCAGACAGAGAACCAGTTCCAAATTCAGATTCAACTGCTCACCACTTGAAAATCATTACTCAAGAGACAGGTGATGGTGGGAAAGGAATGGTTGCTTAATTCAGGAAGCTTGCAACTTGGGAAGGTGGTAGACGAAGGTCTCAAAGACCATATTCCCCATCCAGGGAAGTCATGGGAAAAGGGAGGGAGGGGTTTCTGTGTGCCAGAGAAGCAGGTGCCCAGGTGGTTAGTCATTTGTCAATCTGACCCTGAGTAGACTTGCTGGCATTAGCAGCAGCTGTTTTTGGATGTAGTCAGGCTTTATCTTCTGGGAAAGTTTGGTCCTTGATGCTGAAGACCAGGGGTCTGCACATCTCAAGGAAAGTAGGTTAGTTCTGCTACAGATCAAGAGATTGATGTTAGCAAGCAAGGAGTGCACAAGCTTGAAGCAAGTTAACCCTTAAGACCAATTGGGGTGCTGTTACACTTTCACTCCTGCAAGTTACCTGCCAGTAGGAGATTTGGGTTTGTTTGTTTTTTTACTCTTAACGTGATTATAAAAGATAGATTGGCCCTTTCTTCGGTGGTTATCTCCCTGCAGTTTATATGTAGGCCCAACAACAAGCACCCTTCCACCACTGGCCACCTTCAATGACAAGGACAGATGAATGTTTGCCACACCTCTCTTTGGGACCTTACAAAGATACCACGTCTCAGGCTACTCTCATTCCATTCCAGGGATTGACCATATCTCACCTTCAGAGGGAGGCTCTGAGTTTTAGCTTTCCCAAATTCTCTGAATTCTCCATACAGGTATCTGCTGAATTGAGAGCTAGCCATCATGCCAACAGGCCTGCCGTACCACAGCATGATAATGCCACTGCAGAGGCTGGAGGCAGGGGGTTTGAGGGAAGGTTGGTCCAGGAGGCTGGAAGAATGATGTGTATATAAGAGACGCCAGGCTTTGGTGCTACTGGGAGATGAGATGAAGCTCCATCACCTAGGGAGAATTCTAGAACCTGACCCAAGCCAGAAGAGCCCTCCTGAATCTGCATTAGCTGTAGAACATAGGTGCAAGCAATGGTGAAGCAGGCAGCACTCTGGAGGCTGAGAGTTCACAGTTGGAAAGAACACAATCCTTTTCACATCTACCATGAAGTCTGATGGTTACACCGCTATGGACACCATCTTAGGAGGAAGCTCTTTAAGACCGTAAACTTGTTTTTGGTTTTTGGTTTTTGGGTTTTTTTTTTTTTTTTTTTGAGATTGACCATTCTTGAAGAATTCTTAAAGATTGAATTCTGACAATATTGATAATATCAATTTCAGTTGTTGAACCAGAGTAAATTAAAATAGATTGGATCTAAAACGAATCGATCTTTGGCTTATTAATTTTCCTATTACTAACAGATGTGGGCTCCAGAGAAATAGCAGATTTGATATAAGCAAAATGAAGCTGTACCTTTTCACATGTGAGTAACACTATCAGTTAAATTTTGAGACCCTGTAACAGGGGAAAGAGTCCGAGGGGATGGACTTACCAAAGTTTTAATAGATAAGAGAATCTTTACAGACGTCTTTCGGTATTTCTACAGTCAGATATATTCTGTAGGTTTATTTCCAAGAAAACAAAGGGGCAGGTGATGATTGATAGATGATAGATGATGATAGATGATAAATATATTTTTTAAAGATTTTATTTATTTGTCAGAGAGCACAAGCAGGCAGAATGGCAGGCAGAGGCAGAGAGAGAAGCAGACTCCCTGCTGAGCTAGGAGCCCGATGCGGGACTTGATTTCATTACATTTTAGGAGGCTGGAGGTTTGCTGACTGACTTTGTATCCAGAATCCATAGGGACCACCTAATATATATGTTATGAGTAAACCGAGAGTGTTCCTTTAAAGGCTGGCACATCTAAAGGAAAAGAAATTGGAGAATTCCAAATCTGGTTTACAACCAACCTCCAATGTAAAACAGCCTAACTAGTTCGTTCGGATGTTAAGCAAGCATTAGCTGATTCCCAGATACATGTCAGTGCCAAGGACTGGGAATACAGTGCTTGGAATATGGCAGTTGTTCCATAAGTGTTAATTGCCTAAATAAATGAAAGCTGTGCTCCCTATCCAGAGATAGAATTACCTAAAGCTTAACCTTTAAGCAGTGGTCCCCAAAGTTTGATGCACATAATAATCACCTAAAGGTATTTTAAAAATGCTGATACCTGGCTCTCCCCACCACACATGCCCCCTCTCCCTACATTCTTATTTGCTTGGTATGGGGTGCAAACTGAGTATCAGGATTTTTAAAGCTCCCCACATGGTCTAATGTATAACAAAGTTTGAGAGATACTATGTTAAGGGCCTCAAACTTGCTCAAGCCCTTTCCAAAATGCCTGGGAGGTGCCTAACAATTTCAGCTGTGAAATTTTTAGTCATTTTCTTGAACGGTCTCCCAAATTGAATAAGCTTCAGGTGCTACAAAACCTGGATCCCACCTTCTGTATCCTTGAGGCGTTCTTTGTCCAGTCAGCAGGTTACTCAGCCAGCACGAGCCTTTCAGAGGTATAATGTGGCGGAAAGACGCAGATTACCAGTCCTCTTATGGCTGTCACCACATGAAAACGAAACTTATAAGCAACACCTGCCGCTTTTCGTGGGCTCATCCTTCTTGTTTTTCTGGTCCATGACTGTGACATTGGATTTTTGCAGTGCTTTCAGAAGGAGCTCCACTTTGGCGTAGAATTGGTTGCTACCAATGTCAGGGCTCCATGGGTTTTGGGGTTTTGCATTATGATTGGATTTTCATGGTTAGCAGAAAGTTTCTAGCATTTCTAGCACCAGTCCTTTGCAAGAGACACACACTCATACGCTGATCCTTTTCTGTGTCCCTCGAGTTCTGTACCTCACCATTCTCCCTGTCTTTCCTGGGGGAGTTGCCTGGTGACGCTTACGAAGCTGATTTAAAGCTCTACAAAATTTATTCAGTGATTTTATTATAGAGACAAACAATAACCATTTCTGCTGTACATGTGGGCCAGTTGGCAAATAAAATGGCCACATGTGGAATTTCCGCTTCTTTGCCTTTGGCCACGTGAGCATCTGGGACTGTGTGTCCCTGCCTCAATGGGAGGAGCATGCACACAGCCTGGAGAGGAAAGAATGGAGCAGCTCACTGTGCAGGAGCGTTTTGAAACGCCTCTGAACTTGCTAAGTTGCCGTGTGAGCGGATTGGCTGGTATCATCTACTAAGTACAAAGGCTACTCCTGGCTTCTTTGAGGCTTTGTTTTTCCTGGTCGCGTTTTGTTGTGAGTCCTCTTGGTCCCTCAGGTGTATCAAATGCCTACTTAGCAGGCCATATCCAGGTTATTTACACATCTTATTGTTGTGAGTCCTCTTGGTCCCTCAGGTGTATCAAATGCCTACTTAGCAGGTCATATCCAGGTTATTTACACATCTTATTATCGATGGCTTGTTACCTTTCAAGGAAAAGTTACATAATACATAAGCCAGAGTCCTCAGTGATGACTCAAGGCAGATTAAGGGCATGGCTGCTTCTCTTTGTAAGAAAAGACAGAGGCTTTTTAAAATTGATTTCTGTCACAATGGAGCCTGTGAAGTCTTCTGATATCTGGCACCTAAGAAAAGGTGGCTCCAATCGCTTCTCGGCCTTTTGGCTAAGATCAAGTGAAAAGGTGGCTCCAACTAACCTCTTCCAGTGTGGGGTCCTGGGGTATTAATGCCATGCAGGTAGGATTTCCTCAAAGACGAGGGGATGATCTCTCCTTTGTGTCTATTTGGAACTCCTGGAGTGGCATTCCATTTTTTTTTTCTCTGTATGATTTTTTTTTTTCTTCACTCTTCTAGATGGTCACATTTAGATTCTTTCAGAATATTCCTGATCATTGTAAAAGCTTGGCCACACTTCGATGAACTCAGTTAGAAATACAAAGGAGAAAGAGGTTAATCAAGTTTGCTCACTTTCCCTGTTGTAGACTTAGTGATACCCTTTCATAAAAGCTTCAGAGATCATTAATTAGACAAATGGTACCGGCTTTGCTTTCTGCAGCCCCAACAAATGCTGTTTGGCTGGTAGGAGAAATGACTAGTTGCACTGAATGAGGGGGGTGATAATGCCTCTTTGAATGGTACAAAGCAAACATTAAGACAGCAGATATTGGGGAAACCAAGTGCGCCTGAGCAACAGGGCCCATTTCTCCATGCAGTTATTTTCAAATGCTGTAAGATAGTCTCCTTCCTCCTCGAAAATCTGAACAACCGGCATGTCCTAGTGATTTGGAATGTTCTATATTTCCATAGTTAATGGGATTTTTCTCACAGTTTGCTTTATTAACATGAGCAGGAATGCTGTCTTGCACAACTCCAGGGGGCAGTATTCACATTGTCTCTTATGAAGGTCATGCCTTCTGGACTTAGAATGCCGTGGCTCTTCCGGATGGTATTGGGCACTTCATAATTAGCTCGTAATAATAGACAAGGAAGCTTCCTATGACTTAGAACCCAAAGTTAAAGAGCGCTAAAAACCTGAAGAAACAAAAAAAATCCTTTGGGTTCCATAGTCCATTATTTGAAATTTTTTGGTACATTGAGGAGAAAATTACCTGGGATAACTGAGTTCTGGGACCCTGGTCCCCCTCTGTCACTCTCTCTGACTTTAGGTAAGCTATAATACATAGCAAATAGAAGGCTTTGTCATGACCAGTACTAATTGGGCTGTTTTGTTCAATGTGTTTGACCATAAGCCAACATTTCTTGGAGTAATAATGGTGAAGCAAAGTTGTTCAAATAAAAAATAGGGTTTCCAGTTGTAATTTTTAAAAGTGTAATTGATAACTGAAGTAGATTTGCATAACGCTGTGTGTAACCAGACGTGTGCACAGCTCTTCCCGGAAAGCCATCTGGGTGTTGTTAGAGATGAGTGCTCACTGAAGGTATCATGTTGTGAAGATTACGTGCTTTTTGGAGGAAGATTTAGTAGATTTGGATTTTGAGGACTCAAGAGATTATGTCCTGGCCTGATCTCTCTCTCTCATCCCTTTGTCTCATCAAACTACTTTCCATTTGAACATGAGTAGAATCCCATATGGCCTGTAACATCTGAGGTCTTGTACAAACACCTCTGATTCATACTCGGATACATGGATCTTTGACCTTTCTGATAAAGGATTACAGAGAGCATTTTGTTTTATCATCACATTTTCATTTCTCTCACATAGTCTTGCTTATTTTTATATTCATTCATTCGTTCTCAACAAACATATGTTGAACATCTTCTCTGTCACAGGTGCTGTGTTGGATTCAGGGCTGTAGGGATGAAAAGCACAGTCCTTGCTCTGGAGGAGTTTATGGTAAAGGAGAGAAACAAGGAAACAAATAATTATAATCCATAGACCAGAGTAAGCTCAGAGAGCATTCCCCGCTGTGATTGTGGCTTCTGGCTTCTGGCTTCTGGCTGCAGTTTGTTTCCGAGATCCCCTTTAATTAAATGGCAAAATGTAAACTAAACATATACTCATTCATGGGCATTCAAACCAACTCTCATCTTAGAAGTGGTAGCATGATGAGTAAGACAGCACAGCGCTGTTGGAACAGCTAGTTTCGGGTTCTTTTTCTGTCCTTTACAAGATGTGTAAGTCTGGGCAAGTCACTGAACTGTTCTGTCTCCATTACTTTAAAGACCAAAATAAGCAATATAAATAAAAGTACTTTGTGCAATGGAAAACACTATATTTAAGACTATTTTAGGGAAAAAAAAAAGGCACTTTGCCACATGCACACACACACACTGAAGAATAATAAGACTAACTTTTTTTTTTTTTTTAAGATCTTATTTATTTGACAGAGAGAGAGATCACAAGTAGGCAGAGAGGCAGGCAGAGAGAGAGAGGGGGAAACAGGCTCCCCGTTGAGCAGAGAGCCCGATGCGGGGCTCGATCCCAGGACCTGAGATCATGACCTGAGCCGAAGGCAGAGGCTTAACCCACTGAGCCACCCAAGTGCCCCAGAACCCAGGAGTATTAACGAGACCTCATGGTGTCCAAACTCAGAGCAGTGATCCCTCTTCTAAATATTTCTTCCACTATATATAAATACATGTGTATGTGTATATGTGTGTATGCGTCTGGGCATACGTGTGTTTATGTATCTGCATATCACTGTATGTGTATATGTATCGGAGGAAACTGACAATATATAAACAGTGACAAAAAGCCCTCTTCTCCTCTCCCCCTCCTCCAAAGAACCACTGTGAACACCTGGCTTCTGTTCTTTCCATTTACCATGTCCAGCATTTATTGAGCACTTACTGTATGCCAGAAGTTTGCCATGCAGTGTGCTTCCCAAGCAGCATCTCACATTAACTTTTCATCTTATGGTGGGCATTTACCACCTTCTTATTCGCACATTTGTATTTTCTTAAATACATATATTAAAATAAATGTTCTTGTCTGTGGTGATATTCTTCTGTATCGAAGAGCCGCAGGGAAAGGGAAGAGGAAGGAAACTTGCAATTACTGAGTGCTTCCCATATGCTAAGACCAAATCTAGAGAATTTACATACATAATCATATATATAACAGAAACACCTGGCTAAGTTACAATCTTTTATTCTTCATAAGAATAAGAAAAAATTAGGGGCGCCTGGGTGGCTCAGTGGATTAAAGCCTCTGCCTTCAGCTCGGATCATGATCCCGGGGTCCTGGGATCGAGCCCTACATCGGGCTCTCCGCTCCTTGGGGAGCCTGCTTTCTCCTCTCTCTCTCTCTGCCTGCCTCTCTGCCCGCGTGTGATCTCTGTCAAAAATAAATTAAAAAAAAAAAAGCTTAAAAAAAAAAGAATAAGAAAAAATTAAAATGTATATAGGGTTAAACATTTTACATCAATTTTCATGTACATAACCTAAAAATAGGATGGGGGGAAACAGGAGTTGCCCGCATGTGGGTCAACTGTTAGGTCCAGAAACATCATTTTAAGCAAAACGGTGTATTTGCACAACTATACATTTCAACTTTACCCTCTCTCCTGAACTGCCATGCAAATAGCATAGTTGTAGGGGTCAAAATAAAATGATGCTCGGGGCGCCTGGGTGGCTCAGTGGGTTGGGCCTCTGCCTTCAGCTCGGGTCATGATCCCAAGGTCCTGGGATCGAGCCCCGCATCGGGCTCTCTGCTCAGCAGGAAGCCTGCTTTCTCCTCTCTCTCTGCCTGCCTCTCTGCCTACTTGTGATCTCTGCCTGTCAAATAAATAAATAAATAAATAAAATCTTTAAAAAAAAAATAAAATAAAATGATGCTACACGCTAATCTCAAACGCTTCCCTAGAATGATCCATGTACAGCTCTTTTCCTATATTACATGAACATTGAACTGCCCCCATACAAAATGCTGTATTAGTTTTACTTGTTATTTTCCCAAGGAGACACATGAAAGGACAAAGCAAGTTTCCAGCACTGGAACACTTTTGGTCATATGAGTATTCTGAAGGTATAACACCCATGCAATCTTTCTGAAAATTGTTTTTCAAGGATTTACTTCAAGAAAATAAAAGAGGGGCACCTGGGTGGCTCAGTGGGTTAAGCTGCTGCCTTCGGCTCAGGTCATGATCTCGGGGTCCCGGGATCGAGTCCCGCATCGGGCTCTCTGCTCAGCAGGGAGCCTGCTTCCTCCTCTCTCTGCCTGCCTCTCTGCCTACTTGTGATCTCTCTCTGTCAAATAAATAAATAAAATCTTTAAAAAAAAAAAAGAAAATAAAAGAATAGTTCACAGGATTGAAGAAACAGTAACTTATGGGTCAGAATCCTTTTGTTTGATGAAAAAGGGATCAAGTCAGCTGTGACTGGTTCCAGATATTCAAACAATGTCATTAAGTCCTGCTTTCTCTTTCTCTTTCAGTAGTGCTTTTCTCCATGTTGGTATCACTCTCAATAAGTCTTCTCCTCTGGGTGACTTTCATTAGCTATCATTCTTCAAGGTTAAAGATAAAAGAATTTCTCTTCTTCTTAATTGTAAACAAGTTCTTGGGACTGATTCTTATTGGTCCAGATTGGGTCATGTGACTATCACTGGCCCTTCCTTCCTTCCTTCTGGCTAAAGGCTAGCAATCCTCTGCCAGGCCGATGTAGAGTCATGTGACTGTCCTAATAGTGTGTAGGCAGAGACAGAATCAGGTTCATCCAAAGCAAGTGGACTGAGTGTGGGAGTCAAGAGGGAGTCCCCAGAAGAAAGAGGTTCTGTTAACAGAGGAAGAGGGAATAGATCCAGAAGTCAGAAACAGTAATGTCCTCTACCAGCAATGAACCAATGAACAAGGAAAATTGTTAGTTGAGATCAAATCATCACTGATCATGTAGTATTTGATGCAATCACTAAATGTTAATGTACTAATAATTTGCAAGTAAAATTTCAACACACATTTGAGGCTCAGTAAAGATTTGTTGAATGAATGAGTGAGGTGGTGGGAGGTTTGAGATAGAGTGGACTGAGGAAAGAGAAGAGCATTCTAAATTCTTTGTCTTGTTAAGGAGAAAGGTTATAGTTACTGATTAATCTTGGTGTTGACAGGATTAGATTATATACATTGAAGTGTGTTTACTAAGCATTCAAGAATAGTCACTATTGAGAAAGGAAAAAAGATACAGTATTTCTAAACTACTGGATTACGAAGAGAGAGGGGGCCACAAAGACAATTTGGTCGATCCAGCAAAAATCTGGTTGTGAAAGGAAAAAAATAATGCATTTAATACCCATGATTTGAATGTGTCAAATCCTATTATTAAAAGTAAAGATTTTTCTGTTGAGACGAAAATCAAATTTTATGTTGTTTAAAGGAGACAGCCGTGACAACACACAATAAAGGGATGGGTAAAGAAAAGCTAGGTAAGTGATAAAATAGAGGGCAGGAATCAAAAAACTAAATAGGATTCAAAGCAAAAAAAAACTTAAAGGGACGCCTGGGCTGTCTTACAAGTGGTACAACTAATATAATAGCATGCCTGTCTCAAGGGCTAACAATGAGGATTCCAATCCTTTGAGACAAGGATGCTATTACATCTTCATTTTACAGACAGAGAAACCAAGGCATGAAAGAGTTAAGTAAGTTGCCTGAGGTCACCCAGCTAAGTAAATGGCAGAACTGCTTTTGGCCTCACAGCCCACGTTCTCAACGCCTATGCTCTAAATGCACACACATGTATAGACTTTTGTACCTTATAGTAAAAAATAGCTGGGCTCTTTGTATTTGGTTCCCGTCTTCTTCCTGGGCTTCTAGGAAGACTAGACTTGACAGCTGTCTTGTGGTAAGGAAGGGCATGGTGATTAGTTGTAGCCAATGAAAGGAGAACAGAAATGACAAGTGTCATTTCTGGGCCAAAGCATTTAAGAGCTGGCATGCCACCTCACAACTCTCTTTCCTCTCTGGTGACAGCCGTAGACAGATGGTGGAGGCACAAGATGGAAGTTACCCGCATCCCTGACTAACCGCCCACCCAGAGAAGCACATGGAGGGGAGCTGCCCTGCAGAGTCTCCCAGTGGGTGTTGGACTTAGAGTGAGAGAGAAATAAACCTTTATTGTCTCAACATAATAAAGGGATAGCTTGTTCCTGCAGGATCGCTTACTCTGATTAGTACGTGCCCCCAAACAAAGAATTCATATTCTCTTCAAATGTAATAGAGTATCCATAATATTAGATAATGTAATGAGCCACAAAGAACATCCTTACAAATTTCCCTAAGCAGAAATCACACAGGCACATTCTCTGACTCTAGTGCTCTAGTGTAATAAAGGAAAAAAAAATTAAGGAAGAAACTAAAAGAACATAACTGCATGGAAACCTTTCAATAATGGATAGTTTTCTAGGAAAATGTTCAATACTAAAATTACCTCATAAGGAAGTAGAGAACCTTAAAAGGCTAAGAATATTCACATTGGAAAGGTAGTAAAAAAAAAAACCTTGTTTTTTTATTTAACCCTTATCTCTGTCTCAAGGCAACAGAAAACGGTGGGAAATTTCTAAATTAATTCTACAGAGATTAAAAAACCCTGTTAACAGAGCTGGTTAAGAACAGTCATACAGGGGCGCCTGGGTGGCTCAGTGGATTAAGCCGCTGCCTTCGGCTCAGGTCATGATCTCAGGGTCCTGGGATCGGGTCCCGCATCGAGCTCTCTGCTCGGCGGGGAGCTTGCTTCCCTCTCTCTCTCTCTCTGGCTGCCTCTCTGTCTACTTGTGATTTCTCTCTGTCAAATAAATAAATCTTAAAAAAAAAAAAAAAAAAAGGAAAGAACAGTCATACAAAAAGAAAACTACAGGCCAGTTTTTCTATTAATATGGATGCAAAAATTATAGGCAAAAATGTCAGCAAATAAAATTTAGCACCATATTAAAATATATATATATATATATATAAACATCATGATCAAAGTGAGTTTATCTTACAAATATTTAACATTAGGAAATCTTTTAATAGATTAATAGATTTAAAAAAAGACGAGCTATGTCATCATTTCAGTGAGTGCCAAAAATTCACTTGATAAAATTTAACATATGTTTCTGAGAAAAATCCCTCTGTAGTCTGAAATAAAAGAAAACATGATACCTATAGCAAATATGATTCTTAATTAAAACATTAGAAATATTGCCATTAAAGCCTGGAACAAAACATTAAGAATTATTAAGCATTGTTCTGACTACCCTACCTAATACAGTAGGATGAAAAACAGATACAAGGTACAAATATTAAAAAGAAAAGATTAAAAATACTATTATTTTATACAGTTTGTTTTTCATTAATCTTTTTTTTTACAAATAAAGCACAAAAACAGAAAACTGCATAAAACCAATGTGCATCTTATTGAATTATTAAAAAGCAAATACTCCCATATCCATCACCTAGTGCATGAAATAGAACTTTGCCAGTCAGCCGGATGTCTGCCTATATGCCTTCCCCCAAAATAAACCACCATGCTGACTTTTATGATGATCACTTATTTGAAAAGGGCTGTTTTTTTCAGGTGCCTTTTCAGAGGATATGACTGTATACCGGTGACCTATTAGAATGGGTGAGCCTTGTGATGGGTATCAGAGCACGATTGCATGGGGGACTGGGTTTTATATGCAAACAATGAATCATGGAACACTACTACATCAAAAGCTAATGATGTACTGCTGACTAACATAACACAATAAAAAAAGTAGAACCAATGAGATAAGTAGGATGGACTTCTCTCCTATAATTATTCTCCCACTTTCTAAATCATCTAGTTCTTCTGCCCTACAAGATCCTTTTTTCTTTAGTATTTCCTATCTTTTGTTTCTAGTATTTCCTATCTTAACAATAACCAAAAATTGCTCCCGTTACCCCACCTCCCCCTCCAGCTGCAAGCACATTGTTTCTGCTCCTCTACAACAAAACTCCTCTGAAAGAGTTGGCTCTGGCCTGATCTCACCTCTGCTCGTGTAAACTGGATTCTCTGTGTCCCATACCACTGACAACTGCCCTTTTCGGGGGTCCCAGTGACTTCCCTGTTGCCGAGCCCAGGTTATAGTTCTGTCCTTCACTTGAAGTAGCATTAAAGGCAACAGACAGTTCTTTCCTTTCTTTCTTTCTTTTAAAGTTCTTTTCTTTTTAGAAACACTTTCTCCTCTTGGCTCTCGGAGACCATGTTCACCTGCGTTTTCTCCCTCCCTGGTGTCATCCCTTCAGCCTCCTTGTCCTTCTTTTCTTAGCTTCTGAACATTGGCATGCTCCAGGGCCCAGTTTTGGGCCTCTTTCTTATCCCCCCCCCCTTTTTTTTAAGATTTTATTTATTTATTTGACAGATCACAAGTAGGCAGAGAGGCAGGCAGAGAGAGAAGGGAAGCAGGTTCCCCACTTGAGCAGAGAGCCCGATGCGGGGCTCGATCCCAGGACCCTGGGATCATCACCTGAGCAGAAGGCAGAGGCTTTAACCCACTGAGCCACCCACAAACCCTTCTTTCTTATCTCTTGATACATTTTCTCCCTAGGAAATTTCACCTAGCCCTGTGATTTTATGCACTATCTTTATGTATGGTCATTATACCAATGACTTCTACATTTATTTCTATGTCCATGGTCTCTTTGGGAATTTTAGACTCCCATCGCTTATGCCTACATGACATGATTCATGTGGATAGCAAGGGGGCATATCAAACTTAGAACGTCCAAAACAAGCCTTAATTTTCTCCACCTTACCAAACATGCTCCCCCTCCACCATCTGCATCTCAGTAAGTGCAACAATAATCTACCCAGCTGCCAAGTAAAGAGCCTAAAATTATCCTTGAAACTCAGTTTCCCTAACCAGCCTTGCCCCCCATCAGCTGATCCTGTTGACTCCACCTGTGAAGGACATCCTTGGTTGTAGGTTCTTCATTCTCTTCAGCTGCACTCTGCTCATAGGCAGCATCTTATCTCAGCTGGACCCCTTCAGTAGCCTTTCAGCCAGTCTCCCTGCTTCCTGACTTCTTCTTCTTCTTCTTCTTTTTTTTTTTTAATATTTTATTTATTTGACAGACAGAGATCACAAGTAGGCAGAGAGGTAGGCAGAGGGGGTGGGGGGTGGAAGCAGGCTCCCTGCTGAGCAGAGATCCCAATGCAGGGCTCCATCCCAGAAAACTGGGATCATGACCTGAGCCAAAGGCAGAGGCTTTAACCCACTGAGTGACCCAGGCACTCCATTCCACTCCTAACTTCTTGTGCCCCGCACCCACAACTAAACTCCCCCTGTCCACCTAAGAACTGCAACAAGGGAGAAGGCAGTAACCGGGGGCTCCTTTATTTTTTTTATTTTTTTTTTATTTTAAAGATTTTTATTTATTTATTTGACAGAGAGAAATCACAAGTAGATGGAGAGGCAGGCAGAGAGAGAGAGAGGGAAGCAGGCTCCCTGCTGAGCAGAGAGCCCGATACGGGACTCGATCCCAGGACCCTGAGATCATGACCTGAGCCGAAGGCAGCGGCTTAACCCACTGAGTCACCCAGGCGCCCGGGGGGCTCCTTTAAATTACAGCATGAAAGATTGACTTGACTTTATAAAAACAAAACCATTGTAAGGTATAAGATATCTGAAATGACTTTAAAGACATGAAAGGCTTGGGTGAGGGTGATGCATAAATAGTTACCATCCATAATATCTGGAGAGCTCCTGCTTATCAATAAGAAAAAAATAACCCATTAAAGAATGAGCAGTACAGGAAATTCACAAGTGAACAGATGTCTGAAAAGATGCTCAGCTCTGTTAGTAATTACAAAAATGCTAATTAAAAATTAGATATTTGTCTTCGCTACTCGGAATATCGAAATTAAAATGAATAGCATCCACCGTTTGTTGGGGTGAGGATGTCGCTTTATATTCTTGGAAGTAGGGATGGAAGTTGGTATCATCTTTCTGGAAGGCAGTCTGGCAGTATTGCACAAGTGGGAATGAGGTCTACAGAAATGTCAGACTGCACATATGCACACAACATAGCTTCTATCATTCAGTTGTCATGAGTTGAAAAGACGTATCGAGAGATTACTATGTGCCAGGCACTGGAATAGCCAATGGAGATTTATCAAAAAAAGCCCACAACAATAACAAAAACAAGAAACAATTTTTGCCTTGTGGGAGGTATCAGTAAGTGAAGCCACACAACTACCTGGGTAATAACTTGCTGTAAGTGCTCTAGAGTAAAAGGGCGGGGTGTGAGGAAGGGCCAAGCGGCGAACCTAACTTAGACCGGTTGATAGTTTACTTCAGGGAAGATATTGACCCTGAAGTGAAAATCTAAATAAAGGATGGGACAAGATAATCAGATAAGGAGACAGAGTTGGCCTGTGAGGGTGGAGATCTTCAGGGTAAGCATGTGGGAAGGGCCTGAAGTGGGAAGGAGCTTTGCAGAGAAGTCTAGAACAGAACGGTGGATGGAATGCGGTGAAGGAATGGAGAGTGATAGGGTAACAAGCTAGAGAGTTGCATTAGGGCCAGATTGGATGTCTTTGCAGTTGATGAAAAAGACTTTAAAAGTTCATCCCCCGTCTTCCAGCCTGCGGATGCTGCTGAGTACGGATAGTTAAAGTCTTCCCTCCTACTGCTGTCATGTCTAAGCCAGAGTCTCCCAAAGAGCCTGAAAAGCTGTGGAAGCACTTCATCAGAAGTTGGAGCTTTGAAACAACCAATGCCCATCTGAGGAGCCATTTTGAGCAATGGAGAACGCCTGCAGGCTGTGTGAATATGAGAGATCCAAACACCAAACCCTCCAGAGGCTTTGGGTTTGTCACCTCTGCTCCTGTGGAGGAGGCGGATGCCGCCATGAATGCAAGGCCATACAAGGTGGACAGAAGAGTGTGGAAACAAAGAGGGCTGTCTTAAGATTCTCAAAGACCTGGTGCCCACTTAACCATGAGAAAGATTTTTGTTGGTGGCATTAAGAAGACACTGAAGTGCATCATCTAAGAGATTATTTTGGACAGTAGGGGAAATTTGAAGTGATTGAAATCACAATTGATGGAAACAGTGGCAGAAAGAGAGGCTTTGCTTTTGTAACATTTGATGACCATGACTTTGTATACAAGACCGTCATTCAAAATTCCCATACTGTGAATAGCCACCACTGTGAAGTAAGGAGAGTCCTAACTAAGCAAGAGATTAGTGCTTCTTTCACTGAGAGAGGTCAAAGTGGTTCTGGAAACTTTGGTGGAGGTCATGGAGGTGGTTTTGGTTGGAGTGACAACTTTGGTTGTGGAGGGAATTTCAGTGGGTGGCGGGTGAGGTGGGGATGGATATGGGGCCCTGGCGACGGCTGTAACAGATTTGGTGATGATGGAAACAGCTTTGGAGGTGGCAGAAACTATAATGATTTTGGCAACTACAACAATCAATCTTCAAAGTATGGACCCTTGAAATGAGGAAATTTTGGAGACAGAAGCTCTGGGCCCTGTGGTGGTGGAGGCCAATACTTTGCCAGACCATTAAATCAAGGTGGCAGTGGCGGCTGCAGCAGCAGCAGCAGCAGGAGGGACGGCAGTGACAGGAGGTTTTCATTGCTGTCAGGAAACAAAGCGTAGCAGAGAAGAGAGCCAGAGAAGGAACAGGGAAGCTATTACAAATCTGTTACAACAGATTTGTCCACTCAGCCTAGCAGCGTGGGGGCAGGGCTGAACTGCTACAAAGAAGGCATGCTTTAGACAATCCTCATGTGTCTGGGTAAAAAAACTCAAGGATGGTGTTTGTGACTAATTGTATAGCAGGTTATTTTAGTATCTATTGTATAGCAGGTTATTTTAGTATCTATTTTGCGGAAAATGTAAAGTATTCCAACAAAGGGTTTTAATGTAGTTTTTTTTTGCACCCATGCTGTTGATTGCTAAATGTAATAGTCTGATCATTTAGATGTGTCTTAAAAAATATAAGTAAACTTCATCCTATGAATAATGGGGAGCCATTTTATGGTTATGGTCGGTGTAGTGACATATTTGTTGTTTGCATTTGTAAAGTGTGGCAAAAATGATTGTGTAGACTCAACAGTAGTTCTTGGTGTAGTTTAAAAATGAGAATGGAGGAAGAAAAAAGAACCAGTGAAGAGATAATTGCAATATTTCAGAGACAAGATGGTGTTGGATTGGACTGGCTTAGTGGCAGAGGAGATAGAGAGGAGTAGATGAGTTCAAGTATATATTAGAGGTAGAAGAGTTCAAATTTAGTCATTGTGGGGTGAAGGAGATGAAAAAGAAGCAAAAGCAGGAAGAAAAGAGACTTGAGGCAGTCAGGGAGATCTTTTCTTATTGGTATGAAATTCATATAACATAAAATTAACCATTTTAAACTGAGCAATGCATTTAGTACTTTGACAATGTTGTGTAACCACTATCTCTGTTTAGTTCCAAGACATTTCCATCATCCCAAAATAAAACCCTGTACCCACTAAATGGTTACTCCTAATCTCCCCCTCTCTGCCCTCGGCAGCCACCACAATGCATTCTGTTTCTATGGATTTACCTATTGTGGATATTTTCTATGAATTGAATTGTACAATAGTGTGACTTTTCGTGTCTGTCTTTCAGATTGTATAACGTTTTCCAGGCTCATTCAGGTTGTAGCATGTATTTGTACTTCCCTGTTTTTTTTTTTTTTAAAGATTTTAATTATTTACTTGACAGACAGAGATCACAAGTAGGCACAGAGAGAGAGGGGGATGCAGTCTCCCTGCTGAGCAGAGAGCCCGATTTGGTGCTTGATCCCAGGACTCTGAGATCATAACCTGAGCCAAAGGCAGAGGCTTAACCCACTGATCCACCCAGGCAGCCCGGTACTTCCCTGTTTTTTATGGCAGGACAGTATTTCATTATATGTATATACCATAGTTTGTTTATCCATTTATCCATTTACAGACATTTGGATGGACTTTTGTGTCTGCCTTTCAGCTATTGTGATTAGTGTTGCTGTGAACATTGGTGTATAAGGATTTGCTTAGATTCTGTTTTCATTTCTTTTGAGTGTATACCTAGGTGTGGAATTACCAGGTCATACGTTAATTCTTTGTTTAACTTTTTGAGGAACCCAAACTGTTTTCCACAATGGCCGAATCACTTTATATTCCTACCAGCAGCAAGCGACAATTTGCGTATCCTCCACGTCCTCATCAACACTTGCTACTTTCCCAGGTCCTCTTTTGGAGACGTCAAGATGCCAATGTGTTATGGAGGTAGAGAATAAAATAAGCTTTTGGATATAAAGGTATGGAGTTCATAAGGGAGGTTTGGTCTTGGACTATATATTTTGGAATTGTTAGCATACCAAGAGCATTTAAAAACAGGAGAGGTGATAACATTGGTAAGGAAAAGGGTATAGACTGAGAGAAGAAGGCCTAGATCCTTGCTCAGAAGAACCTTGGGGCTCTCAGAAGAATCTGGGGGGAAGAAGAGGAAGAGCTGGTAAAGATCAAGGAGGACCAATCCACAGATACCCCCAGGGCAGGTTAGCATATGAGAAACAGGAAATTGGGATGTGTCCCTTTCAAATATGTCCTGCTGAAGATCCAGGGAGTGCAATGGAGTATTCCTCCATCTATTGAATCGGTACTTTTAATATCTCAAAAAGCACATCTCTGGATCAGAAAACTCCTTGCCAAAGATTTTCACAGATCTTGGGATGCCTGGGTGACTCAGTCATTAAGCTTCTGCCTTTGACTCGGGTCATGATCTCAGGGTCCTGGGATCAAGCCCCATGTTGGGGGTCCCTGCTCAACAGGGAGTCTGCCTCTCCCCCTGCTCCTCCCCCCTGCTCATGCATGCACTCTTTCTCTCAAATAAATAAATAATCTTTAAAAAAAAAGATTTTCACAGATCTAGAAAGTAGTACAAACATAAGGAAAAAGACCATTTCCCATCTGGATACCACTCAAAAACTTCTAATTTTGGCAAGAGGTGTCCATGTCTTAATCTTTGTAACCTATGAATATGTTATTATTTCATGGCAAAAGGGACTTTGCAGATGTGATTAAGGATTCTGAGATGGGAAGATTATCCTGGGTTATCTGGGTGGCACAAAGTAATCACAAAGGTCCTTACAAAGTGATAGCAGGAGGCAGGCAAGTCAGAGGGAGAGTCAAAGATGCTGCATTGCCTGCTCTGAACATAGAGGAAGGATTGAAATGAGGGGACTTTCTTTGAGGTGATGGAAATGTTCTATATTTTGTTTGGTGGTTACACAACTGTATGTGTTTGTCAAAACACGCAGAACTGTACATCTCCAAAGGGGGGATTTTACTGTATGTAAATTATACATTAATAAATGTGACTTTAAAAATGAAGGAAAATATCCTACAATATAATGTGTTACATACATAGTCCTTTGGGACAGGATCTAAGGGACTGAGCACTCAACCAATAAATAACCTAGTCCAAATATTTGGCTTTTGTGCCATGCTGTTCAAACATTTTTTCTGCTCATAAAGCATTCTCATCTGCTAGCAACTTTAACATTTCTTTAATTGGAAGCCTGTTGAGCTCTTCCTTTCTAATAATTTAAAATATTGCTCTTCCTCAAGGAACAAGGGAAGCCACCAAAATAATGGTGAAGTAGGGCTGGGCTATCAAATAAACCAGAAGCACAGAGACATGGGGGAGGAGGGGGGAATTCCTGCTTTGGTGCCCACCGGGAGAAACAGATAAGCCTATAGAAGGTCATTATGTCAATAGATGTCATCTTGGTTTGGAGGGAATTTCCAGCGCTGGGTTGTTTAATATTAGGCTTATGTAGTTAAGAATGGCCTGGCATTCGCTTAATTAAAACACGAGTCGCATATATCTAAAGGCTAAGGGTGCAGGCTGGCGGGGACCGTCAGCACCAAGCCGCGGTCAGCTCCGGGCCGACTCGCCCCCGCCCTGCAGGCGAACTCCCTTCTCATTGGCTGCTTCCCAGCCGCCTCGGGCGCCTATTGGCCCGCTAAAACTCCCGCTTCCTATAAGAGGCGGACAGTGTCGTGCCGCAGGCAGTTCCAGCTTATCATCAGCAGCCTCACAGGTGAGTGGGGTAGCTCCTTCCCGCTGGGATCAGGGACCACCATAGTCGAGGATTTGGGGACGCTGGGCCAGTGCGCAGAGGCAGGGTCACTCTCTCAGGAAGTAACTTCCTGTGGAGATCTAGATCTGGGGAGTCGAAATTGTACCCCTGTGGTGATTCTTCTTTTCTCCTACCCTTTTTGGGAAGAAAAGACACAGTTTTTGAAGGCTTGCTGTGTGCCAACAACAGGCTCTTTACACATCATCTGATTTCACCTTCACGACAAAATCTGTGATGTGGGTGCTTCTTATATTTTTGCATTTCTTGGGAAGTTCAGAGTTGAACTCAAATCTGTATGACTCCTTTGTGTTAACAAGAAACAAATGCATGCTTCTTCCTTTCCTTCCTCTTGACCAAATGGCAGCACCTCTTTTTTCCTTCTCCCATGAAGGGAACCTTCCCTTAACATCTCCAAAGAAAAGGACATTTCAGTTGACAAGCTTCTCAGCATCACACCTACCTTCATCACCAGCACCCTAACACAGAACAAGGTTACAACTGACAAAGAGTGCTAGTAGTTCACATCCAGCATGTAAGCTTAAACTTGCCTCTGACCGTTTGGTTTCAGTGGCTTAAAATTAATTCCCCATTGATGTTCTACTCTAGTTCGTTTGGGGGAAAAAACTGGAGTTCTACTTCTAATCCACCCAGTAAAAGTTTGTACCCATCAATTAATCCTCAAAGAAGGATGGAATTCATTTATTTGCTTTAAAAGTAGATGTGAACACAGCTTAAAGTAACTAGAAGTACTAGAAGTGTTCCTGTAAAGACCTAATGTGTGGTTTATGAATTTCAGCACTGGAGTTTACTTGTATATATGTTGTTATCATATTAGCTTATCTTCAGGTAGGGATATGTCTTCTATTTCCATTGTCCTTGCCAGTGCCTTTATTTCCTAGGAAATTTTTTTTAACCTTTTAAAAGATTATTTATTTATTTATTTGACCGACAGAGATCACAAGTAGGCAGAGAGGCAGGCAGAGAGAGGAGAGGAAGCAGGCTCCCTGCTGAGCAGAGAGCCTGATGTCAGGGTCGATCCCAGGACACTGGGATCATAACCTGAGCTGAAGGAAGAGGCTTAACCCACTGAGCCACCCAGGTGCCCGGAAAATGTTTTTCATGGCACTGTTTTCTCTTTTATTTCATCTCCACTTTCATTCTTATTACTTTCCCCAAGTCAAAAAAGAAAAGCAAAATTCTCTGGAAGATTCTCTCCCTCTGCATCAATCCTTTCCACAGCTTTTAGCTCTGTCTTCAAACAGCATCTGTGATTTCAAAATATTTTAATTTGATAGTGCTTTGTGCTTCTTAGAACAGATACATTTAAATTATACCTGTTACTGATTTAACTGAAGGGAGAAAGGAATTAGTTGATTTAAGCACCCTGACCTCTACTTTTCAAGGAGCTGTTGATCTTCTGACTCCTTCTTGATATGTCTTCCTTATTTCCCATGGTATATCTGGAACGCCAGTGCATTTTTAATCCAGCCAGGAGATGAAGCAGAACAACTCCCTGCCTTTTGTGGGAAAGGGAAAAATACCAGTTGGCATTGGCTCATTAGAGTTTTTTTTTTTTTTAATAAAATATATACCTTTTTTTTCTTTTTTGGATGAGACATGGGTTTAAACAGGAGTGATGCATTGAACACTGTATAGCTTTTTATCTTACCAGGCTGCGCTATGGTTTTTGCCCCTGAAGAAGTAGAGGGGGTAGATATGCTGAAGGGAGAAAGGAAACAAAGTGACAAGGGAAAATGTTGAGGTTCTGAAAAGGGTTGGGGGGGGTAGTTGAATAAAGGGAAAAAAGGACTGATGCCTTATAAGCTCAATCAAAGTTATGCTCTTAGATCAGAGCCCTATATCTGTAAACTTATTTTGGGGCGTGGGGCAGTGGGTAGAGGGTGGGGATAGGGGAGTAGATGAAAATTGTTTTCTTCTAGGTTTTTATTCTATTTTTATATTTATTTATTAATTATTATTATTATTATTTTTTACCAAAAGTTCCTTTTGAGAAACTTTAAGAATAGGAATGTTTCTAAATTTCAATATAAAATGCCTTGTGCATAATAAGTATTCTGTTAAGGTATCCTTCACCCTTTTCTCCTCAACCCACTGAAGAGATATTGGTGGCAAAACTAGATCTATTCCAGAACCAGGGAAGGAAGAGAGATTTTTGAAATCCAAAAGGATGGAGTGAGACCAACCATGACTGTTACTACCTTTTTATAATGGCTCCTAGGGGAGCTTAAGGGCTCATTTTGAAATGTGAGAGGAAATCTTTATATAGTTTTTATACAAGAGTTGCATTCTAAACTCTGAAAGATCATTGAAGGATGAACTGTCAGGAGATCTGAAATTTTGTCAAGTTTTCTCACTGACTGGCAAAAATCATCTTTCTCTACTGTTCTCTGGTCCTTGCTCCCAGTAGTTAAAATTTGCTTTCATTATGAGCACGATGGTGTATTAGGAAGTGGCTTATATTTGCAGAATCCTTTTTCTTCAGCATATCATGGGGACAGTATCAAGGAAAATGGGGACTTAGTAAATATAGATTGACTAGGGTCTTCATCTACTTACACATGTGTTGCTGAATCATTCACTTGAGATTTGAAACTTAATATATTTTAGGGGTTTCATATAAATAAACTAATGAAACTGAAAATCATTTTAAGACAAAAGAATACTTACATTTCATGTCATAAAACAACCTTTACCATCTTGTGACATGCTTAATTCCCCAGGCAAGAAAATTCTTAGCCAGAGGAGTTTAGGATGTCATTTTTTTTAAAGGTTTTTTTTGTTTGTTTGTTTATTTATTTGACAGACAGAGATCACAAGTAGGCAGAGAGGCAGGCAGAGAGAGAGGAAGGGAAGCAGTCTCCCTGCCAAGCAGAGAGCTGGATGTGGGGCTTGATCCCAGGACCCTGAGACCCTGAGATCACGACCTGAGCCAAAGGCAGAGGCTTTAACCCACAGAGCCACCCAGGCATCCTTAGAATGTCATTTTTATTATATTTAATATTTTAACTTTTATTGAAGACCAGGAAACTTGGGATGCACTTCCCATTATTAGAGCTAGTATTAACTGAGTACTTTGTGTAGGTCAGCAACTGTCCTAATTGTTTTATACACATTAAATATATATATAAGTAAATCCTCCTTATAACCATGAGTCTGATGTCAGTTATCTTCCCTCTAATTTTACAAATAAGGAAACTTATACACATAGAAATTAGAACTTGTCCAGGTGAATTTGTAGATGAATTTGTTACTAGCAATTTACCAAATGATTTTATGTCTCTTACTGTTTGCATTTATATACCATAGGACAAAATTACCCATACTCTGTGTGGAAAAAAAAAAAAAGCCTACAGCCTTTCAGTGATAGTTAGATGAGAAATGTCTCTAAAGGTTTTCACATTTCTACATGTATTTTGAGAATGCATCCCTGAATTTTTAGCCCCAGAGCTACCAGTTCAGAATTTCCTGTATATACTTTAAGTTTACCAAAGGTACAGTTTCTTTGCAGTTGAAAGTCTCTTTTAAGACCTCTTGTTTCTCATTGATAAATCCTTTCTGATCAGACTTATGGATGGGCCAGAAGCCATCTCTGTTTATCTTTAGGATATTTTTGTCACAGGGAAAGAAAAAAAAAAAAGGATATTTGTCACAGGATGGGAAGGTGGAGGTTGGGGGGGTGGTGTGCCCCTCAGATATCATAGCTGGGATCTCAGGGTCTTATTATCTTCTGCTTATTTGTGCTTATTGGGAAATCTGTCTCTCTTCCCCCTCCCTTGTACATAAGTCTGTGAATCCATTGTGGGCAAATTGTCTTCTTTGCTTTTTATTCCTTACTGCTTTAGCACTGACTATGATATTTTAGACACATGGATGTGCTTGGGTTGAAATTTCATTTATTTTACCATTAGTAAACAGTTGAATCACAGAAAAAATCCAGACTATTATTAAGTTTAACCAGATTTTTGGTTTTAAAGCATTTGGCATAGAGATTGTTTTAGTTATAGAGAATAAATTGACACAACTAAAAATATTTAAGCAGCTTTTATTTAAAAATCAATGAGTCAAAAAGTAAACGGTAAATTATATATCCCAGTCTTTTCTTGGTGCCTTAAATAGCTAAGGGACCTTGTGGTCCCCCATGTGTCGAGAGCTGCCAGGTTCTTGAATTTACAAAAGAAATAGAAGGACTTGTCCCTGTTCTGAAGGGCTTGCTGTCTTATTGAAAGACAAGACATGCATCAGTAAAACACTAGAGACCCAGTATAATAAAGTGCTGAAATTGTGGGGGGCGGGGAGAGAAGTTGGCTTTCATAGAGGAGGAGTGCCCAGTTCAGGCCACAGTAGGAGAACTGCAGGAAGCCAGTGGGCATGAATTACACCCTGAAGGGATTGGATTAGAAAAAAAAAAAAAAAGGAAACTAGCAACCAACATGCATTGTATGCTCATTATATCCTAAAAGCTATGTTAGGCCATGTTTTATCTTACATTGGTCTCATTATAGTCTTATGAAGGGTATCTACAAATCCATGTTTCACAAGTGAGGAAACCAGAACTTGGGTAATATTATCAAGTATTGTCTTACTGGTTTCAAATATTATCAAATATAGTCTATATTGCACAACTTCTTTTTTTAGAGCTCTCTTTCTGTTTTCATACTTCATTTTTAGAGAACTACACCAAATTCACCATGATTGAAGACAATAAGGAAAATAAAGACCATTCCTTAGAAAGAGGGAGAGCAACCCTCATTTTTTCCTTGAAGAATGAAGTTGGTGGACTCATAAAAGCACTGAAAATTTTCCAGGTAAGCACTTTCCATGGTTTTTGCATAGTCATCTTCTCAAATGAGTCTCTAAAATTATATTTAAAATATAAATTACTGTAAATTCTTTGGAGATGGATGGAAGAAATTTCTTAAGCACTTAAGTTTATAAAATATTGCTCAATTCTAACAAATGGGCAAGGGATACAAACCATTTACAGAAAAGAAGACACAAATGGGAGGAAGGATTCATTTCACAGATTTCAGAGAAGCAGATTTTTATTTTGTTTTAATTAAATATAATATTAAATTTTAATATTATTTAATGACATTGGTAATATATTCCATGGTATTTTTAATAGAGCAAAATAACAAGATTCCAAAATTATAGTGTTCCCTACTGTCAAAGCTTTAATGCACTTGGAACTTAAAAACACCTTTGTTGCAAGAGTAAATTGGCATAATGTGTAGGGAAACAATATGTATTAGGAACCTTAAGATGTTCACGTAGTTTGACCCAGTTATTCCATTTCCATAAATCCATCTTTTAATTTTTTTTTTTTTTTTGAGAGAAACATGCATGCATGAGCTGGGGAGGTGTGCAGTGAGGGGAGAGAATCTTAAGCAGGCTCCACGCTCAGTGCTCAATGTGAAGCCTTATGCAGGGCTTGAGCTCATGACCCCGGGGATCATGACCTGAGACAAAATCAAGAGCTGGAGGTTTACCTAACTGAGCTACCCAGGTGCACCCCTGCCCCGATAAATCCATCCTAAGAAAACAGGGTATCTACAAATCCATGTGTTTACAAGTGAGGAAACCAGAACTTGGGTAATGTTATCAAGTATTGTCTTACTGGTTTCAAATTTGGATTAATTGTCTTTGGGGTGTTGAGTTGTATCAGTTCTTTCTATACACTGGATACTACTCTTTATATATCCGGCATTTGCAAGTATCATCTCCCATTCAGTAAGTTGCCTTTCAGGTTTATTGGTTGTTTCCTTTGCTGTACAGAAACTTTTTATTTTAATGTTGTCCCGACAGTTTTCCCAACATCCCTGATACTCTTTTTTCTTGTTGGTTCATGTTCCTAATAATTCTTACTTCATCTCCATCTTTGCATCTACAGTTCTTCCTGTTTGGAATCCTCCTTCTACCCTTCTGTCTTCCTACTCTATCTCTTCTTTAAGACTCATCTCAGTTCCTGTCTGCTTCATGAAAACGTCTACTTTCTCTGGCTCATAATGCTTTTTCCCAGAACATCTTCTGCACCTAAATACTTACTACTTGTGTTTTCTTTTAGCCTTTCCTGTGGTAGCCAACTAGATGATAAACTCCTTGTTTGACGTGCTTTTCTTTGTATACTTCACAGTTCTTACCTGGCTACTTAGGTGTTCATCAAGTTAATCCAAATTGAACTGGTTAGTGTTGGAAATCAGCTATTCTAATCTCATTTTTTTAGATGTCGAGTAATGGGTTCTTATTTTTCATTATTATGCCACCGGTGCTGGTCCTCAGCTATCCAAGTTGGTAAGAGAAGATATCCTCCTCCCACAGGTTTGCACATATGGCACCCAGTCTGGGCTGGCATGGGAAGAGAGCAGAAGAAGTAATCTGCTTCAGCTGGTTACTAAGTTTGTAGCTTAAGAGATTTGAGGTATTAAAGACACTGTTCAAGCTGTTCATCTAATTTTATTAAATGCATATTCACAAAGAATCTTTCCTTTCTAAAGGACTAACAATAATATCATTTTTTGAAAACACTTTCATTTGTGATCAATTTTTGAAAGTTTCTTTTTATCTAGGAGAATTGATATTTTGATTTGAGATTGTTCAGTTCTGACAATTGAGGGCCTTCTAGTAGGTGTTATTTTATTAGTTTCTGGAGGGTGTGATAAATTTTTCAAACTTTTTTGAACAGTAATAATATTTAGGGGGAGTTATTTTGCTGTTGGCAGGATTAAAGACACCATTTTTCTCTTTTGACTATGATGGCAAGTGTGGAATTGATTTTTAGTGGCAGTGAAAGTAATGAGCTCAGCGACTGTTACCACTTGAGGCTGTCATATGTGTCTTTACTCTCTGCCTTACTCAGGAGAAGCATGTGAACCTGTTACATATCGAGTCTCGAAAATCAAAGAGAAGAAACTCAGAATTTGAGATTTTTGTGGACTGTGATATCAACAGAGAACAGTTGAATGACATTTTTCATCTGTTGAAGTCCCATACTAACGTTCTCTCTGTGAATCCACCAGATAATTTTACTGTGAAGGAAGATGGTAAGTTTGAAAAGTGAAAATCCCACTCAGAAGATTAAGTACATAAAGTGTGTCCAATCTTATATTTATCTTGAAGGCATGAACATAAAAATAAAACACTGTCTCTTCAAATTCCTTAGTTTGGTACTGAAGGGAGCCCAAAATGTAATTGCTCAAAATACTATAAAACACTTATGAAGTAACATTTTATCAAGTGTGAGAGAAGTGAAAGGGAAACACTGGGTATCAGAAAGAATTCAGAATGGTTGGAAATTGATTAAGTTTTCTGTTTCCAAATCATCAAGTGTTTCTTAATTTCACAAACCTTTAATTTACAATTCCTGAGCACTTAGAAATTCCCACAGGGCTTACTTAGCATCTGGCAGATATGAAGTGAATATTCAAATTTGTTGAGAATATTGACAGTTGCTCACAACTATGATGTGAATACACTCTTTTTTTTTTTTTTTAGGATTTTATTTATTTATTTGACAGACAGAGATCACAAGTAGGCAGAGAGGGAGAGAGAGGAGGAAGCAGGCTCCCTGCTGAGCAGAGAGCCCGATGTGGGGCTCGATCCCAGGACCCTGGGATCATGACCTGAGCCGAAGGCAGAGGCTTTAACCCACTGAGCCACCCAGGCGCCCCGTGAATACACTCTTTAGACAGTCCTCCCTTTCCCCACTCCCACCAAAAGCAAGTGAAAAGCAACAAAGCCTCCTAAAGTTTCAGGTGGCTAAGAACTTCTGTTGTGGAAAAAATCCTTGGGACAAAAGATAAAAAGATAATTGAACCACATTTTGTATATAGTATATAATTTAGAATAATCCCTTAGAACATGCACAGTACTGGGGTGTAATCAGGGCTGATACTCATTTGTTATGTATTTGTATGGCTGTGTAAGTTATTAAAATAATAATATGCTTCTATTCATGAGTGCCAGATAGCTGTTTCCCTGAGTCCCTTGCACATCCCGCCATGCCTGAAGGCTGTGTGCTCCAGATGCTACCCTCCATGTCCCAGGCCCACTACAAATAACCAAAGGGTTAACAGCTGGTGGGGCAGGAGCCTAGGACTCTGCTCCTGTCTATTTTGAGTGACTTGTGCGCCTGTGGTATTTCTGGTTAAATCTACTTGACTATCACTTTTGCGTATGTTAAAAAGAGCATTAGGCTGGAACAAGGTGAATTGAATTCTAGTCCTCTCTCTTCCAACAGAGATAAGTTACCTTGGATAAACTACCTCTCTGAGCTTTAATTATCCCATCTGTAAAATGAGGAGTTTTCTAGGGGCTAAATGGTTCAGTTGATATTTAGGGAATACTGATTTATGTCAGTTATTTCTACAGAAGAAACAGGGATACAAACATATAGCCCTTCCCCTAGAGTCCTTCCCGATCTTTCCTATAAGACAGATATAAGCAGATCAGTGTCAGAGAATCAGAGCCCTAGGGACAGAGAATTAGCTCCACCTACAGGGTTGGGGAAGGTTCATTTGATTTGGGTCTTGAAGGAGGAAAAGGATATTCTTAGGAAAATAGAAGGGTGGCAGCAAGGGATGGGGGCGGGTGTGGGGGGAGAGAAGGAGAAGAGCAGGTGCAAATGCCCAGAGTTACAGGAGGGCTTGTATCTCGAGGGAAGGTGAGGGGGTGAGGGATCAAAGTGACAAAGGCATCAGAGATCTCTAAAAGCCTTTGCATCAATGAAAAGAAACATTCAAAATTCTCATTAAATTAGCACCTCATTCTGCTTTTTTGAAAAGGATAGTTAATATGTAGCTTATACATTTTTTTTTGATACTTTAGTTCTATTATTAAAGTATAGCATTTCTCCAATGCTTAGGAAATCAAGGCTCAAAAATTTCTTTGAACTAAAAATTTTGAATGAATTTTACTTATTAGAAAAAGGGCAATTTACTTATATAAATTTTACCTCAAAGTACAAGCTACAATAAAAAAAATTCATCCAAATGTACTTATGACTTTCTTAATTTCTTCTTTCTTATTGCCTTCAGATCATCTCTTCAACTGTTAGTGGTTTTGTATTTTGCAGGTATGGAAACTGTTCCTTGGTTTCCAAAGAAGGTTTCTGACCTGGACCATTGTGCCAACAGAGTTCTGATGTATGGATCTGAACTGGATGCCGATCATCCTGTAAATATTTTTAATAAATATTTCCATGAAAATAATTTAAAGCAAACTAAAAATTAGGGGAAATTCTTTTCTTTTTTTTTGGGAGAACATGCTTATTCCAGAATAAATGGGATCTGGGTTTTTTTTTTTTTTTTTTTAAGATCCCATTCATCCATTTGACAGACAGAGATCACAAGTAGGCAGAGAGGCAGGCAGAGAGAGGGAAGGGGAGCAGGCCCCCAGTTGAGCAGAGAGCCTGATGTGGGGCTTAATCCCAGGACCCTGGGATCATGACCTGAGCTGAAGGCAGAGGCTTATCCCACTGAGTCACCCAGGCGCCCCAAATGGGATCTGGTTTTAATCTGGATTTTGGGAAGTGCCCGTAGCTTTCCACATTGGTGGAATCCCAACTAATGTCTGAAGAGCATCTAAATTCATTAGCTCTGAAACACCTGTCCCATGTATGGCATTCCTATTAATAAGAGCTTCTCTGTAATAGAATTCTCAAGAATTCTGCTAAAATGAAGACAGTATCTGCAGCAGTTTTTGTTTAAGTGGGTATGGATTATTGGAAATGGGGGGGGGACAGGTAAGGATAAGGGAGAAATACTTACTACTAGGTGTCCGGCAGGACTGATTTATTAGGCAGTTGATGAACTGGGAAGTTGTTTCTTTGGAAAATTATACGAGACATAGTACAGGCATGAGTTGGAGAATTAGCAAGCCCAGAGCATTAGGGTTGCCTATGGAGTCGTAGGGTTCTGGGAAGGTCGAGAAAAAAAAGAGTGCCATTTTGGAGTTGTATGCAGCGGGTCTTTGATCTGCCACTTAGTAGATCTGTTCATTGGCTGCATATTGCCTTAGAGAGCCCTCAGCTGATCTACCCTTTTTTCTATAATATCGCGTTAAGCAATTTATTAATTGTAATTGTATTTGCCCTCAAAGCATTTGCAGTCTAGTTGGAAAATAAAGCACACATCTATAAATAAGCATGTGATTAAATTGTGAAAAGTCCTAAGTGGAATGAACAGATTGCTTTGAGGTGTACATAAGAAGGCAAACACTTCTAGTTGAAGAGATCAGAGAAAGGCAACATTTTAACACAGTCTTAAAAGAGTTTGGCAGGAAAGAGATGGGGAGAAAGGACAGTTCATTGTAACATGAGCAAAGGTTCAGAGGTAAGAAAATCCAGAGCATGTTTATGGAGAGGTGGCGAAATAATTTTTTCTGATCTACTACCAAGTGCTACTGATTTTTACCTCCTAAATATTGCTTAAATTTGTTCCTTATTTATCCCTACTATCATACATTTAACTGATCCCTTGCCCTCCAACTCACCACCTCAAACCCATTCTCCTCATAGTCACTAGAATGATCTAAAACTTCAGTATGAGCATTATCCCTTTTCTGCCTAAAACTCACCAACCATACCTAGGTATCCACCTAAGAAAATTGAAAGCATATGTTCATAAAAAAACATGTACACAAATTTTCATAGCAGCTTAATTCATAGTAACAAAAAAGTAGTAACAACCCAAATGTCCATCCACTGATAAGCAGATCAGTAAATTGTGGTAAGTCCATAAAATGGAATATTAGTGATCATAAATTAACACAAAATACGGATACATGCATGCTACAACAGGGAGGAACCTTGAAAACTGTGATAATAGAAGAAGCTGGTCACAAAAAACCATGTGTTTATGATTCCTTTTATATGAAATATCCAGAATACCCAAATTCATAGGAACAAAAAGTAGATTAATGGTTGCCAGGGGCTGGAGATGAAGGGAAGTAGTGGGGAGTCTGTGCATGAGTGTGATGTTTCTTCTGCGGATAAACTGAAATTATAGTGGAAGTTGTTGCTCAACACTGTGACTGTACTAAAATCATGACACTGTACACTTTAAAATTTTATGGTGTGTGAATTATATATCAATAAAGCTGTGTTTTTTTTTTTTTTTGAAAAATCACCAATGGCTTCCTATCACCCAAAGACTGAAATCCAAGCTGTTTCAGACCCTGACTAGCAGACCTCAAACTAGTCTACGCCAGGCTCCACCTCCTTCTCCAAGCTCCAGCTCCCATTTCCTCAGTCCCAGTTTCCTGGTTGTCACTGCTGCACTGACACGGATGCTGTCCTTTCTGTCCTTTCCCACCCAGCTGTCCCTGCTCCTTTTCTGAGACTTAGCTTGGGAGTCACTGTTGGGAAACCATTCCTGACCACCCCTTACTTTCTTTCACATACTCTGGGTTAGGAGTTTCTCTTTTGAGTTCAGTGGCATTTTGGGCATATCTCTATTAAGGCAGTTAGCATATTGTTTCATAATAATTGGTTGATGTAAACTCCCTGAAGACCCAGGTTGTGCTTTGTTCCTGTTTGTTTCTCTGGATTTTAGCACAAGGCCAGGTGCATAGGAGGGGCTTGTAAATCTGTGTTAAAGAGAAATAATTCTCTCTTTAGAGAGAGATAATTCAGGGGTCTTCCCCTTTTTTCCTGTTTTGCATTATTGGCTGTTTTCTCCTGGGCTTTGCTTTTTTTTTTTTTTTTAAGATTTTACTTATTTATTTGACAGACAGAGATTACAAGTAGTCAGAGAGGCAGGCAGAGAGAGAGAGGAGGAAGCAGGCTCCCTGCTGAGTAGAGAGCCCAATGCAGAGCTCCAATCCCAGGACCCCGGGATCATGACCTGAGCCGAAGGCAGAGGCTTTAACCCACTGAGCCACCCAGGCACTCCCTGGGCTTTGCTTTTTGAAGTCTTATTTTTTCTGTTTGGTTTTTAAAAAATATTTTCTAGGTATAAATTCTAATGTTACTATTTTATCTTTTTATTATTATTGTTTGCTTTAGCAAATATGAATACGTTTGCATTTTGTGATAAAATCTAAGGCTAGATTTAGTTGTCATGACTCCATGTATTATTAGTTACCATTTTATTATGAATTATGATTACAGGAAAATATAGCTGAAGATGTCAAATGATTAAGAAAAAAAATCCTCACATTTGGAAAAGAGTTGTGTGTTTAACTAGGATGATGCTTTTCTTATTCCTCAAACCATTTTATTTTTGTAGCCACTATAAGATTTTTGTATCTTTGTATCTATAGTATCTTTTATTTAGTAGCCATTATAGTATTAAGCTTTCATATAACATTGCCTTTTTTATTAACTTATTTTATTGAAATTCGATTAGTTAACATTTAGTGTATCATTAGTTTCAGATGTTCAGAGTTCAGTAATTCCTCGGTTGCATATAACACCCAGTGATCATTACATCACACCTCCTTAATGCTTATCACCCACTTATCCCATCCCCCTCACCCATAAGATTGCCTTTAAAATAAAAATAATCATACATTTCTAAACAGTGCTTGCTCAAAATTACAATTATGTAGTCCTTTAATATCGTAACTTGAGTAATAATGAAAAGTTCCCTAAATATCATTTGTCAACATTTTAAAATATGTATATTTTTAAACTTTTCTTTAATTATCAGGGCTTCAAAGACAATGTTTACCGTAAAAGACGGAAATATTTTGCAGACTTGGCTATGAACTATAAACAGTAAGTATATTATAAAAATAACTTACTCAATTTTGAAATAAAAAATGAATAGAGTAGACTATGCTCATTTAACAAATAAAAGATAAATACTATTTTTTACTGAATGCTAATTCAAAATAACTCTGTATGTCTCACTAGTGGAGACCCCATTCCCAAAGTTGAATTCACTGAAGAGGAGATTAAGACCTGGGGAACTGTGTTCCGAGAGCTCAACAAACTTTACCCAACCCATGCCTGCAGAGAGTATCTCAAAAACTTACCTTTGCTTTCTAAATATTGTGGATATCGGGAAGATAATATCCCCCAATTGGAAGATGTCTCAAACTTTTTAAAAGGTAATATGCTTAATTTTTTGTAAGGGGTATGTTGAGTTCTGTTGTGATCATGACAGAATTTTTAATAGAGGAATAAAAAGTTCAAGTGTATGGGAGGTCAGAATTTTCCTTACTGTGTCCTGGAGTATTGGACCCAGTATTGGGCATCTCATTTGAAGAGGGACAATTATAATCTAGAGTGAATGTGGAGAAGTGAGCAGAATTATAAGGGGCTTGGAAAATATATAAGTAAAGTTTGAAGGACTCTTAGGATGCTTCACCTGGAGATATAGGGGACATGATAGCTTTATTTAAATACTAGCTGATCATCTTATGTAATAGAGGGAATACTATGTGACCCTAAAGTAAATGACAGTTGGATAGAAACTACAAGCTTTTAACTCAAAATGGAGAGGACCTTGTTAAATGAGCCATTTGAAAATGGAACAGGCTCATGAGATTTCTGCAACCCTGGAGGTTTTCATGCAAAAGTTCTATACCCACTTGTCAGGGATGTGGTAGAGAACACTCAGGCTCCTTGGAGAAGACTGGAGTAAATGGTCTCCAAAGCTCCTTTCCACCCTAAGACCCCATCTTTCTCCCAAGGAAGAAGATGTGCTAATAGAAGCATCAACAAAGAAGCATCGACAGTTTTTTTCCTTTTAGTTCTTCTGCTTATTTGGTTCAGGCTTCCTTATTTTTTCTAGCTAGTACAGGAAGTAAAATGATCAGTGATCTCCAGGGTTTACAATATATAAGAAAAATAAATATTCCCCTTGATCTCAGCTAGTGGGGAAATCCAAGTACAAAAGGAACTGGGTGGAAGTGGAAGAGCAGAGGGCCAGGGTTTGAAATGAATGATGGGCATTGAACTTATCCCCTGAGTCACTGCTGCCCTATTGGCTGGCCCCTTCTATGGAGGGAAAGCAGCCATAGCTGTTGGGAATCGAAGTGCAACAACCAATTTAGATAAAATATACTTTGCAAGAGAAAGTACTGGCTAAAAGTGGTATAGCTTAAAAAGTGGTTCTGATCTAAATTATTAGATCTTGTTGTTGTTGATGTTTTTGTTTTTTTTATTTTTTTGGTTTTTAATTTTTTTTTTTTTTTTTTTTTTTTTTGAAGGAAGTAAGATTGTCTAGGAGATATCCTAAATCCTTTAGGGAGAGAGTGAGGTATAATATAAGGAGACCTGGGCTCTCATTCTACCCTTATCATTTACGGTATGACTTTGGGCACATTATCGACTCTCTGAGCCTCAGTTTAATAGTTGTCACAATGAGGAGAGTAAACTTCATCTCAAATTGTAAACATGAAAGTAGATATAATATGTAAGGTCTAATGCATTGCCTGGCCCACCGTAAGCACTTGAAAATTATTACTTCTGCATAGTACACACAGGTACGTTTAGTTTCCATCTTTTCCCTTAAAATGCTACCGGGTACCACTGGCAGAATTAAAATGTTGCAGAAAATGGTCTGTTGAGGTGAAGATTTTCTTCGTTTTCTCCTTTACTTTGCAGAGCGCACTGGTTTTTCCATCCGTCCCGTGGCTGGTTACCTGTCACCAAGAGATTTCTTATCAGGTTTAGCCTTCCGGGTTTTCCACTGCACACAGTATGTGAGACACAGTTCTGACCCTCTCTATACCCCAGAGCCGTGAGTACTTCCGTTTAGTATTCATTCATCAAATAGTTATTTGTTGTGATGGTACCTCCTTCAGGAGTCTGGTGTGACAATTAAATGAATGAACACGTGTAAAAAATTTGGAACAGTGCCTGGCACATAATACACGCTCCATGGTCTATGTATGTTAGCCGTTATCATTACTATTTTTAATTGACAGCCTGTTACCTGTTAGGTGCCCAATGCTAGCCTAAGCATAGGGAGTATAAAAAAATCAGACAAAAGTTTCTGCCTTCATAGAATTTATATTCCAGTGGGAATAGAGATAATAAACAAGAAAATATATATAAATATAATAAATATATAATATATGTAAATTTATATCTGTATATATATATATATATATATTTTAAAGATTTTATTTATTGGGGCGCCTGGGTGGTTCAGTGGGTTAAAGCCTCTGCTTTCGGCTCAGTTCATGATCCCAGGGTACTGGGATCGAGCCCTGCATCGGGCTCTCTGCTCAGCAGGGAGTCTGCTTCCCCCTCTCTCTGCCTGCCTCTCTGCCTACTTGTGATCTCTGTCAAATAAATAAATAAATAAAAGATTTTATTTATTTATTTGACAGAGATCACAAGTAGGCAGAGAGGCAGGCGGTGGGGGGGGTGAAGTGGCGGGGGGAGCAGGCTCCTTGCTGATCAGAGAGCTGGATGCGGGGCTCAATCCCAGATCCCTGAGTTCCTGACCTGAGCCGAAAGCAGAGGCTTTAACCCACTGAGCCACCCAGGCGCCCCTGTAAATATATATATTTAATATCACCAATCAATGGTGATAAGTGCCACTGAGAAAAGTAAAGCAGAGAAAGGGGAATGTGGTGGATGTGTGGAGGGTTTCAATTTTGAAAAGTGTGATCAGACAAGGACTCACTAAGAAGGTGACATTTGAGCAGAGACCTGATTTGGTTGGGGTGTGGGACAGACATATCTATGGGTATCTTGTTTGTAAGTGGTCTAAGTTTTGAACCGAAATAGTTTCTTCAGTAAATTACTAGTGTCTTTCGTGGTCCACTTGTAGAGTAATACCACTTGAATCAAAGTAAGATCAGATTTTGGTTTGATTGAATTGTTGACCGTGGTTTATATGTGACATGAGCATCACAGAGTGATGAACTTTTACCTCTTTTTCAGAGATACTTGCCATGAGCTCTTAGGTCATGTCCCCCTTTTGGCTGAACCTAGTTTTGCTCAGTTCTCCCAAGAAATTGGCCTGGCTTCCCTTGGAGCTTCAGAGGAGTCTGTTCAAAAACTCGCAACGGTATAAATTGGAAAATAGCTGTAGAGATTAGTAATTCTTATCAGGTTTGGGATGGGAGTGTCAATTTAAACGGACATATTTAAGGTGACTGTTAGTTTGTCTTTGCTCATATTTAATTTAATTTAAATAATTTCAATAGCAGTAAAGGAAGATGTGAAATTTTAAGATTCATCAAAAGGAGACATGGGCTTTAAAAAAAGGCAGAGAAACACTGGAATTCAATCATGTTTATTGTTTGTAGATCTTTTTTTAGTAAAAATGATGAGTCCTCTGAAAATGAAGCTTAAGATGCTTTTGAGCCTCTGTGCTGGAAATACAAAGATGAGTAAGATCTGGTTCCTGCCTTCAAGGAATTTATGTACAACTTAAGGAGACAGTCATTTTGGAATGGGATAAACTCTACAGAAAAATTCAGGAAGAGTGTTCTGGGAGGGCAAAGAATGGCTTGGGGAAGGTTTCATGGAAGAGGAATGTCGGGACTAGCCTAGGGAAGGTGGGTCATGTTTTCACCTGCCAAGAAAGGAAGGAAGAGGATCTTAGGATAACGGCACCCAAGGAAAGACAAGGAGGTGCAGGGTGTATCTGGGGAAATGACAAGAAGCTGGAACAGAGTGTGATAGGGTGGGGGATGTAGTATGAAAAAGGCTGGATGATTAGAACAGTGCTTCTCAAATTGTGGTTTGGGGACCCCCTGGTGTTCCTGAAACCCTTGCACAGGGTCCTTGAGTGAAATATACACTCAGGGTGCAAAGTGGATTTCAATATAAGAGCTAGAGTTCATTGATATGGTTTCAGATTCCACACTGCAGCTGAACTCTAAGAAATTAGCACTTGTTGAGTTTTGATGTAGTGTCAAAGAATATCCACAGTTATCTGAGAAGACTATTAGAATCCATAACCTTCTTCTAACTGCTTATCTGTGTGAGGCTGAGTTTTCTTCATAGCCTTTAACTAAAACAACATAGGGCAACAGGTTAAATATAGAAGCAGATATGAGAATCCATCTTGTTTTTCTAGCCAGACATTAAATAACATCTAGACAGACATTTAAAAAGATAGGGAACAATGTAAAACAATGCTTCTTTCCTGACCCTTTTTAAAATGTTGTGCAATACCCCTGGGGATAAAAATATATGTTTATAAGAAATAAAAAAATTTAAATAAAAAAATGTGCAATAGAGTTACTTTGCGTTAGATTGGTATGTCATCATAAAATGGTTTATTACGTTTTAAAATTAATTAGTAGACATGTAAATGTTTTTAGTTTTAACTTTTACTCTAATAAATTTAGTGAGCTGTAATCCACATAAACAAAAGGTCCTTTGGGTCCTGAGTAATTTTTAAGAATATGCAAGAGTCCTGGGAGCAGCAGTTTGAGAAGTGCTGGTTTAGAATGAGGCCAGGTTGTAGGAATACTTGGGAACCAGTCTGGGGATCTTGAACTTCTTTCCAGGGCACTGTGGGTCAGTGACTAATAGTTGCTGTTTGTTTTAAATTGAGTTATTCAGGCTGTGAAAGTAATATCAATGTCCTTTTGCAGTGCTACTTTTTCACTGTGGAGTTTGGTCTCTGTAAGCAAGACGGGCAGCTGCGAGTCTTTGGTGCTGGGTTACTTTCTTCTATCAGTGAACTTAAGGTAAAAGCCATAAATCTTTCCACATAGCCATGTTCACGTACTATAATTGATATGACCGGAAAGAGTTTTTGGACTTGAACAAGTGCATACTATGGAAAATACTTGGGGTGGCAGTAAAGACAATTTTCTCTATTTCCGAGGTTTATACAGATACCCTATTTTTCTTTTTTCACTTGTATGTGGAATTTTTTTTTAAAAAGACCTTATTTATTTATTTGACAGAGAGAAAGTGAGAGCAGGAACACAAGGAGGGGTAGTAGGAGAGGGAGAAGCTAGCCTCCTGCCAAGCAGGGAGGCCGACACAGAACTTGATCCCAGGACCCCAGGATCATGACCTGAGCTGAAGGCAGATGCTTAATGACTGAGGCACCCAGGCACCCCCTTATATGTGGAATTTAATTACTTAATTTCTTTCTCTCTTTTTTGAGGATAGTTGACATATTATAGACATGTTGTTTTATTTGAAGGTTTATTTATTTATTTTGGAGAAAGAAAGTACATAAGCTGGGGGAAGGGCAGAGGGAGAGAGAGAATTCCCAATGCAGACTCCCTGCTGAGTGCAGAACCTCATGCGGGACTTGATCCCAGGACCCTGAGATCATGACCTGAGCCAAAGCCAAGAGCCGGCCACTTAACCCACTGAGCCACCCAGGTGTCCCAACGACATATATCTTTTTTTTTTTTTTAAATATTTTAAAGCTTTTGCTTACAAAGTTTTGCTATTCCCTCACCATTTTTAGTGTGCTAGCTGTAACTTCTCTTAAATTCTATGGAATTCTTTGAGAATTATTATTTACCCAATAAAGGAATGATCTTATGTTTGCTGAGTGATGGGTTGTGTGTGAAATACCATCCGTGGTACTTCTTGCTCTCAGGAGTCTACCACCTGATGGCGGGTGCAAATCACGTACAGAAATAACTAGCGCAGGCTAGGAAGTTGGCGTCATAATGCAGGAATATACATGAAGATCGTCGGGTGCCTCTTACCTGGAAAAAGTGTTAGAACAAAGTCATGGAGATGATCTTGGGGTGTTTATGGGGAATAGCAAGCCGTTTGTTTTGTTGGAGTATATTGTGGGTCAAATAATGACTTAGGAAATAAGTTTGGAATTGTAGGTTGGGCCCTTACATCAGTGCCCTCAGCGGTGTGCTGATTCTAGTGGTTATGTCTGGGATGTCATCCATGAAGTAAGACAGTATTCTTTTATTTGCTGACTCTCTGTCTCCTAGCATTCACTTTCTGGACATGCTAAAGTAAAGCCCTTTGATCCCAAGATTACCTGCAAACAGGAGTGTCTCATCACAACTTTTCAGGATGTCTACTTTGTATCTGAAAGCTTTGAAGATGCAAAGGAGAAGATGAGGTAAGGTATATCTTCCCCGTGGCTTCACTCTCCTCTGCAAAAGATAGGTCCAGTGATGGTAACAAATCACAGAAGTAAGCAGCTGGATAGTTAGAAGCCTATGAGGTAACGTCTGCCCCTGACATAGCTCCCTTTCACAAACAAATATTTAGAGTATGTTGTTTATGGTGATGTTTGGTGATTAAATATATGAATCGGATACATTGAGAAACTGGTTTCTTCCCATCAGAGTTCATAATCTATTAGGAAAAATAAACTATATGCAAATTACTATGTCATAGCATAGAAAGCCTTAGAGAGATACAGAAGAAACTTTGTTTTCCATTTTATTCAGGAGCAATTTATTCTAGATGGGGCAACAGGGAAGGCTTAATGGCATCTGAGAAAGCACTTGAAGGATAAATAGGATTTAGATATGCTAAGTTTTAGGCTAAGGGAGAGTGTGAAACAAGTAAGGGAGGTGGAAAAATAAGTGTGGTGCAATGAAGCTATGCTTTAACTATTTTTTTAAAAAGATTTTATTTATTTATTTGACAGAGAGACAGCGAGAGAGGGAACACAAGCAGGGGGAGTGGGAGAGGGAGAAACAAGCTTCCGCTGAGCAGGGAGTCTGATGTGGGGTTCGATCTCAGGACCCTGGGATCATGACCTGAGCTGAAAACAGACACTAAAGGACTGAGCTACCCAGGCATCCCATGCTTTAACCACTTTATAAAAAAATGATTTTATCTATCTATCTATCTATCTATCTATCAATCATCTATCTATCTATTTATAGAGCACAAGTCAGGGGAGGAGGAAGGGAGAGGGAGAGAGAGAATCTCAAGCAAACTCTGCAGTGAGCATGGAGACAGACATGGGGCTTGATCTCACCACCCTGAGATCATGACCTGAGCCAAAATGAAGACTCAGATGCTCAAACAACTGAGCCTCCCAGGCGCCCCACTATGCTTTAACTATTAATCAGCTATGTGTGTTGTTAAGAAAGAAAGACTCTGGAGACAGAGAAACTACTCAGGAGATTTTTGTAATACTTCAGGTGAAAATAAGATCCTGGGCCCCGAAAGACGTAGTAAGAAAGGAAGGACCAGAGAAGCAGAATCAACAAAAGATTTGGTGGAAGGGGTCTCAGGTCATATTGTGAGATCATTGTGGGACAGATGGGGGTTGAAGACATGGTCCTTGTCTTCCAGACATTTTCTGATACTTGGGGAGTTGGGCCAGGCCCAGAACCAAATAACAATACCAGGAGGGCTTCCTCTAGCTCATATGGTCCCTTTGCACAGACTCGAAGAAGCGGTCCCTCCTGGGTAGACCAGGTAGATTGCAAACTGCTTTTCAGCACTTACTCATGTACAGTTGTCCTCAGCTGTGTTCCTAGGGGTCCTTAACACAATTATTCTTGGGGGTGCCAAATGAGAGTTTCAAATGTTGACTTGATGAAGAGGGCAGGACTTGAATCCATGAAGAAAGGGTAGAAGTTAGGTCATTTGAGAGAAAGCTAGAGGAAAACATTCTGAACAGAAAGAATGTCCATGTGCAGGAGGCAGGACTGCTCTTGGCCTGTGTGTGTGTGTGTGTGTGTGTGTGTGTGTGTGTGCGCACGTGCACTTGTGTGTGCGGGTATGCTGGTGTGTGGGTGTAGTTAGGTAAATCACAGCTGAGGGGTGTTACTAGGTGGTCAAGTGTGCCATTGTCTCCTGATCAAGCAACTATAGTTGGTCTCCTTACTGTAGCCAAGAAATGTGTAAAGTAATAAATCATTAATAAAGTCACCTACAGGATTTTTCCCTACCAATGCAGGTGTGGATGTGTCTATGACAACTTTAGGTTTCCTATATGTGTAGGATTCCAGGGCATCTCTGCATGTGCTGTGTAGGGAAACAGGTCAGATGGGTTGTGTGAACAACTGATGAAGATTCATCTGTCACCTAGGGTGTGCAGTAGGTTTGCTGTTGCTCATTCAGTTTTCATCCTCTGCTTCCTGGAAATTGATTGCCTCTTATTTGATTTCTTAAATAGAGAATTTACCAAAACAATTAAGCGTCCATTTGGAGTGAAGTATAATCCATACACACGGAGTGTTCAGATATTGAAAGACACCAAGAGCATAACCAGCGCCATGAACGAGCTGCAGCATGATCTCGATGTCGTCAGTGATGCCCTTGCGAAGGTCAGCAGACAGCCGATCAGCTGATCCTGAGAAGGTCTGAGCACCAATTCTGAGGCCTGTGGGCCAGCTCCTGCTTTTCTTGAAGACCTGCTTGTGGAGGGACAGCAGCCAAACGATATTCTCCACTCCTATTCCTTAATCAGTTCTTTGAAAATTCGCCCCTGAATACTCTATTCCACTACCTATTATGTTTGGAGGGTAACAGCTTTAGTGAAATATGATTCGTATACGTTATAATTCACTGACCCCTTGTTTTTTTATAGAGAATTTTTTTCACCCCAGAGAGATCTCATACCAGCTTGATTCTCTTTTCCCTAATCCTTCTTGAATAAAATGACCTTTACGATCACTTAAAATACCTGGAAGGGTATTATGGACCTGACCCATACTGCTACCTAAGATCCTCTTACTTCCAAAGTATCTTACTTATCTTTGGCTTTGTGCCAACCTTGATCACATTCACAGCCCTAAATTTAATAGGAGACCAGCTTTTCCACTTCTAGTGTGGGCAGGAGTATAGAGGTCTTTGTATGTGAAGCCTACCTTGTAAAGAGGAAGTAGTCTAGTTTCCAAGTGTGGTATCTTGTAGGGAAGTGTGAGTAGCTAAATCTGGAAAGGTTGGTTGGGGTATAATCATCAAGCCCAGGCTAATAATTTGGGACTTTATTTGGTAGGGAACTAGGGAGTCCCTTCCCAAGTGACCATCCTCCTTGAGTGAGACCCTTTGCTTTCTAAGGCACTGCATGATGCTGGTTTTGTTTTAGATGATCTCTTATACTCATGGGGCCAAGGGGAACTTCGGGGTACCATACAAGGCCCTATACTTACACATGCAGAGTATTGTGATGGGATTTGTCCTCAGGTTAGCAGGAGATGTCATTGTCAAATGGAGAGTTCAAACTGAGACAGATGAAAGAAACGCAAAGTTAAGGTTGGGAAAGCAACACTGAGCACTTCATTTCCAAGGTATAGGTGAGGTTATAAATATGGAGGCAAGGTATAGGGGGTAGAGGGTGGCGAAATGGGTGAGGAAATGGGACATAAGAAAAGTGAAGAAGACCATTTTAGGTCTGACACCAAAAATGCAAGGGTGGCAAGGACTGGTTTGTATGTGCTGTTAGATATGTAGGACAGGGAATGGGCCTGTTAGAAGAGGATGAACCTGGACTTGTGAATATGTGCTGTGTCTTTTCCATTTGCTCCTTTTCTCCTCCCCACCTTTCCCTCAGGTTTCTGTCTTTGGCCCTCTTCTCTCTCTGCCATCTCTTTATGAGAAATGGCATCCACATCTCTGACTTCAATTATTTTTTTTTTCTTTAAGATCTATTTATTTATTTTAGAAGGTAGCAAGGGACAGAGGGAGAGAGAGTCCTAAGCAGACTCTACACTGAGTGTGGAGCCTGATATAGGACTTGATCTCACAACCCTGAGATCAGGACCTGATTCAAAACCAAGAGTTGGATGCTCAACCTGCACCACCCAAGTTCCCCCATGACTTCAATTCTTGTTTTCTGTGACTTCCATATTTGCATTTCTAACCTTGACATCTTTCTTGAATTTTTGCATCTTAAGTCCAGCTGCCTGCTGGATATTTTCCATCTAGATATACTATAAATCAGGCCAATGTTGTACAACTTCTTATAGTACCATTTACATAGAATGAAATGGGTTAGTACAACATGGTAGCCCTGACAAGTATCTCAAACTCAAAAGGTTAAAAAAATCCACAAAGAAAAACCTTAGAATCATCTGAATATTACACCCCATCAGCTTCCTCTCCCAGTGATGTCATTTCTGTTAATAATATATTAAGGGTCATATTTTCCACCAAGATTTCATTCTTAATCAGCTACTTAAAAAACTGTGTCTTTACTCTCCCCCCATGAATAGTCAAATTGTATAGCATTTAACATATTTTATTTCAACAGAGCTCTAGATCTTTTAATCATTTTTAGACCTCAAATTATAAAAAACTTTATCATACAATGAAATAGAATTGGGAAGAGTAATTCATGCTATTTCAGATTTATACATATAATTTTATTTAAGTATAACTATTAATACACCTTTGATAGCAATTGATCTAAGTTAGCTAATCTAAAATCATTTGAAATACTGATCCGCTAGTTTTTTAGTTGGTGTATCTGGTTGCAAAGAAATCTATCGTAAGAAAACCATGATAGATAACAGTTAACAGCAATTTATAGATACTATATCTGGTTATTTTCATACAACTTTGATCATAGATATTGAATTTTAAAATTATGGTGTTTAAAACCACTCTATGACTAAAGCACACTAAAATGAATGTTAAAGCACAATCATTATTATTCATAACTTCAGGATAATGGAAATATTTAATGATTGATTTCAGTTCTTCTAACCTCTGGATATGTGATAATTAGTAAATCAGGAGTCCTGAGAGTTTTCATGAGTTTTAAAAATATATCTTCAAAGCACCTAAGAATATATTAATATTTACTCCAATATGAGAACAGAATTGAGCCAAAAGTTTGGTTTATAATTCTTAATCAGTGACTTCTTACTTAAGTACTTAGATGGTATTTTCCTGACTTTTTGAAGAAAGTTCCAAAAGCTGGTTGCCAAAATACCTGTGTTTCTTAATCTGCCTGTTTTGTCAGAGTTGTTAATAGTAATGACACACCAGAATGTATACAATTATACCTAGTTTTTAAGTTGGCTTTCAAACTGAAAAAGGAAAAAAATCCTGGAGTTCTTTAAAAGCACACATAATGGAGTTCACATATTAATTTCTAGGAAATGAATAAAGATGCTATGGTCCATTTCAATCTAGTCTTTATTTTACTATGTAATATCCTTTTATGATTTGTAAGTTTGTTATTTAACTGGTTAGTTAAATGGACACAGTTTTACTAGTTAGTAAATGGACAAATTTACTAGTTAGTAAATGGACAAAAAATTCACGTTCTTTTTTTTTTCTTTAAAAATTTTATTTATTTGAGAGAAAGAACAAACAGGGGAAGGGGCAGAGGGAGAGGAAGAAGCAGACTCCTGTCTGAGCGGGGAACGCATGGTAGGACTTGATCCCAGGACTCTGGGATGATGACCTGAGCTGAAGGCAGCCACTTAACTGACTGAGCCAACCCAGGCTCCCCAAAATTTGTGTTTCTTTTTCTTTCTTTTCTTTTCTTTTCTTTTCTTTCTTTCTTTCTTTCTATCTTTATTTCTTCCTTCCTTCCTTTCTTTTTTTTAAAAAGATTATTGATTTGTTTATTACACACACACACACACACACACACACACACGCACACACACACACAGAGGTTGCACAGCAGGGACAGCAGCAGGAGGCAGAGGAAGGAAGAAGCAGGTTTACCCCAAGCAGGGAGCCCGACGTGGGGCTCAATCCCAGGACCCAGGGGTCATGACCTGAGCTGAAGGCAGATGGTTAATGACTGAGCCACCCAGGCACCCCCCAAATTCATGTTCTTAAGAAGCATTTTTTTTTTTTTTGGTCAAACATAAGTTAAAAATTGATTTATGGGGCACCTGGGTGACTTAATTGGTTAAGCATTCGACTCTTGATTTCAGCTCGGGTCATGATCTCAGGCTTGTGAGAGCAAACCTCCGGTGGAGTATGGAATCTGCTTATGATTCCCAGCTCTCCCCACCCTGCCCCCTGGCTCTGACCCCTGGCTCTCTCTTCCTTTCTCTCTCTCTCTCTCTCTCTCAAAAACAAACCAAACCAAAACAAACCCCAAAACAAAAATCAAACCTGGTTTAAATATATATTAGCAATTTCATAAGTTTAAGAAATCTATAACATTCTTACATTTCTTTTTTTTTTAAGGTTTTAAAAATTTATTTGACACAGAGATAGAGAGTACAAATAGGCAGAGCAGCAGGCAGAGGGAAAGGGAGAAGGAGGCTCTCTGCTGAGCAGGGAGCACGATATGGGGCTCGATCCCAGGACCTTGAGATCATGATTTGAGCCGAAGGCAGACACTTAACTGACTGAGCCACCCAGGTGCCCACGTTCTTACATTTCTTGAAAAGCCTATGAATATGAGATACAAAGGAAGGCGAACACACCTGGAGCCTAGAAACTACTTTTGGAATTTTTGATAAAGTCTCAATCATGTGTTCCTCCTCATCTGTGTAAGGAGCTAAATCTGCTTCACTGAGTTATTGGAAGAATTATGTTGCAAAAGAATGTTGTAAAAAGAAACATCCATGGAGCACTGGGTGTTGTACATAAACAATGAATCTTGGAACAGTACATCAAAAACTAATGATGTATTGTAGGTTACTTACATAACACAATAAAAAAAAAAGAAACATCCATGTGTAAAGCATCACTAATATAATCACTGTCCTGATCCAGGATCCCCCATAACTTCTGGATGACTTTATCTTCCTCCAGAGGGAATTCTAGCAGGCAGTATATCATGGCATGGGAAGATCTTGGTCCCTTGAGGGATTAAGCAAATTTGAAGCTGAACATCAGTCTTCACGAGGGCTGGTCTGTTTCTAGCTCAACTCTACTCTCAAGCTGCAACACTTTAGGGATCTCAAAGGAAAGCTATGGGTGTGTGCTGGGAACCTGGACTCCTACCTTTGTCCCCTACTTTTGTCATTCTTTCCACCCCTAAATGATTGCTGAATACTGTTCAGCTTCTCAACTGCAGTATTCAGTCCAGTTTCTTAGCCTCCAAGTCACTGCTTGCTAATGAGCAAACAGTTCCAGTGGAAAAGTAGTGCCAGATATAATCTCTCAGCTTCCAGATTTTGGCCCTTCAAATTCTGGCTGCTTTGATAGTCTTCAATTACTTGAAACAGATTTTTAAAATATTATCCCCCAGCTTTTCTAGTTGTTTTTGCAAGAGGCTTGGTCTATAGTTAGTTAATCTGTCTTTATCAAAAGTAGAAATCTGACCTTGGAGTAAATCACTTAACTTCTTTGAGCCTCAGTTTTTTCATCTATAAAATCAGATAATCTAAAGGAAAACATTTCCTAACTTGTATGGTACATAGATATAGCCTATATGGCCCCAAAGTACTTTATACTTTCCTCTTATATGGAAACAAAGCATCTGAAAGTTACACGATCAAAGAGTTTAGCCCCATTCAAGGACTGCAACTCAGCCAGGCGGCTAATGGACAGAATTACTCAGTGGCATGCACATAGTTGAAATAGTGGCAACATTGCAACATTGCCTAGAAACTGTATTAAAAGCTATAACATAATGATATAACTGTAAGCTAGCGAAGTATAGATGTATGTATATTTAAGGGGTAAAATTAGAAGACAAGTGTATTCTTCTAGATCTTCTCTCTATTCAAGCTACTCTGTGATAGTCCTTTCCCCTTTGGCTGAAATCTCAGGTCCTGGCCTTGAATTTTCCGCTCTTTCTCAGTCCTTAGCTCCTAATTTCCCTCTCTCTTTTCTTGTTCCTCTGTACCCACGCACTAGGATGCCAGTTTGGGAATGGTGGTGGGGAGGAGAGGCAATGAGTAGAAAGCTCTGTTTGGTCTGATACTGCTGTGAGTTGGCATCAGTGCTTTCTGTACTTGGTAAGGGATGCTGACTCATTCTCTGGGGGTGTTTTGGAGGAGCTTCCCACCTTCTTATTTTTTGAGATCTCTTGATGTGACTGGGCTGTTGAATTCATCTCCGTCACTCTCTAGGAATTTAGTGGTCAACTCCAGTAGGGTGTCTTTCCAGCCCTTCAGAAATTTCTCTGGATAGGGTCTAAGACCACCCCCTAGCCAAATTATTGTGTGGGAAATATACGGGAGACATGAAAGACCTTTCCAAATTGATCTCTCTTTGCTCAGCCATCTGGCCAGAAGCCATTGGATTTCTCAGGATGAATCAACAGCCTGCCCAGGCACCAGTCTGGAGGGATACATATATACCAAGTTCTCTAAGTGGTTTTGTAGCAGCACGCCTTTCCTGAGACATGAGATGGGCAGCACACACAGCACCTTGACAACGGTTCCACTGAATCCTACCAGAATTCTCTCAGCCTCTCCAACCTCTTTCATAGACTGGAAGTCATACATTGGTTTCTAAACACCTCTTTTCACAAGTTCGTTTTTTTCTTAGTATGGTCATGGATGTTCTCAAGATGCCCCAGGATGAAGAGGGAAAAGTGAGGTGCTGCCCTCATGTGGTCTTATAGGCAGAAACACCAAGGAGTAGTTGGGGTCAAAGAACAGGAAAGGTCTGTCTGTTCAGAGCTCACTGGAGATACATTCCAAGGCTCCCAGGCATACAGGGTAATGAGGACTGAAGGCTTCTATCAGCAAAGGGGGTCAAGAACTGGTGAATATGGATTATAATCTTTAATGTTACCCCATTTGTACCCACAAGATTATGGGTGGCTCTGGAAATGGAGGGTATGTACAAAAAAAAGTACAACAAAGAAAATAAAATTCAGCTGCAATCTTTCACTCTGATATAGGTGTCTGTGTTGTGTGTGTATAAATTGCTATAATAGTTACAAGTATGACACATCATGAACACTTCCCTTATTTAATATCTTCCAAAACATATTTTTAAAATGCAGCCTAGTAGGGGTGCCTGGGTGGCTCAGTGGGTTAAGCCTCTGCTTTCTGCTCAGGTCATGATCTCAGGGTCCTGGAATAGAGCTCTCTACTCAGCAGGGAGCCTGCTTCCCTTCCTCTCTCTCTGCCTGCCTCTCTGTCTACTTGAGATCTCTGTCTGTTAAATAAATAAATAAAATCTTTAAAAAAAAAATGCAGCCTAGTATTCCACTACATGGCTATGCCGCAATTTAAACAATTTATTTTTGGACTTTCAGGTAATAACGTTCCTCCCCATTATATACAATCCATAGCGGATAGTTTGCAGTCTAAGTGTGCACAGCTCTCATTATTTTCTTGTGATAAATTAACAGATGTGGAATTTACTGGGTAAATATCTATTTATCTATCTTCATGTTCCTCATACACATTGCCACATTTTCCTTTAGGAAGATTGTACTTACTTAGCTCCTACCAGCAGTGTATGAGAGTGTCCGATAAAAGCCATTTTATATGAAAACCTCTGTTGGGTGAAAATTACCCAGTATTGATGATCAGAATCAGGGCAGGACCGTGCTCTGAGCGCTGAGGGTTAGAAGGCTGCCCCTGGCAGGAATCCATGAGAACCATCCTGCTCAGTTTAGTGTCCCGAGGAGTAAGTTCCCGCACACTCGCTTACCAAGATCAGATTTTACAAATGCACACCAAAGCAGATCCAAAGACCCATCGGCTAAGACACTGGGGCAGGACCCTTTCCACCCGCTCCCAGGCTCAATTTCTCCCCAGTCAACTGGTGATACAATCTCTGCCCTGTCAGTTCCTCCGGGCTGTCGTGGGACTCCAAAGAGATAAAAAACATGAAGGAGAGTAGTGCATTCGTATATTACTAAAAATAGAGTGGGAGGGGAAGTAGGGAGCAGCACAGCTGCCTGCAAGTCTGGGGCCCGGAGGCGGAGATACCCGTAGCACGCCTGAGCGGGGAGATTGGGAGGAGGATTCAGAGGCGAGAGCCGGGCTGTCCCACCCTCGGCTCCGCCCCCGTCCCCACCGCACACCTCAGCGATGGCCCCGCCTCCTCCACAGACCCCCTCCCCCCGCGCTGGCCCCTCCCCATCACCGACACCTCCCTAGAACCGACCCCGCCTTCATTGCAGACTCCTCCCCCGATCCGACCCCTCCCAATCACAGGTCGTACCCGCGTCAGGCCCACCCACCCCAGTCACTAATCCCTCCCCTGGAACGCCCCTCCTCCGATCCCTCCCGGAAGCGCCTGCGGAGCGTCCCCACATGGAGCGCGAGCCGAGCGCCTCCGCGGCCGCTCCTGCGGCGGCGGCCGCGTTCTTCTCCTGGGTACGTGACTCCGCCCCCGGGCCGGGGCGGCTGGGACTGAGGGGGCGCAGAGGCGCGGGGGAGCTGGCGGCCTCGGCGTGGGCGTTCCTGGACTGGGCGGCCGAGGTCCCCGCCAGGCTCTGGGTTGGAGGACGCGGGGCTGGGGCCCGAGATGGAGAGGGTTGGGAGGGAGGCGCCCTCACGGGTGACTTAGGGGCCTGCTGGCTGGTGGGGTCCGGACCCGAGGGGCTGCGGCGCAGCGGGAAGCATCTGCCTCCTGGGCAGAGCGTCTGGTTCCGCGAGAGCCTCAGGCCCGGATAGCGCCGGAAGGGACGGCTTGGAGGGATCGCCCCGTCCAGAGCCCTGTGGGGCCACCTGTGCTCCTCACCATCCCGGAGGATGCCTGCCCGTTCCCAGCCCCACCCTGGCGGGAGCATCCTTTCATGTGAGGCCTGCGGTGGTGGGCCGTGCACCAGGCGGAGATCCTGCCTGTTCGCTGGTATTCTTCTGTGACCTGATCTTGCCTGTGTTCGGGGGCGTGGGAGTCTGCGCCGGTGTGTTGGCTTGACGGAGGCACTGAGAGACAGGGTCATCTTTACGTGTCCTGGCTAGGAGAGGGGAGGGTCTCTGCAAAGGATTGTGTTGCAAGCGGCCAACCAGACAGATGCATGGAAATAAGCTGGCGTAGTGTCTTGTTCTTTACAGCCCATATCACAATTGTAATGAAATGTAGGATTTGTGAATGTCAGTCTCCTTGGCTAGAATGTAAGCGTCTTGAGGGTGGGTGTTGTGCCTGTCTTGTTCACGGTGCCTAGCAAATATTTGTGGATGAATGAATGAATGAGACCCTTTTGTGTGCCTAGCTAGGTGCTGGTCTTTTGGGGAAAACACACATGTGAGAGATCCAGCTTTGGAGTTGAGGGAGCAGGATACCACCTATGTTACTGTTAAAACGAACCCGTGTTGCCTAGTCAAAGGTAATTATCAGTACCGGGCAGCACTTGTTGAATGTAAGGCGGCAGACTGGCAGAAGGGAGACCGCGCTGTGGCCTGAGGTAGTCTGGCTGTCTGGGTGCTATCTCTGAGGCGGCACTTGATTTGGCGATTGAATGCAGCCGGTTCTGGCTTTTCCCAGGTGGGAGACAGGGACCTGCGTGTCAGATATGGCCTCTTCCACGGCTTGGAGGCCTGCGGGCTGCCTTGCTGCATAATATGCGTGGAGGGGGTCTATGAATTTGCCAGGGCTGCAATGGAAAAATACCACAGACTGGGAGGTCTTAAAAAATGGAATTTTATTTATTTTATTTATTTTTGGAGGCCAAAAGTCCAAGAGCAAGGGGGCAGCAGGTTTACTTTCTTCTGGAGCCTCTTTCTCTGGCTCGCAGGTGGCTGCCTTCTTGAGGTGTCTTCGTGTGGCTTTTTCTCTATGTGAGAGCATTCCTGTGTCTCTTCTTGTATTGGTTTCAAGCTCTGCCTTTACGATTTCATTTAACCTTCATTATCTCTTAAAAGGCCCTATCTCAAGATAGAGTCACATTCTCAGATACTGGAGGCTAGGGCTTCAACAAATTAATTTTAGGGGAACACAGTTCAGCCCATAACAAGGAAATTTACCTCCTTGGAGTTGTATATGTGTGTGTGATATGGCTGAAGGGTTTGTAAGGAAAGGAGGCAAATACAGCTGTAACATGTATAAATTTTCCTCCGTTTTGCTTTGTCCTGGATTTTGGGCCTCTTACTGCATTATAAAAATTGAGTCCCATAATTTGAGCCTCAAGAACCCTTGTCTCTCTCACTTTCTGTTCAGCAGGCTGTAGTTCTGCTCATGGGGCAGCCACGGATATCTTAGGGCTGATGGAGACATCCTGTGTGTGGGTACCCCACAGTGTGCATGGCTTTCCTTTCATCTTTCCTAGGTAGGGCCTTATCAGATCTTACATTCATTTACTGTATTCACTATAAAATATATGTACACCTTCTCTGGGCCCGCATAGTTTCAAATGCAGGGGAAATGGCAGTGAACAAAGTTCCTGCCCTCATTGAGTTTACTTTTTAGAAGGAGAGGTAGGCAATAAAATATAAGCAAAGGTCACGTCAGGCAGTGCTATGAAGAAAAATAAAGCAGAAAAAGGGGGATAAAGTGATGGGGGTACTGTAGATATAGTTATAGGTTAACTTCTTGCCAGGGAAGCTCTGGGCTGAAGTTCCCACCATATATCCTTAGAGACGCAGTACAGTATAATGAAAGGAGCAGGGCATATCTGACTTAGTGCCTTCCCAGCTATGTGATTATGGAAGGTCACTTAACCCCTCTGAGCCTTAGTTTCTTCTTCTGTAAAACAGGAGTGATAATGTCCATCTCTTCTGTTGTTGTGAGAATTAAAGGTGAATGCCAGCCACGGGAGAAGCACTTAGTAATTGACAGCTGATACTGCCCCTGAGGGACCCGTGCCCCTGCCATGGCTTGCACTTCCAGCATGGGAGTCCTTGCAGCCCGGTACAAATGTGAAATAGACCATAAGGGGCAGAAGTTTGTATGCATATATGTATTTTGGGTAGTTATTTTATTTTAAATATTTTATTTATTTATTTGACAGAGATCACAAGTAGGCAGAGAGGCAGGCAGAGAAAGAGAGGAAGAAAAGCAGGCTCCCTGCTGAGCGGAGAGCCTGAAGCGGGGCTTGATCCCAGGACCCTGTGATCATGGCCTGAGCCAAAGGCAGAGGCCTTAACCCACTGAGCCACCCAGGTGCCCCTTGGGTAGTTATTTTAAATCACTTTTCCTCTTTCAGATGTCTTAAAAACAAACATATTTGGAAGGTTTTATTCCTCATATCTAGGAAGAAACAGCCAGGAGTAGATACTTGGAGGAATTATAAAGATTTCTGAAATCTAAAGTTTCTTCCTGCAGGTCTATAATTCTTTTTCTTCAATTTTGAGTACATAAAACTCCAAAGACCCCAAACTGACCTGACATAATGCTGTTTATAGTCTTCGCCTGCCTACTGTATTTGTACCTCTTACTGTAGAAATAATACTATTTTGCTTATGGGGCACTGCTCCTGAACCTCGCAGCAGTGTGTTTGATTTGCATACGATATTACTTTTCTAAAGTCTGTACAATTCTGAACCTGAAATGCATCTGGCTGCAAGGGGTTTGGATCAGAGATGCTGGACATTTATTTTGTAATAACAAAGATAGACATATTACCCACCAAGGGGAAATCTGTTCCCTTACAGGAATCTCACCATGTGAATCTCGGAGTCACACAACACTGTACTTGGAAAGGCCCTTGGAGATCATTGCCAACCTCTTTCACTTTGTAATGAAATAACAGTGACATGCCCTGCTTGAGGGCACAAGGCCCTCAGCTAACTTCGATTACAGAAGTCATTGCCAGTTTTCTCAGTGAGGGCATGAGAAGGGACTTCCAGTGTATTTCCCAGCTACTTTTTCCCCATTTCCCCTCCTTATTTCTTTTCTTAGCCTCCCTAGAGGATTAGCTTTTATCAGAAGGAACTCGCATGCTGCCCCTTAAAGGTGATACCTGTAGGCTGGTGCTTTGGGAGGAGAAGGGGAGTATCTTTGGATAAGGGCTCCTCTCTCATGGAAATCGCGGTGTTCTTGGGATGGGGCCATCATCTAAGTATGAGTTGCATATAACAGCCTCTTAAGAATGAGCTTATGAAATCTCCACTGTTAAAGGCTCTGAGAGGCATGTCAGGATGAGAAAGATAGGGACAGGTCAATGCATATTGACAGTTGTGGTTCCCGTACTCATTCCTTCTTGCCTTATTTTATCCCTAGGGTGCAAATAGCTACGGGCAACTTGGCCTTGGCCATAAGGAAGATGTTCTTTTGCCCCAGCAACTGAGTGACTTCTGTAAACCTGAGTGTATCAGGAGGATCAATGGAGGAGGGGGCCACTCTGCTGTTGTCACAGGTAACATCCTTCTAGAGTGGACAGTTCTTATTTCGACATTTTGCACTAGCGTGTGATGTTGCCACCTTTCAGCCTCTTATATTTTGCAGAGGAAAACATTTTTGTGAAAGAGCCAAGTTACCATTAGAGAATTCTAGATTGTCAGAGCTCAAAGGCCTTCAGAGATTTTCTAGGCTCCCCGCCCCCATTTGTACAAATGAGTCTCAGAGAGGAAAACTAGTTGCTTAAGGTTACAAGACACATCAGTGGCAGAGTTGCAACATACATTCATTTTATATCATATATTGCTATTTAACTTTCACTTGTGAGTTAGAAGTCTTTGCAAGTAGATTGAGCAAGGACTTTGTGTTTTCCTTAATTTGCTTTGCAGAGCCTATGATAGTACTTAACATGTATTACAGGAACCATGATTTTGCAAAAAAAGGTATATTGCATCCTGCTTAAGAACATGAGTTCTTGGAATCAACTGCCTGGGTTCAAATCCTGGTTCTATTATTATCTATGTGGCCTTGAGCATATTAATTCCTTTGTGCCAGTTTCACGTTTGCTACATGGCGGTATTCATGCTGGATGAGGAGAATCAGTGAGTGACAGGACTGCAGTATGACTCTCATGGGTCCTTGACACTTTTGCCTTTGTGGACCCTTTCCTCTATAAAAAAATAGTAAGAATTTTATTTCACAAACACATTGATATGAAGATTCATCTAATCCAGGCTAGATTTAGCATTGTATCTTTATTTATTTATTTTTAAAAAAGATTATATTTATTTATTTGACAGAGATCACAAGTAGGCAGAGAGGCAGGCAGAGAGAGAGAGAGAGGGAAGCAGGCTCCCTGCTGAGCAGAGAGCCCGATGTGGGGCTCGATCCCAGGACCCTGAGATCATGACCTGAGCCGAAGGCAGAGGCTTAACCCACGAGCCACCCAGGCGCCTCTCTATCTTTATTTTATTGCATTTATTTTTTTCTTATTTTAGAAGAATGCAGGGGTGCCTGGGTAGCTCAGTGGGTTAAGCTGCTGCCTTCAGCTCCGGTCATGATCTCACGGTCCTGGGATCGGGCCCCGCATCGGGCTCTCTGCTCAGCAAGGAGCCTGCTTCCCCCCCACCTCTGTCTGCCTCTCTGCCTGCTTGTGATCTCTCTGTCAAATAAATAAAATCTTTAAAATAAATAAATAAATAAATAAAAGAATACAAAGTTAGGGGCACCTGGGTGGCTCAGTGGGTTAAGCGTCTGCCTTTGGTTTAGGTCATGATCTCAGGGTCTTGGGATGGAGCCCTGCATTGGGCCTCCTGCTCAGAGGGGAGCCTGCTTCTCCCTCTCCCTCTGCTGCCCCCCCTGCTTGTGCTCTCTCACTCTCTCTCTCTGTGAAATAAATAAATAAAATCTTAAAAAAAAATTAAAGAATATAGAATTAAAACATTTCTGTGGGCCTCTAAAAGTATTGTGGGCCCTAGGCATGATGCCTAAAGGATAAATTGGCACCACAGATAAAAGATAAAGCTTATACCATAATATGTGGCACCTTCTAAGTTCTAAATGAATGCTGGCTTTTCTTGGAATGGCAGATGCTCAGCTTGGTGACTGGCCACTGCTCTGGGACTTGGGGTGTCCCATGTAGCTACTACGTTTGAGCGCCTTGGCCCTATGCCACTTAGGCCAGTGCACATTAACCTACGTGACTTATTAGTGCAAGTGGGAAAAGAGTTCCTGGGTTTGTGACTGCAACTAATTAGTGAAATCCTTTTTCTCGATTTGACAGTTGTAATTTCCTCTGTGTACCCTATCACCAAAGCCTCTGCTTTTTGCAGATGGTGGAGGCCTTTTTGTTTGTGGCCTGAACAAAGATGGGCAACTGGGTCTTGGTCACACAGAAGATGTTCTGTATTTTACTGCCTGCAGATCGCTCCTTGGCTGTCCTATCCTACAGGTGGCCTGTGGCTGGGATTTTACCATTATTCTCACAGGTAAGTTCACTCTTTGGTAAATCTTTATCACCACAGAGTCACTGGGTGAGAAGAGCCTGATGGTAGCGATCCTTCTGATTAAGTAAAAGCCTCTTTGTGTGTAAGCACACATACAAATTTCTCTTTGGTCATTGAGGAAGATTGTGGGTGCCCTTTGCAAGAGGAGTTTGAACAGCAAAATTTTGGGCTAGACAATTCTTTGCTAGAAACTGGAGAATGGATTAGATTAACTTTGGTGGCTACTTCCTGTCCTAGAAATTCATGATAGCTGTGTGCCTGGGCTAGCTGGCCACTCATGCTGGCTAAGGGCTACTCGTGGGGGACCATGGTGGGGAAGCATGAGGAAGTCAGAAATCATACAGCCATAGTGGCAACTTTTTCCCCAGTGAAGAATTTAAAAGAATATTAAGTATGGTTGGGCAGAGCTGTTTGGTCTCTGCAAAGCCAGGTTGCAGAATAGGATGTAGAGGGATATGGCCAAAGGGTTAGTAGGCTAATGCTCTTGGGAACAGCTAGCAATAGTTACTTTTTGTCCAGCTGACTTCTCCCTGGAAGTTTTGCCCTGTATAGCTTGTCATTCTGGATGGGAAAGGACATCTAGAGTTTCTGATTAGATTCCCTCTTGGACACAGTCCTCTAGCAAGGGCGTCTTCTGACCATATCCTCTACCACACCACCCTTGTGGATTCTCATGTGCATAGCTCAGAACCCAGGCTTTTAGTACATGGCTTTAATTATTGTTCCCTACCAAATAAGTCAATCAGAGAAAGACAATTATCATATGATCTCTACGATATGAGGAATTTGAGAGGCTGGGTGGGGGACTGTGGGGAGTAGGGAAGGAAAAAAATGAAACACGATGGGATCGGGAGGGAGACAAACCATAAGAGACTCTTAATCACATGAAACAAACTGAGGGTTTTTGGGGGGAGAGGGGCAGGGATAGGGTGGTTGGGTTATGGACATTGGAAGGGTATGTGCTATGGTGAGCGCTATGAAATGTGTAAGCCTGATGATTCACAGACGTGTACCCCTGGGGCAAATAATACATTATATGTTAATAATAATTAAAAAAAAGTTATTGTTCCCTGCCTATCCCTCTTGTTGCCTTGTCTTTTATTCTCCACATTTCCCATACTTTTCTTTCTAGAAATATCATGCAGAACACTCTCTTTTGTCTATCTGATGTACTCTTATCCCTTCTTTAAAACCCTGCTCAGACATCACCATCTCTTCTGCAGAGGGGTTCTGTAATGTGTGCTGAATTTAGTAGTAATAACTCTAAAGAATAGCTATTGTTTCTGAAGTACTTTTCATGAGCTGTGTTGGAGTTGTAGGTTGTCAGTGGTTAACATTCTGTTGCCTGCTCACTTTTGGAACTGATTGTGAGAGAGGTGAAGAGCGCTCAGATAGCTGGAGATCACACTATTGGTAAAGGCTACGTTGGAGGACAGGGTTAGTGGTCAGACCAAGTGGCTCTGCAACACTCCTCTGAGCCAAACTTACTCTGCAAGCAGTAGGTTATCTCTGAAGGCAAAGCATTTCCTATGCCCCAATCCAGAGTACCTGAGAGGAAGGTGTTCCTTCTCCCAAACTCCTCAGTTGGTCAAGTTATCCCTTTTCTCCTGGGAAGCAGTGAGCTGGGGAGGGCCAGGGAGAGAGGCCTGGAGTGTTAAAATAATGAAAATTGTGATGCATGGAAATGAGAAAAGTAGGGGTTAAGTATCCTTCCATCCCGGTACCGGGCAACAGGTGAATGTTCTGCTCAGGTAAGCTGCCATTATTTAGGTAGTGGGATGGGGAATCAGTGAAACAGCCCAGTGCCTTGTGTTTTTATTCCTAGAGGGACAAAAGCAGGGACTGTGGTTTGAATGTGCTGAATCTGAGGCCCTGCTTCCTCCTCTCATTCCCTTTGCTCTTCCCATCCTTCCGCATTTACCCACTGGTCACATATATCTTATTTCTTAGATTATGATTGAAGTATTTGAATTTCGCAGAGAGTGGTCAAGTTTTGTCATGTGGATCCAACTGCTTTGGCCAGCTAGGAGTTCCTCATGGCCCTCGAAGATGCGTGGTTCCCCAAGCCATTGAGGTAAGGATAGCACCTAATATGTAGCTGACCCACATCCTGTTAAAGTGTTTCCCTCCCCAGCTCAGGGATTGGGTCCCTGAAAACCCACAGGCTAGTTGGAATTTAAGTTGGAAAACCTAGGTTCTCCCAGGAAAAAATAGGTTGGTGGAGGGTGAGTGAAAAATCTGTTAGTCCTCAAACATGTTACAAATTTTTGTGAAATGAAACAGTGGAGGTAATATGTGTTACAAAGACATTAATGACATTTTACAATTCTAAGATTAGTAACAATGGGAACTAGGTTAGAAACAGGTCCAGATAGAAGTGACTTACCTAAAGACACTAAGCTCAACAAATGGTAGGCCAGTAGTGCCCAATAAAAATGTGGTGTGAATCACATATGTAATTTAGGATTTTTTAGTAGTGCCATTTAAAACTAAAAAGAAGAGTGTGAAAATAATTTTTAAAATAATAGATTTATTGAGATGTAATTCACATGCCATGGAATTTACCCTTTAAAAATGTATAATTTAGTGGTTTTTAAGAGATCACAGAGACATGCAGTCATCAGCATTATCTAATTTCAGAACATTCTCATCACCAGGAAAGAAACTGTGTACCCGATGGCAGTTACTTCACCTTCTGCCCTCCCCCAACCCCTGGCCACCACTCAGCTTCTCTGTGAATCTGCCTATTCTGGGCATTTCACATAAATGGAATCATAATATGTGGCTTTTTGTGTCTGGCTTCTCTCATGTCCATGATGTTTTTAAGTTTCACTCATATTGTGGTGTGTAGGTGAAATTAATTTTAATAACTTTTAATTTAACCCAATTTATTCCAACTATCATTTCATATGTGTCACTAATGTTAACATTTCCTAATGAGATACTTAGTGGTCTCTGTTTCGTATTGAAGTCATTTTGTTCCAGAGTGTGTCTCAGTTCAGCCTACTCACGTCTAGTCACATTTCGGTTGCTTGGTAGCTGCGTGTAGCTAGTGGCTTCCTCCTGGGTAGCACAGGTCCTAGACAGGACTCATGGCCCTAGTTCAGAGCTCTTTCCACTGCATCATACTTAAAACTTATACATCTTTATGAAGTTTGTATGCAAGTGGTCACAATAGGACTGTGGAATTTTATTTTATTTTAATTTTTTTAATGATTTCTTTATTTGAGAGAGAGACACACACACAGAGACAGAGAACCCATGTTTAGGGGGAGGGGTAGTGAGGAAGGGAGAGAAGCAGGCTCCGAGCTCAGCAGAGCTCGATTCCACAACTCGGAGATCTTGACCTGATCTGAAACCATGAGTCGGTTGCTCAACTGACTGAGCCACCCAGGTGTCCCAAGCCTGTGGAATTTTAGAAGAAATATACTGGGATCTAAAATCCGTTTCACCACCTCAGCTGCTCACATTTAGCTAATTTCCTTAAACTCTGACTCAGAGTGGACGATCTGTTTTCACTGGAGAGAGCGTGGTCATGTTGCTGAATTACGATTGCTGGTCTGTGGGACATTATTTGGGGTCATGATCGCCACAGAGTTTTAGAGTGTTGAGGCTGCTGTCACAAAAATTCTGAAGACTGGGTGGCTTCAACAGCAAACATTTTTCACATTTCTGGCAGGTGGGAAGTCCAAGATCAAGGCATCAGTAGAATTGGTGTCTGGGGAGGACCTGCTTCCTTGTACATAGACACTCATTTTGCTAGACAGAGTTGCTCTCTGGGGCTTCTTTTTTTTTTTTGAAGATTTTATTTATTTATTTTACAGACAGAGATCATAAGTAGGCAGAGACGCAGGCAGAGGAAGAGGGAGAAGCAGGCTCCCCAATGAGTGGAGAGCCCGATGTGAGGCTTGATCCCGGGACCCTGGGATCATGACCTGAGCTGAATGCAGAGGCTTTAACCCACTGAGCCACCCAGGCGCCCCGGGTCCTCTTTTATAAGGGCACTAATCCCCTTCATGAGGACTCCATTCGCATGACCTAATCACCAAATACTGTAACATTGGGTAGCAGGTTTCAGTGTATGCATTTCAGGGGAAAACAAACATTCAGTCTGTAGCACGTGGTATGCACAGAAATCTAGACTCTATGGTCCCTATCATAGGAATTGTTAAGTTGCAAATTACAAATAAATGGCTTTTGAAGAACCTACATAAGTTATAATTAATTTAGCTTAGGTCACATGGTTAAAGAAGACAGAAGGCAACAATGGTTAAAATATGTTGGATGACAGAATCAGGAGGTGAAAACATTTGTCAGGCTGTTTCCTTTCGGATAGAGGAGGAATGTGCCAAAGTGAAATATAAGAGAAATTCATTTATTTAATAGCAACTGTTGTGTATAGCCTCTGTGTTTAGGCCATGGGGACAAAGGTGAGCATGATCCAATCTTAGCATTTAAGGGTTTTGGAGTTCAGTGGTACATGTTTGATCTAGAAACATCTAAATGGGTTGCCATGTTAAAACTGTGGTGGATGTAGGTATAGCCTCAAAGGAGGGACTGTTTAACTCTTTTTAGGGGGAGGTGGAGTGAGAACAGGTTATGCTGAATCTTGAAAGTTGAGTTGAAGTTTACATGTCTTGAGATAAGATGCACAGAGTAGCTATAAAAGAATCGACCAGACAGAAGGAACTGTGAGCAAAGGTGTAGAAGGATAAAATATCAGGGTTTGGCAGTTTAGTATGATTGGAATATAAAGAAATGGTAGAAGTGTCAGTGGGGAGGGGATTATTGGGGAGGTAGTGAATGGCAGAAGGTCAGAACAGTGTGTCAGGGAGGGGCCACAAGGGGTAGTGTGGAGTGTGGAGTGAAGAGCGCATGCTCTCCCTCTCTCTCTCTTAAAAAAAAAAAACAATTAGCAACTTCAAACAACAAGCATTTATTGTCTCAGTTTCTGAGGGTCAAGGATCTGGGAACAGCTTAGTTGGTCTCATGAAGTCATGGTCAAGATGTTAGCTAGGATTGCACACTGTCTGCTTTGGGCTGGACTGGTAGTTCCACCACCATGCTCTCTCACCTGGCAGTTGGCTTTAGTTTCTTGTCACATGGGCCTCTCTATGGGATTGTGCAGTCATGGCATCTGACTTCCCCCAAGAGAGATTTGAGAGTGAGGCCAAGCAGGAAGCCTCAGTGCCTTTTATCACCTTGTCTCTAGGCCGCTCACACTTCTTTATCCTGGTCACTAGAGACAAATCACCAAGTCTCCCAAGTCCAGCCCACATTCAGCCAGAGGGGAATTAGGCTCCACAGCTTGAAGGGATGGGTTTCAAGGAATTTGAGGACTTGGTTTTAAGGCCACTACAAGACATCTTAGAGAGGACATGACAATGGTCTTCACGTATTTGGAGAGCATTGTGAGAGGTCAGAGGCAGCCAAGGAGGTAAATGGAATGGTGGAAACACAGAACAGGCACCTGGGATTGGAAAGCCCATGTCACTGGAAGCAGCTGGCTGGCAGGGGTAGGATGATGATTTCCTGGGGTGTTAGTGGAGGGGTTCTGGCATTGGATGGGGCTTGGACTAGATCAGAAGTCATCCAGCTAGAACCATTGGTAAACGAAATTTTGTTGGAACACAGCCATGCCCCTTCATTCATGTATTATCTGTGGCTGCTTTTATGTTATTACGGCAGAGCAAAGACTATGACACAAACCGTATGGCCTGCAGAGTCTAAAATAGTTACTCTCTGGTCTTTAGAGAAGACATTTGCCAACCCCTGGACTGGATGACCTTGAAGGTCCCTTGCAGCTCAGAGACATGTTGTGATACGTTTATTTTTAAAAGATGATCTTTAAAAGATGCATTAGGGATACAATAGAGGGGTTTAGGAATGGGAATGTTGGAGGTTGGGGACTCTAAACCAGTCAGACATGTAATGAGGGCCGTGCTGCATTGTATCAGGGCATAAGTATGTAACATTTTGCAGATGAGTGATTCTAAGATCTCAGTCCTTTTCCTTCTTTCCTTCTTTCAACAGCTCCTGAGAGAGAAGGTTGTTTGCATTGCTGCTGGACTGAGGCATGCTTTAGCTGCTACAGGTGATCATTTTGCTTTATTTTCAAAATAGGTTCATAATAAGGAGAAACAGAGCTTTAGAGGAAATAAACTTTAAGGAGTAATTCAGGGTGTCCTGCTGTGTTGTATTTCTGATTAAAAGGAGGGGACGTAAGACCAAAGTCATGTGGGAAACATTTAGCAGGTTGGGAGGAAGGCAGTGAATTTCCTATCTCCTTATTTTATGTTCTAGGCACAGTGCTAGATTCTCTTGATTTAATCCATACCTTATTTAACCCTTACAACCTCGCCATGGTGCGAGTTCCATTTTTACATGTGAAGACACTGAGGCCCAGAGAGACTCGAGGGCTTTTCTAAGGTTACACAGGGGATAAGATGGTCCGAAGTTGAGCTGGGAACAGAGTTTGGAATGATTTCGTTTCCAAAGCCCACAGTCTTTGCTGTGAATTGCACTGCGTTCCTAGCGGGTTTTAATGTTTATTAATGTCAAAGCTTCCACTGAACTTGCCTCCTGTCCAGTGAATGGGTGGTGATGGACCTTGGGCTGACAGTGTGCGTGAGGGTGACAGTGGCAAGTGGAGAGAGGTGGTGGCCTGCAGAAGAGCAGTGAGCCTTTCTTCTCTCCCTGGGTCGTTTCTCTGCTCCCGGTCATGGCCAGGGGAGGCTGGAGGGGGCGAGGAAGGGTCTGGTGCAGCTTGGTACAGATGCTCGCCTGGGGCTAGACGTTGCTCCTGTAAGAAATAAATTTTGAGATAATTGCAGATTCACATGCAGTTGCAAGAATTGAAATAGATCTCACTCACTCTCTTCTCAGCTTCTCCCCACGGTGATGTTTTATGAAAGTGTAGTTCAGTACAGCTGGTCTCACTACCGTCCAGGTACAAACAGTTCCAGCGCCATAACCACCGGCCTGTGGTCCTTTCCTTGCACCCACTTTTACACACCCTTGTCTATACCTTTTATACATTCACTTCCCACTGACCCCCCACCCCGTCATCGCTCCTTCTGTTCTCCAACAGTAATATCATTTCAAGACGTTACATAATGGAATCGTACAGTATGGTACGATGGTATCATACAGTATGTAGCCTTTTGGGGTTGACTGTTTTTGCTCAGCAGGATTCCCTGGAGAGTCATTCAAAGTGTGTGTGTCAGTAATTGGTTCCTATTTATTGCTGGGTAGTAGTATTCCTCAGTATAGATGTACCACTGAATTAGTCATCTCAGGCCACCACAATGAGATATCATAGATGGGTGGCTTAAACAATTTTCTTACGGTTACAGAAGCTAGCAGCCCCAGATCAAGATGCTAGGAGGGTTGCTCTCTGGTGAGACCTCTCTTCCTGACTGTATAGCTGGCTGCCTTCTTGCTGTGTCCTTATAGGGCCTTTGCTCTGTGCACTCATGGAGAGGGGGAGACATCTGGTGTCTCTTTTTTTCTTTTTTTTAAAGATTTTATTTGTTTATTTGACAGAGATCACAAGTAGGCAGAGAGGCAGGCAGAGTTGGGGGAAGCAGGCTTCCTGCTGAGCAGAGAGCCCAATGTGGGGCTTGATCCCAGGGCCTTGAGATCATGACCCGAGCCAAAGGCAGAGGCTTAACCCACTTACTCACCCAGGCACCCCTCTTCTTTTTATAAGGACACCAGTTCTGTCAGATGAGCGCCTCACTCTTACAACCCATTTAACCTTTATTAGCTCCTTACAGGCCTCTCTCCAGTCACCTGGAGTTCAAGGCCTCAACATAGGAATTTTGGGGGGCACAGTTCAGCCCACAGCAATGCAGTTTGTTTAACTAGTCACCCATTGAGGGACATGTCGTTGTTTCCAGGTTTTGACTATTAAGAATAAAGCTATAGGGACGCCTGGGTGGCTCAGTTGGTTAAGCCGCTGCCTTCAGCTCAGGTCATGATCCCAGCGTCCTGGGATTGAGTCCCACATCAGGCTCCTTGCTCAGCAGAGAGCCTGCTTCTCTCTCTGTCTCTGCCTGCCACTCTGCCTGTGCTCGTTCTCGCACTCTCTCTCTCTCTCTGACAAATAAATAAATAAAATCTTAAATGAAAAATTAAAAAAAAAATAAAGCTATAAACATTTATGGACAAGTTTTTATGTGAACATAACTTCTCATTTCTCTGGGATAAATGCCCAGGAGAGTGATTGCTGAGTTCTATGATAGTGATTACATTTTTATAAGCTGTTTCTCCTTTTAGAAATTAGCAGGACTGGAAGGTTGCCTATTTTTGGTTTAATTCCCCCTTTCCTATCAACTTTTTGTAATTGCTAGTCTTATGTATACATTTCTGTCTAGTTACAAAGCTGCACGATTTCCATTACGTATTTGATGGACTTAATTGTAAGTCCTCCCCTCTCCCATTTAATCTGTAGATAATTCTGCAGGCATCTCTAAAAGATAAGGACTCTTTCTGAAACCGTTAGCAGAACACCATCATCATACCTACGAAAAACTAACAATAAATCTGCAATTCGATCATCAAGTATTCAGGGTTTAAATTTTCTTAGCTATCCCCAAAATATTTTTTTTTAAAGATTTTATTTATTTATTTGACAGAGAGAAATCACAAGTAGATGGAGATGCAGGCAGAGAGAGAGAGAGGGAAGCAGGCTCCCTGCTGAGCAGAGAGCCCGATGCGGGACTCGATCCCAAGACCCTTAGATCATGACCTGAGCCGAAGGCAGCGGCTTAACCCACTGAGCCACCCAGGCGCCCACCCCAAAATATTTTTAATTGTTTGTTTGAGTCAGGATCTGAATGATGTCTGTGTTGCAAGTGGTGGATATGAATATTGTGTCTCTTCTTTTAAAAATATTTATTTATTCCTTGTAATTTTTTTATTTTTATTTTTTATTTTTTTTTAAAGGTTTTATTTATTTATTTGACAGACAGAGTAGGCAGAGAGGCAGACGGAGAGAGATAGGAGGAAGCAGGCTCCCTGCTGAGCAGAGAGCTGGATGCGGGGCTCGATCCCAGGACCCTGGGATCATGACCTGAGCCGAAGGCAGAAGCTTTAACCCACTGAGCCACCCAGGCGCCCCAATTCCTTGTAATTTTTTAATTGTGATAAAATGCACACGATGAAATTTACCATCCTAACTTTTTTTTTAAAAAAATATTTTATTTATTTATTTGACAGAGAGAGATCACAAGTAGGCAGAGTGGCAGGCAGAGAGAGAGGGGGAAGCAGCTCCCTGCTGAGCAAGGAGACTGATGTGGGACTCTATCTCAGGACCCTGAGATCATGACCTGAGCTGAAGGCAGAGGCATAACCCACTGAGCCACCCAGGTGCCCCATCCTAACCATTTTTAAGTATACAGTACATTCATGTTGTTGTGCAACGATTACCACCTTCCATCTCTGGAACTCTTTTCATCTCCTGGAACCACAGACAATAATAACTGCCCCCGCCCCCAGCCCTGGGCGACTACTATTCTACTTTTTGACTCTGATTTTGACCAGTCACACCAGTACCTCCTGTGAGTGGAACTGTACAGTATTTGTCCTTTTGTGGCTTATTTCACTTAGCATAGTGTTCTCAAGGTCTGTCCATGTTGTAGTGTGGTCCCTGTTTAAGGCTGATGACTATTCCATTGTGTGGAAAGACCACATTTTGCATATCTGTTCACCCACTGATGCACCCTTGGATTGCCTTCTTGTGTCAGCTATTGGAAAAGGCTATCATGAGCATGGGTATACAAATGGCACTCCCAGGTCTTGCTTTCAGTTCTGTAGGATACACACCCAGAAGCAGAGTTGTTGGATAGTGTAGTAACTCTATTTTTCACTTTTTGAGGAACTACCCTGCTGTTTTCCACGATGGCCATACCATTTACATTTCCGCCGGTAGTGCATAAGGGTTCCAGATAACTGCATCCTTACCAACATTTGTTATTTTCTGTTTTTTTTTTTCTTTTTTTAGTAGTAGTCATCCTAATGAGTGTGAAGTGGAAGCTCATTGCAGTTTTGTTTTGCATTTTTCTAATAATTAGTGACGTTGAGCCTCTTTCACATGTGCTTTTTGGCCATCTGTGTGTTTTCTTTAGAGAAATGTCTCTTCAAGTCCTTTTTGTTCAGTTTTGAATCAGTTTTTTTTTTTTTTTGAGTTGTTGAGTTTTAGGAGTTCTCTATATATTTGGAATATTAATCCCATATCAGATATCACAAGATTCTTTTAATCTATACATTTTATTTCCTCCCCTTTTCTCCCCCTTGCAATTTATTTGTGGAAGAGATGGTAAGTTATGTTTTATTTCAGCACTGTGTTTTGCTAATCATCATCACTTATATTTCACAAAGTGGGCTGGTCTGTGTACAGTCTAAAGGACTGTGGGTTACAGCATTCTTCCAGAGGAGTGACAGTAGATTAAATATATGAAGTGTCACCTATGCATTTGTGTGATGTTCAGAACATGGGCACATGACCTAGATTCAGTGGATAGGGAAATAAAAGTCCATTCCCTTAAAGGAGTAGCTATTAAACTATCTTGCAATCATAAGTATGTATTTCTTTGGTAAATAGGAATCAATGCATTTATCTTGGTATAGTAGAAAAGACACTCATTCAATGTTAGGAGAGCTGAGTCCTTGTATTTTCTCTGCCATTAGCTCCCTGTATGACCTTGGGCAGAGCGCATCGTGTCTTCAAGCCCTCAGTTTGCTTGTCTACTAAATATGAGCAGTGGATTTGATAATCCTCAAGGTTCTTTCCTGCTGGGTCTGGAGTTTGAGTTGTCCTTCCAGGTTAGTCATGAACAAGGGTCATTTCAGTAATTTGACTATGGAAGAGTGTCCTAGAACTTTTTGGAAGGAGTTTTAATATGTGGGAATTTTCTTTGATGGTCTTAGATTGCCCTGATGATTGGGCTTGTGATTGGTTTGGTGGTAACCAAGTCATAGGGCCCCTGGAAGCACTATGCTTCTCCATAGCAGGTGTGTTAACTGAGAACGCATTAAGAATCCCCCACAGCATGGGGCTCCAAGAGGGATCCGGTCTTTTTTTTTTTTTTTTCTTAATTAATTAATTAATTAATTAAGTAGACACAGAGAGAGAGATCACAAGTAGGCAGAGAGGCAGGCAGAGAGAGAGGGGGGAAGCAGGCTCCCTGCTGAGCAGAGAGCCCAACGCGGGGCTCGATCCCAGGACCCTGGGATCATGACCTGAGCTGAAGGCAGAGGCTTTAGCCCACTGAGCCACCCAGGCGACCCAAGAGCAATCGGGTCTTAATCCTAGTAAACATTTTCTCATTTTCCTCTTCTGCTCCATTGGGAAGCAAATGGCATCGTGTTCCAGTGGGGGACTGGTTTGGCATCATCTGGACGGCGGCTGTGCCCTGGGCAGACTCTCCCACCATTTTTGACAGCAAGGGAACCCAGCAGAGTGACAGGTAAGGCCCTTATTTCTTGAGTCCTATATTTATTCTTTATCAAGAAATAGTGACACGCATGCAGAAAATGGGTAAATGGAGTTTACTCTTTGTACTGCTTTTGCTGTTTTCTTAGTTCCTCTGTCTTCAGTCTCTGTGTTAGTCGGTGTGTTAGTCTTGTTAGAATTTTTGTGGACCCAGTAAAAGGACCTCTCCTCGCTGCCAAAGGGGGAGGCCATTGAGAGATAGATGCAGGTCAGGTAAGTGGAGGTGAGAATGGTAGCTCTGGAACTGTTAAAAGTTAGGTTGGGAGATGTGACTTAGGTGTTTGGAGATAATGTGTAGCGACAGTGAGCCTCTAGATTCTGAATCCCAGGTTGGATTTACTCAGCAGGCACGGTAGCTGCTGCATAGGGTCAGCTCAGCTAAGCTCCCTCATGGCTGGGAGCACACGATGGGGCACCCCCTCTGCGGGCAGGCACATCCCAAAGGGAGAACCTGGAAGGACTGCACCTTACAAGCCCAGGTCCTTCTCCCAAAAGGAGAGCAGGAATGAGCAAGGATATAGACTGAGGGGCCTAGAGTGTTCTGTAGGGAAGTCTCTTTACATGGGTACATAAGGAATGGGTAGTGATCATTCTGCCCATGGGTCTGGTCTGTCTTTGTTGGTCATTTAGCCTGGAGGGCTTTCTCTTCTGCTCCCCCCACCTTTTAAAAAAAGATTTATTTATTTATTTATTTATTTGACAGAGAGATAGAGAGCACAAGTAGGCAGAGCAAGAGAGAGGGAGATGCAGGCTCTCCACTGAGCAGGGAGCCTGACTGGGGCTCGATCCCAGGACCCTGGGATCATGACCTGAGCTGAAGGCAGCCGCTTAACCGAACGAGCCATCCAGGCACTTCTCTTTTCTGCTTTTCACTCTGGGGCTTAGTCTCTTTTAGCTCCTGTCCCTACCCGCCTCTCCCTCTGCTCTACACACTCACTGTGGGCCCCCGTCTCTCTCTCTGTATAATACCGTGTCTGCATCTCCTCTTTTTCTTCTCTTCCTCTCCTGTTCTCTTACTGTGTGCCCCAGTCTCCTGAGGGTTGGCTGTAGGAAGAACCCACATAGTAAACCTCTGCTCTCTCCAGGTGAGAACAAAGGAGGAATTTTTGCAGGTGGGATAGGAAGCTGGGAAAGAAGGGAAGGGAACGCCTCAGTGGGACTGCTGCACAGGTGTTGGGATGGTTCTGATTTTCCTAAGTCCTGGAGGCTCTCCCATTCAGCTGGGGTGAGGATGGCACCCTGAAGCCAGGGATAGAATTGGGGAGGGGACTGGTGGTGAAGCAGAATCAGGTATTGGATGCTGGATAGGCAGTCCACTGCACATGACCTTGAACACATTCATAAACTCATACTTCCCAAACACTTTTTTCCTGCCTCATCTAGGTATTCACTGCTCCCTGAGCATATCCTGCTTTCTTGTTCCTCTGTGTCTGTGGGCAAGTTATCAGCCCTGCCTGAAATGTCTTCCTTCCCATTCCTTCTGGTAATCTTTAGTCTCTCCTGATAATTTTTCAAGTCCTAACTCAGATACAGCTTTCTCAGCGAAGAGTCTTCTCTTTTATAACTCCATTACATTTTCCCCATGTGTGTGGAGGGCACAACGTACTGCGTTGTTAGGAATTGCTTACATGTTTTCCCACATGCCAAAGACTGAGCTTCTTAAGGGTAGGAACTGTCCATTTCAGCATAGGAAGAAATCACAAATGCTTTGGTTTGACTTAAACGATCTGTTTGGGTCTCTTTGGGGACGCAGCTTAAATTTTGAGTGATTGGTGGAGTTTCCAGATGAGACCTTGAATAGATAATGAGGTTCCCACTCTCTCTTTCCCCTTTTTGTTCACCCATCGTTACCTCCTCACCGCTGATTCTGGAGCTGCGGCCCTGGACATCCTCTCCTTGCCAGGTCACGAAGCCCTGTGCTCCCTCTCTGGTGAATGTGCTAGAAACATCTGCTTTGTCCCTTTCTCATTCCACAGGTCCTTAAAGGGGTGAGGGGCATTTTACTAAGATACTAGTTAATTAGACAGAAGTGTCAGATAAGAGTTACGGAATAAGAGTGCCTGTCTCCGCACGCTAGACCCAGGGACCACGGTTTCTGGAAGAGCTGATTGAGATTATAACCGGTTAGTGAAGGCAGTGTAATTAAGAGAGGAAAAGTGCTAGATTTGGGGAAGGCCGGTTCAGATTCTTAGTTCTATCTTTACGTTCTTTAGAGTCCTGAGTTTGCCTGCTCACGTATGAGACGGCAGCTGAATGGGTGAGATGTTTTTGCTTCTAGGCCCTCGCATGGACAGAACTAGGAGATAGATGTGTGCACACATATATTTACACTTATGTACACCCATGTCTGTTTGTCTCGAAACCATGAGCTTTTGGTCATTTCTGCAATTACAGTCCACTATGACATGGGCGATTTTAGCCTTCCATCTCTTTGTTCTGTACCTTTCCTCTCCTCTCTGCTGGAAATCGGGCTCCTTCATTTTCAGTGTATTTACTTACTTGTTCAATCTCTCGGTATGGAAACAGTGTTCCCACCACGTTACCCATCTTCTTGGCCAGAGCCACCGACTCAGACCTGCCGTCTCTGCCTCAAGTTTCTTTCAGGCCCTTGGTACTGTCTGAGCCCCTTCTCTGACCAATTTGTTCTGTTATAAATGTGCTTTCAAACATTTTTTTGTTTTTTGTTTTTTTTTGTAGGCCTGGAGAATTCTAAAGTAACCTGTGTTCTTGCTGGTTCGGATCACTCAGCCTCGCTGACAGGTAGGGACCCACTCTTCGAGTCTAACACGCTGTTTGGAGTTCAGCACGTTTCCACCTCGCCTGGTGGATGTTGGGAAAGAGAGGGAGGAGCTTAGATATGGAGTCAGAATTTGGCTGCCTTCCCTAGTCTGATTTAGGAAGTCGCTTTACCTTCCAAGACCATTGCCTTCTCTACCGAATTCTCTGTGGGCAGTTTTGAGAAGTAAAAGTGAAAATACAGGTAAGGCGTCCACAGGAAGGAAACACAGGCTCGCTTCCTTTCCTCTCAGCTGTATGGTAGGGACAAGAATATCCTCTTCTCAGGGTGGTTGTGATTGCCAAGTCACACAACCAGCGCGTAGGCATTAGAGCCCATTGTTGTCGTATCCCCTGAAGCCATTTGGTGTCTAATATGGTTGACTGTTCCCTTTAGATGTTTGCTCTCCGACTAACCTGTTCCATCCACCTCTGTCTTCCAGTGCATTTATCTGCCTCTCTGCTCTGTCTGTATTCATCTTCTCTTTATCTGTTTATTTTTATTTACCTTTCATCTTCACATCTTCCTATCTAATCTCTGTGTCTGTATTTCTTCTAAAATAAGTTTGCACATATTTCTCTAATCTATTTTGTATTTTATGCATTTCTGCAATCTGTTCCATCTCTTTGATCCCTCTACCTCTCTGCCTAATCTTTTTCTCTCACACACTGTACCCCTCTTCTTGGTTATGCATCCTTCCATCATTCCACACACCCCGCCAATACAGTACAGACTTTCCATATACAAAGCAGCACCTTCTTGGAAGTGAAGGTTCTCTCTTCCAAAGGTTCTCTTTCAAAGCCAAGAGTGCCCTGATCCCTACCGGTAGACTGAGACGAGAGCTCTGAGAGATTGATTTTGGTAAGGCCAGAGCTGAAGGCAGGACCTTTTTTGAGCAAAGGGGAATGACTTTCATACATAGTAATTTGAGTGTTTTATGTGGAAATTAGGGTGTATGTGTACATAGGTACACATCACAGATAGTTAATGGTGATGTGCATTCTTCAACTTCAAATGTGTAATATAGTCCAACTGAGAAGCTGCTACTGTTTCCAAATTACAAAGCCATGATGTGAGAGTTTAAATACATTGCAAATTCTGAACTACCAATAATTTGTTATTTAACAAATTCAGACAACCAGCCAATAAAAGAAATGCCTACTTTTAGCCTATGTTTCATATTAGATAGACTTACATATATATTAAAAGGGTTGAGTTGAAGTGAATGGCCCTTGGGCATTTGGCCCCCTCTCTCCTTTTGTAGAGGAAGGGCCAGAGGCCCCAGGGTGAGAAGTGACTAGTCTGTGCCCCACGGTCAGTGACGGTTGAGGAAGGCATTCTTTTCTGAGACTAAGAGTATCATAAAAGATGTTTCGACCCTTTCCTAATAGAGATATTTCTACGCTATCCTAATCAGTTTGAAATGGCCAGCATTATATAAACGTAGAGATTTTCTCATTGCTTGCTAACACTTTCTTCAAAAATCTTAAAGTTAGTGAAGTTATTTATTATTTCATATATGAACACTTTTATGGTGTTTTTAAAACATAGATGTAGAATTTTTGTTTTACTGAGATATAATTCATCTATAAAATTCACCCCTTTACAGTGCAAAAAGTTTAGTGATTTTTAAAGTATATTCACAAAGGAAATTGGTTTTTTATATTTTAAAAGTGAGTTAAAAATTGTCAAGGTTCATATCCCTCCTTCCTGTTGAAGCTGTTACCCATCGGATTTTGTTCATTGCTCTTTAGACCTTCTCTCCGGAGTCGTGGTAGGTTATATAACTCTTTGGCATTGCAGCAGAGCGTAATTGTGCCTGCTGGTGCAACAGTGTAATGATCTGCATGTGGAAGGCAGTTTGTCTTTGCAAAAAGAAGGTTTAGACTTTCTGAGATAAATGAAGGCTTATTACAGACACGGACTCGCTGTCAGTGGCAGCTTGGTAGCTAACCAGTCCATTAAACGGCTGAGACTTTGCTGAGGGACTTCTCTGCCCTCTTGTAAGGGATCTCCCTACTTTTTACAGTCCGCTGAAGTCCAGGGAGGTTGCCCTCTCTCAGGGCATGAAGTACACCAAATTCACATCATTGAACTGCAGAATGTCAGTCCTGCAAGGTCAACCGAGTGACAGAATGACTCCGTTGACTTAGATTCCCTCATCTTAGACCTAATGAAACAGGCCCAGAATGTGAAATAAACGTTAGAGTCGGTGTGGAAGGGCAACGGAGTAGCAGCTCTTGGACTGGAACCCCAAATCTTGGTCCGATGTCCTTAATGATACTGTTTGGCTCTATACCAGACTGCCCTATGACAAACAATGCTGGAAGGCTTTTTTGGGAGGTCATGAAATGCCGTTGGAAGCAGAGGACTTGGCTTTCTGCTAACCGTGTGCTAACCGACTCTTGAGAGTCGTTTAAATCTTCAAGCCTTGATTGCTTTAGCTTCTAGAAGAATGCTCTCTAGTAGAAATATAATGTGAGCCACATTTCAAAAAGTAAAAAGATAAATTAATTTTAGTAATATATTTTATTTAACCCAATATACCCACAATATTATTTCAACGAGTAATCAATATGAAGACTATTAAGGAGATATGTGTTTCTTTGTTTTGGGGTTTTTTTGTTTGTTTGTTTGTTTTGTGCTAAGTCTGCAATCTGTTGTGCTTTTCTTTTTTTTTTAAGATTTTATTTATTTATTTGACAGAGAGATAGAGAGCACAAGCAGAGCGGCAGGCAGAGGGAGAGAGAGAAGCAGGCTCTCTGCTGAGCAGGGAGCCCATTGCGGGGCTTGATCCCAGGACCCCGGGATCATGACCTGAGCCAAAGGCAGCCGCTTAACCAACTGAGTCACCCAGGTGCCCCTGTTGTGCTTTTTTTTATTTGACAACACATAAATTTGTGTTGGGTCATATTTCAAGTGTTCAGGAGCCATGTGTGTGTGCTATGTGCTGTATAGTACAGTGTAGAAGTGTGGAATGTTAGGGTTGTTTGGAAAAATCTTAGAGATCATTTAAGGAGTCACAAACTATAGGTTCATGGGCCGAATTGTGTAGCTCTCAGATCATTTGGTCTGGCTTCCGGTTAAAAATGTTTTTGAACGTACATACATTTTAGAGAAGCATGTGCTCTGAGGCTTGCTGCTGTGGCCCACCAGTCTCTCTTGTGGCCTGTGTCATCTGTTACACAGTCTGCCCTTCTAGGCCATGTGCCCTCCCCTCTGGTTTTCAGCTGGTGAAACTAAGGCTTTGAAAGTGATTTGTCCAAGGTCAGTAGCTGGTTAGCAGGTCCAGGAATAGAAGCCAGAGTCACTTGACTCTGAATTTGCTTTCTTTCTGTTAATTCCCAATGTCAGTCTGTGGCATTCCTGCTTAAACCTCAGGACCACTGTGAGGTTCAAGTGAGCTACAGTGTTTGTGTGTGCGGATGGGAGGTAGCTGCATTGTGTTTTCTGCTGGACAGGGCATGTTGTGAGATAGTCTTAGGTCTGAAAAGTTTAAGTTTAAATAATGTATCTTTTAACCCGTTACTTTAAAAAGTTAATATATATTTTTCTAACCAAGGGCAAAGTAAACATATATTTTTTGAAAAATGGAGAAACATGTTTTTCTTTTGGTAGATGTTCTATGAATATTTGTTGAATGAATTAATGAAAAAATAAACTTACACATTCCTATTCCTTGACAAACTACTAAGAACATTTGGCCTTGTTTCCTATTTATAGAATTAACAGCAGTCTTGTATGTTAATATGCTATACATGAATTTTGTATCTTGCTTTGCCCTATTCAGCGTCATAGCATGAGAATAATACTTCTCTTAACCATTTTTTCCCCCCAGATTTGTCTTATTTACTGTCATTTTGAGCTAATTCTCTTTCACCTCTTTTGTTCCCCTTCTGTTTGTTTAAGATGCAGGAGAGCTGTATGTTTGGGGAAGCAACAAGCATGGGCAACTGGCTTCCTTGGCTGCTTTTCTTCCTATGCCTCAGAAAATAGAAGCACACTGTTTTCAGAATGAAAAGGTCACTTCTATCTGGAGTGGGTGGACACACCTGGTTGCTCAGACAGGTGAGAGAGCAGCAGAGAATTCGTGGTTGGTAAGAGCAGTGAGGTGGGGTGGGGGGGCCCAGGAGGATAGCTGTCTACACAGCTATGAATGCTCAGGACTAAGCCGGTGGGATTTTACTATGAAATGCTCCATGGACTGGGATGGGGAGGTTCTGGGATCGGGTTCTGCAGTCCGTCAGATATGGAGCTTTTCCTCTCTGGATCAAAGGTGTACACCAAAAGAGGCAAGTCTCAGTTAGATGGGCTCTTTCTGGCCCTACAAATCCTTGAGGTTTTGAGAAGTAACTATGGTAGCAAGCATCACCCAGAGGTTTGTCTGGGTTGCTGGGGAGTTTTTGCCTTGTCCTAGCTGAAGAGATGACTCTCCTTGCCTTTCCACCTGAGTCTAAATTAAAGGCTTCTGAAACTTAAAGATTCGTATTTCAAGATTGAGGCAGGAGCATTATTTTGAATTATAGCTGGTGTGATATTTTGATTCACTTTTCCATTAACCCTAACAAACCACACACATTGATTCAGACATCTGATATATCCTGTCAGATGTCACCTTACGGTGCCACACCATCCAGCTTCAGACATCCTTACCTTTTCTTGAGTATTTATTTCTCATCTTTCCCTTAGGGCTTGTCTCCTTTTGTGGTCTTCATATTGCTGATTTTGTTCTCTGGGTTTGTTTTTTTATGGCCTGTCTTCTTCCCTGCCTTCCCAGTGCTTCTGCTGACTTACGTAGAGTTTCCCAGACAGGCCATTTGTAATTCTTAAGATCTATGCTCATGTCAGAGACCCCTGAAGCTCAGGGGTTCTCAGGAGTCCCCTTGCCTGCCCTTGCCTACTTATTAGCTACACTTGGATCTCCAGACTCACAAGTACCGACCTAGTGACTGCTAGTTACTGCAGGGCTGTCTGCTTTTTGTAGTTTTTCCCTTCAGTTATCCCTGGCAGGCACGCCCCACTCACTACACATTGGAACACACAGACATACACTTGAGAGTCTTCATATCTATGAGGCTTTTCATTGGTCTTTGAAAAGATTTTGTGACCATTTTGGAACACAGGCCTTTATAACAAAGGTATAAAATAAACTTTCCATATTGACCACTTCACAGGGTGCTCTAAAGGGGAAAGTCATGACTTCCTCAAGGAGGTTCAGCTGCTAGAAGATTGGGACTATCTACAAAAACTCTTCCTAAGGAGACTCATTGAGCACAGTAGTCGTGTATTCGCAATTGTTAATATTTGCCTTTTACCTCTGATGATGAGCTCTGTGATGGACAGTACCGTGTTAGTCTTGTTTGCTTCTGTCTCTTCCCTTTCTAGTTAGAAGAGAGTAAATATCTTCAGATACACATGAGTCAACGTAGATAGCTAGGATTTCTGACCTCTTTCCTTGGTCTCACTGGTTCATGAACAGAAGGCTTCAGTTTGTCTCAAAGCAAATCGGTTCTTGCTTATTGGGACCCTACTGAGCGATGTGATCAGTGTTGAGGAAAAGACCTGGGCTGTGCCCTCGCTAGAATGCGTAGACAGGCCTGGGTCTAAGAAGGTCGACATGGAAGATTGTACCAGCTGTCCATACAGCCATCCATCCATCCATCCATCTGTCCATCCATCCATCCATCCATCCATCCATCATACAAATGGTGAGGGTCTATTCATGTACTACACCTTGTACTAGATACAGAGCCTGCTGTCAGGGAGCCCCCTGTTCACTGGGGGAGACCGACCTGTTACCCATTTTCGGCACACCTGTGTAGCAGTAGAGCGAAGTACAATGTAAAGAAGGGGGCAGGAGTGTGAGCAGTTGGGTGCTACCAGGTGAGCGTTTCATGGTTAGTCAGTCTGCAAAGAACTACCACACAGTCAGGTACACTTCTACCAAATGGCGGTGAGTTTGGTTGAGCCTGTCAGTAAACTGCGTAGGCAGCTGATGAACGAGAGATGCAAGATGCAGCTTCTTGGGGTTTAGCCTTGTAGCCTCAGAACTAACACTGATTTCTATGTCTGGGCCACAGCCCAGCCCTCGGTGTGCGAGCTTGGAACCCGCAACCCTGACGCTGTCTGAGTCATCCCAGTCGCTCTAGAGCTCAGCTTCCCATCACCACCTCCACTTGACAGCGAGATTTTTCGCTAATGTTTCAGCTGTTTAATTAACTTGTTAATTCAGACCTCTTGTTTATGTACTCTGTCACTTTCCCCTTTCTCTTTAGTCCAGAATGGTTGTAAGCTGGGGTGTCTAAGTGTCCTGGCTCTTGTACTGAATTTGGGGAAATGGGAGTATCCTGCTACTTGATTCACCGCTTTTGTGCTCCTTCTAGCAGCAGTGGAAGCTTTTGCCCTGGCCCAGAGTCATTGAGAAGAAATACCCAGGGTTTCCAGTTCAGTCAGACTCAGCGGCTCGTATTAATGGGAACAAGATTTGCTCACAGGGTCAGAAGCAGCTCATTAATGGAACAAGGAGTTATTTGGCTCTGGTTGTTTTTACAAGCTCCAGTGAGAAATTGCTCCTGGGACTTACCTGCAGGCCACATCAGCACAGAGGCTGCTCTCGGGCTCATTGTGGAAGGCAGTCATTGTGTGATATTGAGTAAAAGAATGATTTCTGTACTCTGGCTATCTGTCTCTCCAGTTAGGTGGGATGGGAAGGGGTGGATTAGGAGCAGAGAAAGAGAAGTGGACTCTGCTTGTCCCCTTCTGCACAGTCCTCGGCTAGTACTATCAGCCCCAGGCAATTTTATGCCCTGAGATTGTTTGCAATTTCTGGAGACATATTTGTTTCGTTTTGTTTTAAGATTTTATTTATTTGTTTGACAGAGGTCACAAGTAGGCAGAGAGAGAGGGCAGGGGAAGCAGGCTCCCTACTGAGCAGAGAGCACGATGTGGGGGTCTATCCCAGGACCCTGAGATCATGACCTGAGCTGAAGGCAGAGGCTTAACCCACTGAGCCACCTAGGTGCCCCTGTAGACATATTTGGTTCTCACAACTGGGGGGCACTACTGGCCCTTTGTTGGTAGACACCCCAGATGCTGCTAAACATTCTGCATTGCACAGGACAGTCCCCCCACCACAAAGAAATACTAGCCCCAAATCTGAGTCTTGGCCCGAGATTGCCCTGCATCCCCAGTGGTAGGTGCTCGGCTAGTGCAGTTTACACAGTATCAAGCTAACTTTACAGCTTGTCTGTATGGGAATCCGGGGTGCAGTCTCTGGCCTCCCCCTTCAGGAGTCTGGTGCCTGCCTGCAGTGTTTGCGATGGAAAAATACTTTTCTCTGTTAGTCTGAGTCACTTGGAAAGAGTCCAAGAGAACCTGTTCTAATCTGGGAAAGTTGGCAAGGATACCTGTGTCTCAGACTGGAGGAGCTGCATTCTAGAAACCTTTCCTAAGCTGCTTAATGTCCCTGATCATTGTTCTCAGGAACTTCGTGGGACTCCTGGGTGACTTTACCCAGGCTCAGTGACCTGCAGCCGTCTCCTCCCAGAGTCTTGATTTCCTGGTCTGAGATGCTTTAGTGAGGTCTGGGAGCAGATCTGGGTGCCTTCCTAGCTTGACAACCTTGGTCCAGTCACTTGACCTGTCTTGGCCTCAACTTGCTCCTCTCTCAGGGAGGAGTCACAGCCTGCCTGCATTCTACACAGGGCTGCTGTAAGGGTCAAATGAGTGGATCTGTGTGAAGGAGCCCGTCTAACTGTCAAATGCTGTCCGCACGTGACGGAGGGGTGCCTGCGGTTGGGATATGTGAGTGTACTAAGGCGTGAGTGATACTTCTAGAAGGACTTTTGTGTCGACAGGATCTGCAGAGCTTGAGATATCTGGCTTTCCCCAAGGCCTTATGAGCAGGCCAGAGATGCTCAGTGTCCAGCTCTGAGAGGGAGAGTTTCCTAAAGTCTTTCACTTACACGAAGGCTGGCAAGTGGCGGCTTTTTTCTTCACACCAACAGTTAGGAGGATCTTTGTGGCCTTCGAGATAGTTTTCCTGCGGAGATCTCTGATCACACTATCGCTCCTTCATGGTACACATCCCAGTTTGTAATTGTGTACATCCGTGTATGTTCTCATTTAATGTCTATGCTGTCAGCCCCATGGAAGCAGCGTCTGTTTTGTTCATTGCTGTGTCCCCAACACGTGGCGTAGGCCTGGCACATAGTAGAGGGTTAGTAATGAAACTGTTGAATGAACTGATAAATGGCAAGGTACAGAGCAGCAGGAGCTTTGAAGTCAGACAGGCCTAGGTCTCTCTACATCTCCACTCTGCTGGCGTCCTGACTGTGTGGCTGTGGGCAGCCCCAGCTCTCTCCACCCTTATTGCCACCGCCATGATTCCCACATTGGCCTCTGACCTCCTTGTCTTCCCACACTCAGTCCCCAAATCACTCCCCCTAATAACCCCTCCCCCCAAAATCTGTTCTTCATACCTCAGTTGGAAGGTCTTTACAATCCCATCATGTCACATTCCAGTGGCCTTCCAACGTTCTTATGATAAAAATGTACTCCTTCATGGTCCCATGAGGCCCCTTGTGGTCTGCCCTCTGCCTGCCATGCTGGCCCTGTTTCGTACCGTGCTGGCTCTTGCCTGTCCAGCTGTTGTCCACTCTGGCATTTACACAGTACGTTGACTGCGCCATGTATTGCCTACCACATTTGCACCTCATGTTCCCTCTATTTGGCACACTTATCCCTGCATTCCTTCTTCATTTTGACTTAGTTACCTCCTTTTTTTTTTTTTTTTTTTTTTCCGGACTTCAGCTTAGTCATTGCTTCCCAGGGAGGCCTTCCCTTGATGCCCCGACTAATCACTTTTCCCTTTTATCCGTCTCCTAGCACTACAGCTTCTCCGTTGTGCTGTTTTTTGTAGATTCTTTGACTAGCTTCTCCTCCCACTAGACAGGGAGCCTTATAAGGGCAGGAGCTACATTGCTTTCACTCAGCATTATATGCCTGGTGCTTGGCAAAGTACTTGGCAGATGGGAAATTGGTGCTCAGTACATGTTGGACAAATGAATAAGTGAGCTTATTTTCTCATTAGGGAAATGGGGGAATATTGCTGACCTTGCATGAGGATTAAATGAAATGATGTCTTAAAGCTTCCAGGATTCATGAGGACTAGGTTCATGTGTTGGTTCAGTACATGTTGGTGTCTCCTGCTCTTGGAAACTCTGGAGCTCTCTGGAGTCCCCATGCCCTATATCTTCTTCCAGCAGAAGTCTCCATGGGGACTGGATGTCTCTGGACAGGTAACAGGTTGATTCAGAAGTCTCCTGGCGAGTGCAGAAAGATCGATGTTTACAAATGCTAAGTGCTGGTGGCTGGTGATTTATTAGAGTCTCAAGGGGAATGATTTACACAAGGTCCCAACCTTATTATGGGGTTGGTCAGAGTGTCTAGAATCTGGTTGCTTTTGGCAGGCTGGAAGCTTTCCCTGAGCCACATAGTATCCTGAATTAGTCTTGTGGTCTCACGATGGCTCTGGACTGAGAAAGTCAGCCCAAATACAGAGTTCTTGACATTCTTCAGTTTCTTCAGTGTCACCTAAGAAAGCCCCAGAATCTTGGAAGTTGGAGAATCAGAGATGGAAGAAGAGACTTCCTCACTTTGTAGCTGAAAAAATGAAAGAGGAGAGAGAGTGATTTATGGCAGCATTAAAGCCGGAAGTCCAGTTCTACTTTTCAGTAAAATTTTTTCCCCTCCTGTCATAGTCCTCTTGGTTCCTGGTTATATCCTTTTATAGTTGAGATATGTTTTATTCTTTTGTATCTTTAAAGTGGGGAATTGCAGGCACATGTGGAAGGGACCAGCTCTTAGCCACTCTCCTTTCTTGTTTCAAGTGTCACCGATCCAGAGAGATTTTATTGTATTTGATGTCTAAGCATTAGTGAAATTCAAACCCAGGCATTGATTCACACTATTTTTTTTTTTGAATTTATAAATATATCTAATGCTGATTTTTTTGTTTTGGGTCCAGGACCTTTTTTAGACTAGGGTGACAGTGTGTATTACTCTATCTTGTTTGGGACCAAATATCGTGAAACCTCAACCGAGCTCAGGGAGATTCTGACCTCATGGGCTCTATTTAAAGCAGATGCTTTGGAATTCATGATGTTTGTGCTTTAGAACTCTGAAAACCCAATGATTGAAAGTCAAAGCGAGCCTAAAGGACTATTTTGAAATGAATAGCTTTGCTTATTCTAAAGTCATTCATTTTTATCCGAGCATCCTTAGAATGTGAGGAATGGATGAGAACTGCAAGCTCATCTGGCCGGACTCTGTCACTTTAGAGATGGGGAAACTGAGGACTGACGGGGTGTGAGTGGAGGAGGTGGAACAGAACTCAGGTGTCAAGACTCTCCGTGCAGTGCTCTCTCCACCGTGTCTCAGCCTCTCCAGAGACGATGAGGAGATGTAGAGGACTTCACTAATGCAACCCAGGGACCCAGAGGAAGAGTAGTTTCTTCTGTACTTGAAGTTCTGTTTCAAGAGAACACCGATTCTTACCTCAAGTGTATAGCTGTAGAATCCCTGAATGGATTTGTGTGTGCAGTAGAAAGGAGGAGATGGTGCCCAAGAGCAACGGTCAGGCCACCATTCCAGGACTCAAGAAGCAACTACGTGTCTGTTTGTAATCATATCATAGCAGTCATAGCTCTCACAAACCACTTTTATCGCTATAAAGTGCTTTTGTATCCATTTCCTCCTGTGAAGCTGGCAAGACGGGTGTTATCCTTGTGTCACAGACAAGTCCCTAATTGGGCAGCTGCATCGCCCTGGTTTACTAGACTGGTAGAACCAAAACTTGAACCCGGTCAAGCCTGCTGCTCTGATTCCAAATGTGTATCTCAGAATGCTTTAGCTCATAACCGAACTTTTTCTGCTCTCCAGAGAAGCCTCTTTCTCCAGTTTCTTCCAGTGATTCTTCCAAGCAATAAGGAAGGAAGTTCTTAGTTATCTTCGATCCTCCCATGGGATTTGCAGAATGCTGTATGTATATAGCACTGTGCTACAGGATGCAGGGGAATAGAAAATCTGGAACTACTTGGATGAGCAAGTGAAATATTTAGTAGAAGAATAAAAAAGCATGTGGCAAAGAGTCAGAAGACTGGCCCAGACACTGAAGTCTCTAGGGTTTCAGGGGAAGGAGAGGTCCACGTGGGTGATGGTGGTCAGGGAAGGGTGTGAAATCCTTTGATAAGGTCACCTTTGAGAAGTGGAGAGTTTGGGACTTGGTTTTTTTGCTTTCTTTTTGTCCTCTGGCAAGACACAAAACTCCCTGGTCCCTTTCTTCCCATTTGGCCAACAGAAGGTTGTGGACATAGTGATCTCTAGGGACCAATCCAGCTCTGGAATTCCCCCCTCTATTAAAATAAAACGGATCTAAAGAAATAATTACAGAAGTATTGGAAGATTAAGTATATCGCTATTCATTGCAGCCTAATTTATAGTGACAGCAAATGCATGGATATAAGAGGGATTGTAGGGGGATTGGTTAAAATAGATTATATAACCATATGTTAAAATATATAGCAATTAAATAGGATGTTGTAGAAGGATATTTAATGAAAGGAATATGCTCATGAGATAGTAAGTGAAAAGAATGGATTATAGTAAATTACTGCACTGTAACTTCCAACTTTTCTTTTAAAAGGATGTTTGAATAGGAAAGACAAGAAGGAAACATACCAGAATTTTACCTCTGATTGGTGGAATTATGTGGGGCTTTTATTTTCTTTTTTACTTTTATGCTGAATAGTATGTGGTCTGATTATATCTCCCATAAACGTTAAGGTTAATGAATAAAATTTCTTGGCCCTCCGTGCAGGGAACTAGCCCCTTTACTTCCCATCCTGGGTATGTGTCCTTGGTACGTCGCTTCCACGGGCTTCATTTGGGAGGTCGCATGGAAGAAAGGCAAGAGACTGTAGAAGGAGGCAGGAATGCAGAGATCTATTTTTGGCTTAGTCATGAGTCAGCTTTGTGACCTCAGACAAGTCCCTTCTGAACATCCCCGAGCCTTGGTTTCCTCATCGGAAGACAGGAGTTGGAGGTCACAAAAAGTTCTTTGAGCTCCAAGATATACTTGCTCCTAAAGATGGAATTTCTCCACTGTTGTGGTGCTGGCTTAGGGCCTCATTGGTTCCTGGTGTCCTTGTTTTCTTTCCTGCTCCTCTGCGCTGGGTGCCAGCTGACTTTTCCTGCTCCAAGTTCAAGGTGGGACTGAATGGAGTTTGTTGGTAGGGCTTGGGGCCCGAGAGGCTATAGTGACAGCATTAGACCACTAGAGGGAAGCATTGTTTGATTGCTTTTCCTTTCCCACTGTCCCTTATCTGCTCTGCAGGTAAAAAATAGCCTGATTTGCCCTGATTGGGTTTTAAATTCTAGAATTTTAGAATGAAAAGGACTTTGAGGATCATCTAGTAGAACCCTCATTATGTTGCAGATGTGAGATAACAGAGACCAGAAAAGGCAAGTGACCTATTTAAAGCCACACAGTATGTTTTCTTAGGGTCTGAACTAGAGTGTTTAGGAGAAGGCTGCAGACAGAGCCAAGAGTATGGTCCATTGAGTCCACAAAATGTGGACAGTTTCCACAGTTGTGCAGGAATCTGAGAGATCTGCCTGGATGCACCTTTACTGTGCTGCCATTGAGAGGCCTGGAGATAGAGAAGCAAAGACCTAACTGTACCCTGAGGAGCTCGTGTTTGCTAGAAGAAGCACATTCAGACACATGAGCTTCCCCCAGCACACCTTCCCCATCCTCCTATGGTATGCCCTCCTGGGATCTGCGCTGGGTGTTGACTTGGAGGCTGGCTTATGGGAGGTCAGCAGGTGTCCTCATGACTGATGCCCTCCAAGGTTAGGAGAAAGACTCCCCGGGCACCTCCAGTTTGTAATTCCCAGGGCATTTCTGCCAGCAGTGCTCACGTGTTCCCATGTCCTGTCTTGCCCTTTCTCGAAGTTTGCAAGGAATCCTAACAGTTTGTTTGCCACCTTCAAAAGGCTTTGTTTCCGTGGTCCTGGGCTGACTTTATTTTTGGTTTGCAGAGTGCCCACCAGCCGTAAGCACTGTGGTAAAGTGGAACTGTGGGCTGGTCTGTGAGCCAGGCAGCTGTGCGACTTTGGGCAGTTCCTTCCTGTCTTTGGGCAGGGAGGTCCATCTCTCAGCTGCAGTGGTGTCGTCTCTGTTAGAAAGATGAAGGTCTGGCATTATTTTTTGGTTTTCATGTTTGGCAATGAATGCCCATTGATCTGTGGTCCATGGAAGTGTGGTATGTGTTCAACTGAAGCAGACGCAAGATTTTGTGCTTTGAAGCGGCTTATTTGAATAAGGGGTTGCTGGGGTGCCTGGCCAAAGCCAAGTATGGCTGGGCCTAGAGGGCCACCAGATGGCAGCAGTGGGCAAGCAGATGGCCTTGGGGTGAGATGAGTAGGGCCAGCCTCCAGAATCAGAGTTAGCAAGGTCAAAGCTGGAAGAACCCCTAGAGGTCATCCAGGCCCTCTTTTTATGGATGGGAGAACTCAGGCCCAAAGAAGGAAGAGGTTACCTAAGGTCTTGCTATGAGTTGATACCTGATTGTCTCCTTGCTCAGGAGAAGAACTGAGATCGTTTTGGCCCCTAGTTGGCTGTTCCCCGGGAGAGACAGCAGACAAGGGCCTGGGCCCTGGGCCAGCGAGCCAGAGGTGGGAAGGGAAGAGGGCAGCAGTTAGGTGTCCTGCCTTGATCCTGGTGTCTTTGAGCATCCGGTCCTAATGATTTTCACCCTTGAACCTGCAGTAAGTGCAATGCCTGGTATCTTTTCTGTTCGTGCTTGTCTTCCCAGCTCTCCTCTGGGCCAGGGCCCTCCCGTCAGGCAGCGCCATGATGGGGTCTTCCTCAAGGGTCATCTCACAGCCCCCACACCCAACAGATGGGTAGGTCCAGGGCCTTACGCTGCAATAGGACACGAGTTAACACAGTAATTTCCAAGGGTGTCAGAGAAGGGCGGGGAGCCAATCTTTGCCAAGCACATACCACGAACTAGGTGCTTTTCCAGGAGCTGCCACTTACATCCTCCTCCTACCTCTGTGAGATGAGCTTCCCTTCCATTCGTTCTGAGGAAACTAAGGCTCAGAGAGGCTGAGGGTCTTGTCCAAAGTAACACAGCTAGTTAAGCAAAGCAGACCATTGAACCAGGCTCTGTTTGATGTCAGGGGTCACACTCATTTTATTGCATCATGCCACCTCCCCTCAAAGTGACTGTGCTGCAGATGTGGCAGGCGACTCTTGGGCTGCGGGGCAGGGAGGAACACATACTGTTCTCTCTTCCTGGGAAGTAGGAGCATTATGGGGGTGCTGGGGAGGATGCCTTAGAAACATGGAGGAGGGCAGTCACAGGCAGGTTGGGTGGCGGCTGAGGGGACGCTGGGTACCTTTGCTCTCTGTGCCTGTGCTCCAGCCCTTCCCTGCACCAGAAGTGTGGAACCGTGGTCCCCACAAAGCTCTTGACATACTCAGGCGCCTTCTGCCCACAGTCACCTCCCATAGAGGCCCTCCCTGTCCACCGCCACCCTCTCAGCATGCTCCTCTCCCTGCACAGCTTTATTTTTCACAACAGCAGTTCTTGCTGCCTGGAACCAGGTATCTCTTTTTGTTTGTTTACTTGTCACATCTCCTCAGCAAATGTGAGCCTTGCTAGGCGAGGGTCTTATTCTGTGTTACTCACCTTTGTGTCTCTCCGGGCCCAGAGGAGAGGCTCAGTGAGTGGGAACTGCATGGAATGGCTGCAGCTTCTGGACATGGTTGGGCCATTCCAGGGGCCTGGGCTCAGGAGACCTGGCCTGTGGCCCTGCCTTCTTCCCGCCTTCTCGGGGAGCCCAGGGCAGAGAGCCTCCACTCCCCGGGGCGGACAGTGATGCCTGGTGGCGCACGATGTTAGGGCCAGCCTTGCCCTGTATGTCTGCGAGGCCTTCCCTTCAGTCCTTGGTTTCAGCCACTGTGGACTCCAGCCATGCTGCGAGCTCACCAGATGGTTCTGGGAAGGGTTTAGATGACCCAGGCAGAGGGCTCGGTTTCCATTCAAGGAATCCTTCTCCTCTTTCCTGGTGGATTGATTTGTTCCAGGAGCTCTCTCAAAGTGAGCATTAAGTGACTGGCCTGTAATTTCACCATCATTTTTAGGGTCTTGACAGATGGTACTGTACTTGCCCTTCCTCGGGGGACCTTGCCTGTCTCAAGGGAGCTCTCAATAATCATAGTGACAGCCAGTGCCTTGAAGTGCTCTCGGACATGTGCCAGGACGAAAGTGGGCCATTTTGAGGAATCTTGGGTCAACTTCTTCTTAATCAGAGAGTGACTTTTTACTTCAGGAAGAAGCCTCATGTGGCCAAAAGACCTGAAGAGCCAGGTTCAAGCTCTGTTTGGCTGTTTTTTGGCTGTGTGATCTTAGGCAAGTCATTTAACCTCTCTGGGCCTGAATTTCCTCGTTTGTTAAATGAGCCTCCTAATCTCTGATTTGTCTGCCTTGTGGGATATGTGATGTCATTGACTTACTCACACATTCCTTCTTCACTTTTTCTCTCTGTTATTCGACAGGTATTTGTTGACTAGGCAGAGGTGAGGGGAGGGCACTCCAGGCAGAAGGAATACTAGAAATAAAGCTGTAGAAGTGGGAGGTGCCCCTTGGCATAGTTTGCTTAGCTAGGGGCTGGAGAGAAGCGGGAAGGACTGGAATCATTCAGGTGTAACAGGCGTGGGTCCTTATTCAGGCCTTACGTGTGAGCCATGGAAGGGGCAGCTGGATGTTTCTCTTGAGGGGTGGGGGGACAGGGCGATGGAGGAATAGGAATGATGAAGGAGAGGCTGTGCCTCAGGGTGGCTCTTACCTCACGCCAGCCTTCTGCTTCAGGCCTCACGTCTGTGGCTGAGTTTTAGCTACTTTGGCCTTATCCCCCATGAGCTGGGTAACCAGTAGAAAGCACAAGACTGGTAGGGACTGGAGTTCTCTGGCTCATTGGTCTGCCTTCTGGGGAGCTGTCCCAGGCCACGTGCAAGGTCACTTAGGAAGCCATCACGCTGCCGTCAATACACATTTCTCTGCAGCCTAAAGATGAGCAGCTTGGGCGCCTCTCCCACGCCTGCCCGAGGAGATGGAGGTGTGTGGGGAAGGGCTACTCACCTCTATCAAAGACACACTGGGCCAGCTGTTTGCCAGGCATTTACAGAATCATCTGTTTGCACAGAGTTTGTGGAGGGCGGCTCACTCCTGTTTCACATAGGAGGGACCTAAAGGGGACTTAGGAGAGGTGGGCCCCCCTCCCTAGTGGCTGAGCCATACTCTGCTCAGCATGCAGCAAGGGAGGGCAGTTAGCAGGACGACTGGTCAGCTCAAGGCTGTGGGGGAAGCATTCTGTGGGCTGGGAATTGCTGTGCACACGGGTAGGGAGTCACAGAAGTACCGCTTCTCAGTGAAAGTAGTTGGGACTTGCTTGGGTCCTTCCTGCTTGGGCTGATAGAAGTTCCAGCCTTTGGTTTCTCCTTTCCTCACACTTTCCTCCAGCCAGCCCCAGAGTGAATGGCTCCACTCACCCCTTCTCCCCCCGCTTTTTTGGGGGAAGAATATTAACTCTGTCGTACAACATTAACATCAATTTTTTTTCCCCCCATTTTTGTAAAAACAGTAGTAAGTCATAGAATTTTCATGCTGGAAGGGCCCATCTTCTCCTTACTTGAAATGTAGGAAAACAAGCCCGGGAGGACAGTTATATAGCTAACGGATGCAGAGCCAGGATTGGAACCCTGTGGGACCCTCACCCAGAACCTCTTCACTGCCCCACATCGCCCCTCTGAAGGAGACTCCAAGTGCTTTGTCGCCTTTATGCAAGAAGAATCCAGCTTAATCAATTTCATTACACCAGCCCTTTATGTAACAGGGCTGTTTCCGGGTCCTGGCAGATGGTCCATAGTAACAGTGCTCTGCTGATTTGGTTGGAACTGATCCTATGAAATGAAAAATCCCGTGTAGCAGATGCCTTTCGCAGTCCCTGGCCATGGAAAAGTCAGCCTCTCCAGGGAAGGCACTGTAGCTTTGGCTCCTGCCCGTGTCTGGCGTGGCTAGAGGTGAATCACTGGAGGGAGACTTAAACGGTGTCCGCTTTTCCCAGGAGGCCGCACTGGCGACTTAAGAGTTTCTTGGCAGGTGGGGTGCTGGTAAAGGGTGTTTCTTCTGGTGCCTGAGGGACAGATGGGAACAGGGAGCAGAGTGGGAGGGAGATGAGCAGATGTGGAAGGGAAGGAAGGACAGACTGTCCCACCATGGATCTGGCCTGGCGGACCTTCACACTTAGGAGGCCATGCACTTCCAGATGAGCAACTTGAATGTAACTGCAGTGTTTGGCACACATATCAGCCTTGACTGTGGACTTGGACTTCAAGCCTCCCCCAACCCCTTTCACTGAAATTGCTGGCCCCCGAGTCTCCTGATATCTTGCCTTTCCTGGTGGGTGCTTGATCATACTGAGTTCTCCTCAGTGGCCTCCTGTGGTGATGCACATTTCTGACACTGCTTGATGCAGGTGGCAAGTCTCCAAGCCATTGTGAAGTGGGCTTCACTTCCAAGGCCTCTCCTGACCTTGTCCTGCTGCTCAGCTCTTGCCCTTGATGGGTCCTCGCATGTGGGGGGTGGGAGAGTGCTTCCCTATTTGCAAATGCAGCCCTGTTAGGACACCTGTCACAAAGAACCTGGAGAGATTCCCAGGGGTGGGGTTGGAGGAAATTTGAGAGGCACCAGTCTAAGTTGTGTCCTAAGACATTCTCACTGGTTGGGCATGCACCAGCATCCTAGGATAGTCTCCCTCCCCTCCTTGCTCCTGAGCCTGGTGAATTATGTGCCCCCTGAAAGAGTGGCAGCAATCTTCGTCTCCCCTGTTTGAAGATGTGAATCTGGGCCTCATGAACTGAAAGCCAGTTTCTCTTTGAAGTACGAGTAGTGTTTCTGGGGGGTCATAGGATCTCTTGCGGCTTCGGAGCTGGAGCCCTCGCTTCTTCATAACAGCTCTAGCACCTTCGTGAGCTTTGTGGGCCTTAGGTCCCAGTTTGTGGTTTGGCTGTGGTCCTGCTTCTGCAGGGCCTCACGGTTGTCTGCAGGGGGAGCTGTGTTCCTGCGGCCATGGGCTGGGACATCACTGGCCTGGAGCTTTCCTCTCTGCAGGCTGGCGTGCTTGGGAACTGCGGCTTTCCTCGGCAAACCAGCCTCTCAGGTCTCATTCCCAGCTCCAGCCTCCAGCTTGGGCATTGTGAGTCATCATCAGCAGCAGAAAACGAGGCCTCGCCAACAGCTGGGTGCAGCGCCTGGCCATTTTTTCCAATTCTTTTTTAGTAACTTCACTGAGATGGGAGCTGCTGCTGACCTTTTGTAATGGACAGTGACTGGAGGTGGAGTCCAGGGTGAGGGCGGCAGCTCTAGGTAGGGAGGAAAGGAACCCTGGGGAGATGGGGTAGGGATGTGTATCTTTCTGTCCCCCAGCCCCTGGGCCTCCCGAAAAGCCATCCCTGTGAGAAAGGCAGGGCCTCACCCATGTCTCTTCTTCTCTGCCAAGGAGCCTAGAAAGCTTTAGCTGCTGCAGCTAGCAGTGGGACCTGTGAGAGGCTGACAGGTACTTCTCTCAGAAGCTGTGGACAGGATGGAGTAGAAGTCAGGGTGACCTGGCTTAGAACCCCAACCCTAACCCTAGTCTTGCTTTGCTTCTAACTCACTATTTACCCTGGGTGAGTAAGTCAATTTCCTTACTGGGCCTCACTTTTCCCAGCCAGAAGCGGGTGGATGGTTGGATTAGAGTGTTCTGAGGTCTCTTCCTGCTGTGAGTGAGTCTGTCACGAATGTAAAGAATTTGAACTTTGTTCCCATGACCATCTTGAACATCTGAAACCTGTAGCTTCTTCTCCAGATGAACAGTGCTCATGGCGTGAGGACATAGGTATTATTCCTACCCTCTAAGAACTTATAGGCTGTCTTCTTCTTTCCTTGCTCTAGGAGACAGTACAGAGTCTGCTGGGAAGCAGGAAAGTGGGATTCTGATTCTGGCTCTGCTAGAACATTTTGTGTGTCCTTGGGCAGATCACTCCTCTCCTTCAGCCTCCTTTTCATTTTCTGTAAAGTCAAGGGATTAGACTCGCTTCTTGGCTTCACCTCCACCCCCCCTCCCCTGCCCCCATCTCTACTTGAGCCTCCTACCAGCTCTTCTGCAGGGCGTGATTTCTTAGCTGCAGAAACCCTGGGGTATAGTTTTCCTTTCTCGCTGGGAGTGAGAGAAGCAAGATTATTTTTTTAATTACGCAGCTAAGATTAGGCAGCAATCTGCATTTTAAAATGTTATTAATAAGAGTCTAAAAGTGTGCGAAAAAACTCTGGAGTTTGAATGTGATGTGAGCTGGGAAACATCTGCACGACCCCCAGCCTCCCCCAGAGAGTTTTCTCCAGACACCAAGCAAGTCCTGGGGATGACCATCAGCCTGGTTTGTGCCCAGATCCTTGGAGGAACAGGGAACCCAAGCATCCCACTAGAGCAGCCCCCTGAGAGCCAGGGCTCAACCAGGCATCCCACCAGAGCAGCCCCCTGAAAGCCAGGGCTCAAGGCCTCGCCTCTCCCAAGGGCTCTTACAGTCTGGCTTTAGACAAACAGTGATTACTCTTGATATTACTAGCACCTCCCTTGGAGTTTACAGAGTATTCATGTTTGTCCCCCTTACTTCGCATCACAGTCCTGAGAGGTAGATAGAGCAAATTTCATTGCTCCTTCAGCTGCCTGGGTTCTTGTAAAGATTCTTCCTTTAAGCAAGGTGGTGCATAGCAGAGGAAGAGCTCCAGATGGGAAGTTGGGAGCTGAGTGCCTGCCCTCGGCCTCTAGTGCCCTCCCTAGCTCTGCCTGTCCCTTTTCCCTACTGTGTGTTCTCTACAGCACTCAGAGTCAGTTGCCAGTGCATATGTTTTTTATGGTATTTGATCAGTTGCCTCCTCCCATCCTTCCCCCCAAGCCCACTTGAATATAAGCTCCATGAAGGAGAAGAGTTTTGTAGACCCTAGTACCTGGGAGAGCACCTGGCCTACAGAAAATGGGCAGAAATGTGTTGAATGTTGTGAGTGCAGGCTCTGCTTCTAAGTAGTCACTGGGACTTGGGAAAGATACTTTTCTCAGTTTTGTCTTCTCTTCGGAGGAGTTGGATGGGATGGTCTCTGATGTCCTTGGTGGCATCCAAAGTCTATGGTAAGAGCAATGCCTAGACCCCTTTTTCTTCAATGAACATTGAGCACCTGATCTGGGCCAGGCCCTGTGCTAGGTGCTGAGAGGAATACAGAGAGAATAAGAAAGGATCATTGCTCTTCGCCTTCTAGTGGGTGTGATGGTTGATTTTATGGGTCACCTTGACTGGGCCATGAGGCGCCCAGATATTTGGTCAATGTTATTTTGAGTATTTCTGTGAGGGTGTCTTTAGATGAGATGAACATTTATGTCATGGACTGAGTATTGTTGGCCCTCACTAATATGAGTGGGTCTCTTCCAATCAGTTGAAGGCCCGAGTAGAAAAAAAGGCAGACCAGACCCTTCCCTGAATAAGAGGGAATTGTCCTGCCTGGTGGTCTTCTGGGACATTAGCTCTTGTTGCTTGACAGCCTTGGAGCTGAGACACTGGCTCTGCAGCTTCCGTAATCATGTGAGCCAATTCCTTATACATCTCTCTCTCTATTCTCTTAGTTTTTTGTTTTTGTTTTTTAAGATTTATTTATTTGACAGGGGTACAGTGAGAGAGGGAACATAATGAGCTGAAGGCAGACGCTTAACAGCTGAGCCACCCAGGTGCCCCTGAATCCTCTTAGTTCTGGTTCTCTGGAGAACGTTGGCTAAGACAGAGGGCAACACAAGACCTGCCATCAAATAATCTTGCATTTGATGGTATAGAATAGTTGTTGGAACAAAGGTACAAGCCTTATTCTAATGGCTCCTAAAGGAAGAGGTGTTGAAACAGGAGGATGATGGGATGCTTTAGGGTGGCAGTGACATTCAAGCTGGACCCTGAAGGGTGAGAAGGAGTTCTGTAGGTAGAACAAGCAAAGCAGTATTATGGGTTGACCAGATTTAGGGGCTGGGACCCAGCATGACCCTAGATCCTGGACAAAGGAGCAGCTGTCCAGCATGGAGAGAACAGAGAGACTGTGTGGAAGGCCAAGGAACTACTTAAAGTAGGACCCAGTTTAGGAGAAGAAACCATTCCTCCCTGCTTTTGTCCGGGAAGCCCTAGCCCTGCATGATATCGTCCTGTAGCTGGTCTGGGGCCTCCTCACAGTGCTTGACTCCTTGCAGTCTGTCTTGACTTCCATTACCAGTGCTCCCGATTTGATAACTAATAGAGTCAGTGAAGACAAAATAGGGCAGCAGCGTGGCATGCATGGTGTGTTGTGGGATTCTGACCTTGGCCATGTGGGCCACAGGTGAAGCGTGCTCAGTCACTCAGCAGCTAGGCTCTTTGTGTCCCCGTGACCCTGAACAACCTCCAGAAGTCCTCGGGAATGTTCCTTTTTGAAGAGGCATTGTGACCCAGTGAAAAGCAGTATGTCCTCTCCAGGGCAGTGACTGGGGGTCCCAGCACTTGTGCCATGTCCCTGGACTCTGTCCAAGCTCTGCTGCTGACAGTTGCAGGAGGCTGAGCCTGAACCCTAACCTCAGCCCCAACCTCTCCTGTGCCTTAATTTCCCCACCTGTAATTTGAGGATTTTAATGATGCCTACTTGTGAGGTGTTTCTGTGGACAAAATGGGACAAGCCAGGGAGAGTTTAGCATGAAAGAAGTGCCCTAAGAATATTAGCTACTATTATTATTATCATCGTAGCTTTGCAGCATATGAGCTGTGTGATCTTGAGCAAGTAATTCAACTTCTGTGATCTATTTCTTTATCTGTAAGAGGGGGTTCACACCAATCATTCAGGGCTGATTAGAGTAGATAACTTAATGGCAGTGCCTAAAGTAGAGTTTCACCCAGAGTCACCTCTCTGTAGAACTATCCACAGTCCCTTACCTTTTGTTCATTCTTGCTCCCTTTTAGTTGGGCAGCCGATGTTTGGAAATTTTATTCCTGCATTAACTTCAAAAATTCCAAACCTTTTTTATTGGCGATATTGTCCATGATACAGCTTTGGAGACTAAGGAAATTTTACTAAGAAATAATAGGATATACAGTCAATCCCAATCTTCATTTAAATTGTTAACTATATGAGTGGTCCTTTTTTTTTTTTTTTAAAGATTTTATTTATTTGAGAGAGAGAGAGAGGTGAGGGGAGCACAAGTAGGGGGAGTGGCAGATATAGAGAGAGGGAGAAGCAGGCTCCTACTGAGCAGGGAGCCCAACACGGGGCTTGATCCCAGGACCCTGGGATCATGACCTGAGCTGAAGGCAGATGCTTAACTGACTGAGTCTCCCAGGGGCCCCATGAGTGGTCTTTGATATGGGTGGGTGTTTTATTTTAGGACACTGGTCAGACTAAATATTCTAAGGATGCCAATAAAATTGGGTTGTATACCACTCACTTTGACAGTGAAGATTTTTAGACCTTGTCGTTGAAGTGTAGATCAGGAATGTCTCAGAGACCATCTAACCCAGTCCTCTTTTTTTTATGGTTGGGAAGAGTAGACCCCTGGAGTAGAAGGGACCTCCTTAAGATCACATAGCCTAAAAGGAATCAGGACTAGGCCAGGTTTTCTGAGTCTTAGATTAAAGCTTCCTCTTGCTTCCCTCTCTTCTCTTTCCCTAGCTTCCATTTGTTGGTATCGCATGGTCCTTCAGAGGCCTCTGACATGCCAGATAGTATGCTCAAATCTTATAAAAGTCCAGAATTCCAAGATGGAGCCTTCAATGCTCTTCCGCTTCTTTGGTTGTCCATAGAGACATTGACCCTAAGACATTGGTAGGTGGGTGTTGGCTGAGAAGATATGACAAATTGGTAGACACTGTGAGTGGACACTGAAAATCCTTGATTAAGGCTGTGGAGGTGAACCAGCAGAATGAGAGTACTAGTGGCTAACATTTACTGTGTTGCATACTTTTTGCAAAAGTATCTTTACAATAGCCTTTCAAGTAGATGTTATTATTCCCGTTTTATAAATGTTGAGTAATTTTCTCAAGATTATGGAATCAGTGAATGATAAAATTCAGTAGTTAATTTCATTTGTTTATTCTGGCAACAAATATTCATTGAGTACTAGCTTTGTGCTGGGCATTATTCTAGGGATTAGAGATGAGCAAAATCAGACAGTCCCCGAAGTCATAGAGCTCACTCTCTGGAGAGGAGGCAGACATTAATCAAAAGTCTTTCTAATGAGTGTATGTTTATAAACCAAGAGAAGTGCCCCAAGATGAGGAACGTCGTTCTCCAAGATTGTTGCATAGAGGAATCTGGTCTTGACTAAGGACCTTCAGAGTTGAAGAGGCAGTAGGAGTTGACTAGGTGAAGGGGGCTGGGACATTGGCGACAGCCAGGGACAGAGGGGATTGGCATAGCTGCCCTGTAGAGGGAGGCAGGGCACATTTACCACAGCCTGGTGTGACTGCTTCTGCCACCTGTGTCCTGAGCTCTCTCCTTTCCCACTCTTCTCCTTCCTTGGAAGGATTAAACTGGGGATGCCAGTTCGTTCTGCATTTGACCAGTCCTTGGTTGTCATCAGCGCCTTTTAATAAAATCTCTATCCAAATGTCAGAACAAAGGATGAGTTCGAGAAATCAGGTTCTCATACTTTGCAGACTCAGAATTAATAACCTGAGAGTAACTGGTGTTTGTTAGCAGATGAATTATAAATGTCACAAACTCCTAGCTAGGGCGTGGCTCACTTGTCACTTGCATGTGCTCCAGGAGGCTTCCTAGCACCCTGGAATATGCTATGGGAAGGACTGGGGGGCTATATGGCCTTTTCTCTGCCTTGACCCAGAGGTGTGTTTTTATAACATCTACCTCTGTTTGCTGACTCCCTCAGATACATTTAATGTCACTCTGTTCCCTTTTGGGACATTCTATTAAAGTGTGAATGCTCATTGTATTACACTACATCTTCTTCTCGCCTTCAGAACCCCCTTCCCTGGAGTGGGGTAGAAATTCTCCTTCCCTAAAGAGCTTAGATATTGCTGGAGTGGCTTCTTAACTGCCTTTGCCCTCATTCATGAAAGCCCTCTGATAGATGCTGAAGGAAGCTGGCCCCTTGAATATTCACCAGCCCCTAGCCCTCTGACCTCCTCTGCCCCTGCCAGGGCTTGGCACAGAATAATCTTTCTTCTCACTTACTTCCTCTTTTTTTTTTTTTTTAAACAAAAGATTGTATTTATTTATTTATTTATTTATTCATTCATTCATTCAAAAATTTTATTTATTTATTTGACAGAGATCACAAGCAGGCAGAGAGGCAGGCAGAGAGAGAGAGAGGAGGAAACAGGTTCCCCGCTGAGCAGAGAGCCTGACGCAGGGCTTGATCCCAGGACCCTGAGATCACGACCTTAGTCAAAGGCAGAGGCTTAACTGGCTGAGCCACCCAGGCACCCCAAAGATTGTATTTACTTATTTGAGAGAGAGAATAATAGAGAGTGAACAGGTGGGTGGGGGAAGGTGAGGGACAGGAGAGGGGGAAGCAGACTCCCCACTGAGTAGGGAGGGCCCAGGGCTCCATCTTAGGACCCTGGGATCCTGACCTGAGCCAAAGGCAGATTCTTAACAGACAGAGCCACGCAGGTGCCCCACTTCCTCTTTATTTATATTTGACTGTTTGATAAGATGTTTGCAAAACCACTCAGGAGAGTTAAATTGTTTAGTAATGAAATAATATTTCATGACTCCCTTTGATGGAGTCTTTGATGGGACCACAGATCTGGCATCTTTGCCCTTTTGTCTATTTCTTTTAATGGCACCACCAGCCTTGAAATCCTGAAATCTCAGAGTGGTGTTCATTTCCTCCTGCTCCCTTTCTCTGACATCTGATGGGGTACCAAGTCTTGCACATTCTTAACTTATTTTCCCCTGTGACTTCAACCTTAGGTTCAACCCTGATCCATCTTAGGCTTGTGTAATTGTAGTGACTTTCTTCCTTCCCTTTGGTTACTACTGCTCTGCCTTTGGATAAGTGCCCAGTCCCTTGTGCACCAGATGGGGCTGGGCAGAGAGATACCCAGGATACCACACAGAGAATGCTTAGACCAGTACATAGTACACAGTAGGTGCGACACTAGTGTTAGCTATGAATGTTACGAATGTTCTTATTACTGGTCCCTCTACCTTTGCCAGATGCACCATTCCCAGACACTCCTCTGACCAGGCCCCACCCCAGCTCCCCGTCCGCAGTCTCCCCATAGTCTAGTTAGCAGCAGTTCCTAAAGTGAGCATGTGAGACGAATTGTCAGGGTATGGGAAGAAAAATTATGATTCCTTTTATGTGTTTTTACCTCATTCTTTTAAGTTTTCTACATTGTGGGTATATTTTACACTGTATATTTTAAAATAAGGATATACTGATAATTGATATATGTATATAAGTATATATTTTAATAAATAGATGGATGTATATGTATATGTGTATGGAGGTGTATATGTGTGTATACATATATATGGTATGTCAAAAAAATACTTTATTAACAGGGGAGTGCAAGCCAGCAAGTTTGGACTGGTCTGGAAGGTGGGATCCAGACCCCAAGCCTGGCATGTTCCTGTGGTGACCCCAGCCCAAAGTCCTGACTCACCTTGAAGTCCTTCTTCCTTGTGACCCTCACTCTCTCTCCACCTGCCCCACCTTGTGCCTTTTGGTTCTCTGATCACTCGTCCCTTCTCCCCACTCCTAGAATATTCTACCTCAATCTCCCCTTTTCTTTTCCTCTCTAGAAGTTCAGCTTTAATGTCACTTGTTCCATCAAGCCTGTCAGAACAATTTTGGCCTGAAATCCTGCAAGTTCTTTAGGCATGCTTTGTCAATGCTGCTTACTTGGCCCCTGTTGTGTTCTGTGTTGTGTTGGAATCTTTTGCCACCTGTGCCTAATGTCTTGGCTCCATAGTGATTTTGTGTCAGTTTGCGCATGGGCAGGCCTTGCAAGTAAATGGTATTTTACTTGCTGACTTTATTTTGTGCTCTTGGTCCTTTTTCTCATTTATCTGAAGACAGATACTTTTTGGATGACATTAATGTATGTCTCTTTTGCCACAGTAACATATAATTCTTGGCTATAAGGCAAAAATTTGTTACATTCGTGATCTGAATCTCCTCAGATTTGACAGCAGGCTTCTGCTTGAGACATATTTTTGTTTACAGTGCCTTAGTGAACATTTTGTGTGTGTGGACTCATTGTTTTCTTTTTACTCCAGGTGACCTAAAATCATCATCTTTGTGTTAAATGCCTTTATTTCAGCACTTATAGTCCTGAGTTCTGCAAGGTGTCCTGGGAAATGAGCGGGTACACGGAACATACCCATTTGATCTGGACTTTCCCCCTCCTCAAACACTGTAAGAACTGACAGCAGCTGGGCAGTCAGTGGAGCTACCAAAGGGCTTGGAGTCAGAAAAAACAATGGGTTTTAATCTTGGTTCTACCATCTGCTGATTGTTTGGTCTTGACCAAGTCATTTAACCTCATTGTGAAATAAGTTTAGTAATCTATACTATGTAGAACTATTTTGAGGATTAATTAAGATAGTGGCTCTGAATGTGCTGGGCACCTAGGAAATGGTCAGTAAGTTTCTGTTTAAAAGAAAAGGAAAATAAGAATCTCCTTTGTCTTCTGTGAGCCTTCTAATGCAGGGTGTATTTTTTGGGAAAAACAGACAGCTTCAGAGAATGCATCTAACTGACTGGGCAAACTTGGGCTGGAGAGTGAAGGCTGGACATCCAGTCAGCCTGGTTTTTGGGCTTGTCTCTAATAGAATGTCTGTGGCCTCCTCAGGGAACATGAGAATTAATTAGTTAATCTTTGTAAAGTGCTTTGAAGGTGAAAAGTGCTATGTAGGTAGAATGTTTGAATTGCTATTGGAGATGGAATAATGGCAACACCATATCCTGGCAGTCTTGTTTGCCTTGGACATCAGTAATCAATAGCAGAGAAGATTCTAAGATGTCTTACTTCACAGGAATGGATTCATTGTGGGATTTAGTTCTTTGATAGACTTGCAGATAACATCTTGCCAGTTCTTTGCAGCAGAAGAATGTAGGGTCAAGTTAAGAAGTAATAGTCTCATCTGATAGCTTCCTGGGACTCTCCTTTCTAGGGTAGTCTGGTTATATATCCCACCCAGCTCAAGTAGAGTGACAGTTTGCTAGTTTTGGATGCTTTGTGGGTCCTGGGCACATGAGCTTTTTTGTGGGTCCTACAGAAGTGAGGGGAGAGTGTTGAGTGTTGGGTGTTGGTTATCCATTGATGTGGACCCTGTTTGAATAACTAATACAGAATGGTACCATGGGTAGAAGAAGGAGTTGTGTGACTGTGGGCTAGTCACTTCTCTGAACCTTAACTTCTCATCTGTGAAATGAGAACACAGTAGTTGATGAGTACCTACCTACAGAGGGTAGGTTTCATCCTTTCTGTGAGGCATTGAGGGGTCAAAAAAGGTTTTACAGAACAGGTGGTATGTGGGCTGGACTGTACAGCTGGAGCTATAGCTTATCAAACAACTAATGTGAGGAAAGGGCATCCACGGCAAGAACAACAACATGTGTGAGGCCATGGAATGGCTCATCTGAGCGGACCTGCTCCTAGTTCCTGTTGTACCCCATGGGCCACACAGACTTTGTTCACCTCTGAGGAAGCTCAGAACTTCCCGTGAACTCCTCGGTGTCTACATGATGTCTGTGAGCAGGCCTATCCTCTGAACTGCATCCCTTTGCTATTCCGACATTTCCCCCCTGAGTCTGTGGTTGTATTGTAGCTGACACTATAAACCGTATGTTGAATATAGGACCAGATGAAGCTTTGATACTAAACACAGTAGTATCATAGTAGTAGATTTGTCTAGAATTTAATATGCATTGCTTGGTGTTTTGTCTCTTAAGCAAAGAGTCTCTTTGTTAAAATAAACATGTATAAAGAATTTATACAGCGCACATGGTTATGCATATTTATTGCAGAGAATCTGTTAATAATCTATGCCTCATCGGGTTTTGCATTTCTGTTGAAATAACAAATGTGGCACTTGGTACAACTGAGCGAGTTTGGTGAATTTCTTCTTATCTGGGAGAAGAAAGGCATTTCTCTTTTTCCAAAATCCATTTTCTTCAATCATCTTCTGCACTGGCCAGCTTCCCAGATGGTACATCTGGGGGACTGAGGCTTTCCTGGCTGTAAATGATTTTGTCTTTTTTCCCTTCTCTCACTCCCTTCCACCTCACATAGGCACTCGCTTTGGGCCTATGAGACTTGCTCCTTTGGGTAAGAGCATAGACTCTGAAGGTCGTTTTATGTGGAGAGAAAACACACAAAACTGGCCGTTAATTGTGCTAGGAGGAGGGTGCTAAGAGATTGTGGCATGGGGCAAGGCAGGAGCCTTGGGGACTTCAAGGCGGCTGACAGCCTGAGAACAGACGTCTGGGTGAGCCAAGGAGGGGTGGGGAGGCCATAATGTGTGGCCAGAGTTCCCTGTCGCCCTGTCCCCTGTCAAAATGCAAGCACACAGGCTTCGGAATCCGCCTCCGCTGGAATCCAGCTCTGGTGCTGCCTGTTGTTTGATCTTGATCGTGCCCTCTCACCCCTCCAAACCTCAGTCCCCACATCTGTGAAAGTGTGAATAGTTGTGCTCTCCCTCCAGGAAGATAGGATGGCTCCTGGTACGTGGTAGTTAATACTAAAATAAACGCTCACACTTTGTCTCATAAGTCATTGCCTGCCCAGGAGAGCACAGCTGTGGAATGTAACCTTAATTCAGCTAATGTTTGTTTTTAGAAACTGGCAAGGTGTTTACCTGGGGCCGAGCGGACTACGGTCAACTAGGGAGGAAGCTGGCGTCTCCTGAAGACTGGAAACTACAAAGTCAGGATCCATCGTATCCCCACTCAGGACCTCGGAAGAGCATGCCTTCGCCTCTGCACTGCCTAACAGGAGCAACTGAGGTAGGAAGTGACTTTCCACAGAAGGGATGCTTCTCTTTTCCTTGTCTTGTGTCGCAACAGAGACTGCGGGCCTACTGTGTGCTTCTAGTAGAGGCATTGTGGATTCCACACAGGACTCTGAAGGGGTCCTTGCCTCGAGTTGCTTGGGGTTCAGAAAAGGGAGGTGCCTGGATAACTGTACTGCAAGCAGACTGGGCGTAACTCCTTCAGAGAGACTGTGAGTACTTTGGGTCCACTTCAGAGAGTGGGAGATGGAGTTAGGCCCTGCGGATTGGGTTAGGCCAGTGTCACGGAGGACACGGCTTTGAGCTGTGCCTGGGAGGATGGGTCAGACTCGAGCAGGCAGCTATAAGAGAGAAGAGGACTTTCAGGTAGGCACCATAGGTGGAATGGGGTTAGGGGTTAGGAAAGTGAAGAAAGTGTTTGGGGGACCACGGTGGTTCACTTTGGCTGGAGCATGAGGTGTCTGTGGGGGCAAATACGGGGTGATGTCGGAAAGACAGTTTGGAACCTGATTGAGGGGCCTTCGTAGTGAGCTAAGTATTCTGCACTACTGTTTATATTTCAGCGTGGAAAATATTGTAGTTCAGTTCCTTATTCAAGCCCCTTTAATTCCCTGAAATGTCTTGAATTTCTACATTTAAGGCAGGAGGCTTAATTTCTCCAGGGTGTGTGTTTCTGTTACTAAATTTTACTTTACTGCTGTCCTTAAAAAAAAGGAAAGGCTAGGTTTTTTGAAGAGAATGAGGAAGGCCACGTAGGAAATGTGCCTCTGAACCCAAGTTGGCTTAATGAAGGAATTTAGTCTTCATTCAGAGTCTGTCAAAAAAAATTAATAAGCTAGCGAGACTTCTGTAATTAGCATCAGACTAATTACAACCCTCTTCATACCTAGAGGGCTTCCCTTCCCCCGGGGCCTGCCTGGCCTCCTCCTTCCGGGTATGTAGGACGGTTCTCAGTTTCTGTTTCACATCCCAGACCTGCTCCTCTTGGGCCTTTCCTTAGTGCTGGGGTTAAGTCTGTCTGTCTTTCTTGCTCTCTCTTTGTTTAATTGAAAAGGCACTCATTAAACAAAACCACAAAGTCAATTTAGACATGGTAATAATGATGATGATGATGATGTTGATGATAAACCATCCATAATCTTAACCACCCTCCCAACTGCATTCCTTTATGCATATACACATGTACCTCCTTTATAAATTTGTAGTGAGAGCACCGAGGATGTTTGGTATTCAGTCTTCATTTATTTGATCACAAATGCTTTGCCTTGTTTCTTTCTGATCTTGAAAGTCGTTTAAAACGGACCTTATAACATTATAGGAGTCAAAGGTTCTGGGATTTTCCAAACCATTCTTCGAATGTTGGACATTTAGCTCATTTCCTCTTTTTTGTTACTATAGTGGACTCTGCAGTGACTACCCTTTTGAACTGTTTCTTGAAGATACACTCTTGGGAATGAAATTGTAGGGGCAAAGACCGTGAACATCTTTATGACTTTTGCTGTCTTTCTCTAGATTCCGTTTGAGAGACGTTGACTCCCCTAGCAGGGAATGAGGGAATGAACTGTTTTAGCTCGTATTGTCTGCTTAACCACAATACTAAGGTGCTGAGAGCTTGGTACCGAGGGTTTTAAAATTTATTTATTTGACAGACAGAGATGACAAGTAGGCAGAGATTTAGGCAGAGAGAGAGGAGGGCAAGCAGGCTCCCCGCTGAGCAGAGAGCCCGATACAGGGCTCCATCCCAGGACCCTGGGATCATGACCTAAGCCGAAGGCAGAGGCTTTAACCCACTGAGCCACACAGGCACCTGGTACCAAGGGTTTTAGACCCTTTACTCTTCTTTGCCTTTCTCAGAACATTTAGGACTTTGTGGTCAGGTAGCACAGCAGAGGCCCAGGGGCCTCATGGATTTTTCGGAGATGAGGCTCATGATGCCTGCCACAATGTGTCATCTGTGAGCACGACACATGAGGTTTGTGGTGTGTGGCAGGTCCTCTGTAACTGTTGGGCCCTTCTCTTCTTTGCCTTTAACACTGTGTGGTGGCTGTCGTGTGTAGCACTGTGACAGATATGACCAGTGCACATACAGCCTAAGAGGCTGACATTGAGGTGACTTTTGTGTAGTTTCTTGATTTTTTCTTTTTTTAAAGATTTTTATTTATTTATTTGACAGAGAGAGAGAGAGAGATCACAAGTAGGCAGAGAGGCAGGCATTGAGAGAGAGAGGGAGAGAGAGGAAGAAGCAGGTTCCCCGATGAGCAGAGCGCCCCATATGGGGCTTAATCCCAGGACCCTGGGATCATGACCTGAGCCGAAGGTAGAGGCTTTAACCTGCTGAGTCACCCAGGTGCCCCTTTCTTAGTGTTTCTTAGCGGGACTGTCTGAGGGGCTGGCTTGAGCCCTGAGCCTTGGGGTGACTTCATGTCAGTGCTCCCTCTATGTCTGCTCCAGGCTCTGGGGTGCTGGTGTGTGTACTTGCCAGGCTCCCTGCAGGTTCAGACCCCAGGCCCCAGGCTGTCTCCTTTGGTAAATTTGGTCCTGGGGTCATCCCTGCTGTCGATGTTCCGGTCTGACTTGTCAAGCATCTGTTTGCCTGCAGCCCAGAGCCAGGCCAGTGGGCAGCTCTTAGCTACTAGAAGTGGATTCACCTTGGAAAAGATATAAAGCCCTACTAAACGAGGGATTGCCCTGGGAGGGGCTTGGCCAGGGAGGTCCAGGGACACCTGGAGAGCAGGAACGGCCTTGAACAAAGTTAATGATTTCTGACCTTCAATGAATTGAGTGTGGCCCATAGCTGACCAGTTGCCTTCTTCCGTGTCCCAGGGATTAGCAGAGAGTGAGGTGTCTGGGATCCAGAGTGACAGCCACACAGAAGAGGGAAGCACAGGCGGTATAACCATCCCTTTCTATGAACCAAAGAAAGCAGACAAACGCAATGTGATTTGGTGGCGCATCATACGAAAGACTTGCCATGTATTACTTCATCTTCACAATAAAACTGGGTGCAAGTGTTAATATTCGCTGCTTTATGCGTCAGGAGACTCAGGCCCAGGATGGGCAAGTCCCTGGCCCCAGATCATACAGTATGTAAACAGTGGGGGCGGGACATGAACTTGAACTATTTGAAGCTCGCATACTTGCCTTGTAAATGAAGTAAAGTAGCATCTGTCCTTTTGCATATGTATCCTCACTTGGCTTAAAAGTTCCAGGAGTCTGGGAGGTAGAGTCTCTGATCCCCCTAGAGTCTGAATACTTTCTTCAGAGCCATGTCTCATCTCTAGCCTAAGAAAGACTTTGGGATTGTAGCCTTGGCAGGTCTTTAATGTTCTTACAGTGGTGAAGACTATGCGTATCATGTTCTTTCAGCTTGGCCTTAGATACTAGGCCCCTCTAGCCACTCTTGGAAGATTTCAGGAGTAGCAGAGTCATTGAGATTACTCCCCCCATGTACATATCTATGCAGAGTATGTGTGAACCACAACAGCTTCCCTGGCCCCAGCTGGGGCTATTATCTGCATGTTTCCTATGGAACCTTGGCTCTAAACTCAGCCCAAAGGTGGAAGCGGAAGTGCTTGTGCTCACTTAGTGGGTATGTTGGGGTCTCCCCAGGGTTCTGAAGCAGCTAGAGCTGGGCACCCAGTATGTGCATGGGACCTTCAGAAGAGGGCAAGCAGCCTCTGAGGGGATGGGATTGGGAGTCAGAAGACCTGGCTTCTAGCTTTGCTTCTGCCCGGACTGAGTGAATTTGAGCAACCCCTTTCCCTCCTAAAACCCTTAGTTCTCCCAGATACGGGTGGGGGATGTTAGACCAGGTGTTTCCTGATGTTTCTTACAGATCTAAGAGTCCCTTCCAGATCTGATTCTTATTTTATGGACATGATTGCTACATAAATTTATAGTGACTGCTGCCCTGGAGTCCCTCAGGGTCATAGTCAAGATCACTTGACCCCTGCTGCTGGCTCAACTTTGGCAGACCTGGGCATTTTAAGTAATCCAGAGGTTCCAGGCTTCAGTACCACTTAGCCTTGCTCTGTCTCTTTGCCTTGGCTCTGTTCTCTGCCCTTGTTCCTTGTCCCCAGGGCCTCCTATTCCATTTTAGGTCATTGGGATTTAGTGTGATGCTGCTGTCTGGTCCCCCCAGGACTTGCAGTTCAACTTTGATTGCTGTCCCTGTGGCTGTGACCTTATTGCCAGAGGGAGACAGACCTCCCATGACAGTACTTCATGGGCTCCCCATCTGCCACCCCCTCTATGGGCTCTGTGTGTGCTGTCCCACCGTTCCTGCTTTCCTGAGTTTACCTCTGTCTTGGCTTTGGGATTGTGCCTATTCCATAGTCAACCCAGGAAACATTGCTTGACACCTGCCACATGCCTGCATTGACCACACAGTGGGGACAGTGGGTGGTGCATACAAAGATAAAGAATCTAGTCTGTGCCCTGGAAGAACTTCCAGGTTTGTAAATAGATCCTTACTATGCAGAATGGATGTGCTGAGTGGTATGTACGAAAGGCCAAGGGAACAGGGGAGATGGGGTGATTTATGTCGAAGACACCCATGAGCAGAAATGTTATTTGAGCTGGGTTCTTAAAAATGAGGAGGTGTTTGGCAAAGGGAGAAGGACATTCCAGCAGAGGGGACAACATGAGCAGAAGCTGTGAGTCTAGATCTGTTCTAGCTCCTGGGCCGCTCAGGATGCCTGCCGGTTCCAGTGGGGCAGCCTCATTTTGCAGTCTTGCTGCTTGTCTGGCCTGTCCCGTCCCTGCCATCTGTCTTTCTGATAGGATTACTGTTTGAAGGAAAATAAGTCCCGTGTCCCTTATCTCATTAGCTCCCAGCATGATGCTGTGAAATAGGCCAGACTGGGAATGATTATACTTCTTTTACAGTTGAGGAAACCGAGACCCAGAGAGTCTAGGTAGGTTAGAAGAAGGCCCAGGACAAACAGCCTGATTCCCAGGGTTTCTGAAGGCCTTGCTCTGGGCTCAGTCTGCAGCCATGGGCCTGAGTCATGTTCCCGGTTTAAATTCTGCCCACGTCTGGTTGAGGAGCACCAAATCTCAGTCAGGGAGCTCAGGGCACATGTGCACGCGTGTGCACAGAGGCACACACACGCACACACAGCCCTTGGAGCAAGAGCAGGAAACATGGAAATAAACAAGAGTTGAGCCAAGGATTGGGTACTTGTTAAACCCAGAAGCCATCAACCCTGACTTTGCTGCAGGACTGAAAGTGTTTGTCGGAGGGCCTACCTGTGCACTGGGTCTGGGTGAGAGCTGTCAGAGCGAGTGGGAAAGCAGCTATTTTTAGTCTGCAGAGTCACTCACTCGGCGGTGCTAGCTGAGGTTTGAGCCAGTCCCCTACGCTTTCCACAGGGTTATTTCAGAAGGAGAAATACCACTTGAATGCTGTGTAAAACCCATTAACGAACCTGGAAGTTTCCAGGGCGTCTTTGTCCTGCAGCTCCCTTGGAATGCTACCCTTCCTGAATGACCTTCCTCTTTTCCTATATTTAATGCATTTCTAATTTTAAGTTTGTGTCAAGACTGTGGGACTTCAGTGCCCTAAATAACACAGAAATCTACCACCAGCAATCAGCTGAGTCTGGAGGGTTCTGACAGAATTGAACACAACCCGAAAAAAGCATCCCTAAGTAGCTCTCCGGTAAGTAATCGCTTTCGTCACTGCTGTTCTTAGAGGAGCATGAGGTCTCGGAGCCCGTGCAGCCCCTGTGGCCCAGCCCTTCCAGGTGCAGCAGGCTCTAGAGGCCTCCCCGAGGAGGGGAGCAGTGTTCACGCGACGACGGTTTCACTGGGAGGTGAGAACAGCGGCACTTCTGTGTGCAGCTGCTGGCCTGACGGGAGGAGTCCTCACGCAAGCATGCGTCAGAGCCTCAGCCGGGCATTGTTCGTGGGAACACTCAGGAGAGAGAAGGGAGCCAACAGCCAGGGCTGTTTCGTTGGAAAGGGGTGGGAAAGGATGCGACACAGCCAGCCCTTCTGTACCAGCCGCTTTTGTCTTATTTGTGTGTAGTCACCATCTCCTCGTGCGAAACTGTTGGATCCAGGAGTGCAAGGGCCTTGTCTGTCTCCTCCAAAGCTGTGTTCCCAGGGTCAAGAATAGCTCCCGGCACCTCGTGGGTGCTCAGTGGATGTTTACTGACTGAATAAATGAAAACAGAATGAAAGAAAAGTTTCAGAGATACATGACCCTCTTCAGGTCCCCTGCGATTGCCCCCTGCAGTCCGCACTTCCCAGGGCCCAGGTCTGTGCCGGAATGGGCATTTGCATGTTTTCAGGCATTTGGGCAGCGTGTCCTGCGGAACCAGAGAACAGAGTATCTGACCTTGTAATAGACTCGAACAGCCTAGAAGTTTCTTACAGATTCTGCTGAGGATGAGGCTTATTGTCCTTTAGGGCTTCACAGTTGACCGAGTGCTGCTATGCACGTGCACCTCCAGTTGTCAGTCTTTCCTCCAGCAGATGCTTACATGTGCCTGTCTGTCCGGGCACTACATTAGGTGAATGCGGGGAGCAGGGAAGGATGGAAGAGTTCCTGTCTCAGGGGCTTGTGAGCTGGTGGCCAGGCTAAGATCAGTTCATTATAGGACCAGCTGAAGGTGACAAAGGCTGTAAGAGAGCATCTGACAACAATCTCATCCCAACCATGTCCTTGGGGACCTCCTCTTCCTTGCATTTTCAGCCCTTCCGGTTCTGTTGGATCCTGCAGGGTTGGGGTGGGGGGTGGTTGGGGTGGGAGGTGGTGACTGGAAAGGCTTCCTAAATTGGAAGCTTTGACATGAAATTATTTCTCAAGGGAGCTAATGCAAAATAACAGGGGAATCTTGGCAAGAACTCACATTAGGAGGAAAGCAGAGGAAGAGCAGCCAGATAGAGACTGTGTATCGACAAGAGAAGGAGAAAGCCAGCCAGGAACGGCAGCGTTCTCAGAAGTGAAGGAAATTTCAGCAAGGAGGTCAGGGAGGTCAGAGGCTGAGAAAAGACGGCTGGGAGGTTGTGCTGACACCTCTGAGAGGCTCGAGCTGGGACCCAGGGAATGAGGGGATGGTGAGAAATGCAGGCGGTAGGTGTGAACAACCTTGCCCAGAGATTCAGTGGCCAAAGGAGGATGAGAGAACAAGTTCAGTGACTGGGAGGAGAGCTTGGTTTGAGTTCGTTTTGTGAGTGTGGGGAAACTGCAGTGTGTGCAAAGGCCGAGGGAAGGCATGAACAAGAGAGTGAGTGAGAGAGAGAGCGAGCGAGCCCGAGCTGTGAGCAGAGATGCAGGAGGCCGAGGGCACAGCTGGAGCAAGGCGCCCGGGGAGATGAGAGAGGCTTGGAGTCTCTGTGAAGGGATGAGTTCTAACAAGACGCAAGGATACTTTCTTGTAGTACAGGAGTCAAGAGAAAAAGGGACATGTGAAGATGGAATTTTTGAGGTGGAGAAGAGAAATGCTTTCTTTGAAGTGTGTCTATATCTTCTGTTGTCGTGTTATGTCTTAGTTTTATTTATTTATTCAGTAAATGTTTACAGCATCTCAGTGTGGGCCGTGCACAGTGCAAGGTGCCAAGAATTCACAGAGCAAAGACCAGGTTGCTGCCCAAAGCTATCACATGGTATTTAAGCGCTGCAGTAGTTAGTAATATGTCTGTCTCTAAATCAGACTTGAGTTCTTTGAGCATAGATGCTGTCTTTTTTTTTTTTTTTAAGATTTTATTTTATTTGTTTGACAGACAGAGACCACAAGTAGGCAGAGAGGCAGGCAGAGAGAGGAAGAAGCAGGCTCCCTGCTGAGCAGAGAGCCCGATGCGGGGCTTGATCCCAGGGCCCTGATCATGACCTGAGCTGAAGGCAGAGGCTTTAACACACTGAGCCACCCAGGTGCCCTGAGCATAGATGCTGTCTTACTTATCCATGTGTGATGAGGGCCCAGCTTCATCCACAGCAAGGGACTGGAGTGAGTGTGTTGAGAAGAGGGCGAGAGCCCCTGATGAGGCTTCAGTTGTCCTAGTTAGATTGAAAGCCAGATTGTTTGCTGGCCTGATGAGGTTAATTTGGGGAGGCCTCCAATCAGGGATGAGTTGATTTTACTCTGTAGCGAGTCCATCCATCACAGTCTGGCAGCTGGCTGGAAATAGCAGAAGAAAGACACCATTATTGGCACTGGTGGGCCAGGGCAGTGGTGGCCGCCCTTGTGCTGGGGCGAGGGGCAAGAGTTCTGAGAGAAAGCTGTCGTGAGCCCCGGGTTACATGGCACATGGTGACATAGTGCCGGGGCTGGAACCTGGCACTTGGAGCCCTCATTCTCATCGCCAGCCCCTTCTACTAACAGCTTCCTTTTGGGACAGTTCTGACGCCAGTGTCGCCCTGGGCTCTGGCTTTGGCTCTGGCTCTCACTAGGCGGTAGTGAGAACAGTGGTTCTCACTTGCAGTCTGGGTCGGTGTCTTCTGAGCACAGCAGGAGGAAGAGGATAGCCTCAGCAAGGACCAGGGCAGTGAGGTTAACCCACGACTTTGGGAAACCATAGTGCTCGCTGGACAGGGGAGGTCTGAGGGGCAGTCTTGAATGTGGAATGAGACCTGGGATGGAATTTCTGCTCTGTCACCCACAATCGCTGTGATGTTGGGTCAGTCAGACCTCTCCAAAGTGGGAGTAATAATATCTGCTGTATCTTGCCCAGAGGATTATTGGAGTATGAAAATAAGATAGAGAAGGGTTTTTATAAACTCTCAAGTGCTGTACAGATGCTATTAGGTTCATAGCATACCAGGTGCTCTGTGTTTCGGATATGGGTTTTGTGATAAGTATGGGTCAGAGCTCCTCTCCTGTCTTTAATCACTTGAGATCTAAGGAGCTACACAGAACTGTCCTGGATCTTCAGATAAACAAGATTTGGAATCAGAACAAGTGAACATAATGGAGGCCAGAGGCTTGGTAATCCACAGCCAGCCTCCACGGAGTGCCACAGAGCATGGATTCCTGTCGAAGTTAGCCATCAGTGTTGACAGCAAGGATGCTTCTGGCTTGCTTTCTTCCAGCTGCAGAGGAAATTCATCAGCACTGATTTATAGTCCCAGTGACCTCACGTGTCACCAC